>NC_081320.1:11236250-11540000 GCF_026419965.1 Kogia breviceps
TTAAAATAAATATTCTACATACAGTAAGTCCCTTACATACGAACTTTCAAATTGCTAACTTTCAAAGATACAAATGTGCGTTCACGTGTCCAATCCCGTAAGTTAGTTCACGCGTCTGGTGTACGTTGTCACGTGTGTGCATCCTCTACAAGTGGTTGTGCTTTTGTGTACTTTACTGTACGGTACTGTACAGAGTACAGTAGTACAGTATCTTTATTTCAAGCCCAGGATGTCCAGAAGCAAGCAATGATGTAGCTGGTACAGTGTAGCCAATTGTGTTAGCTGGGTACCTAGGCCAACTTTGTTGGACTTAACGAACAAATTGGACTGATGAACGTGCTCCCGGAACTGAACTCATTCATATGTAGGGGACTTACTGTATTGCATAAAGTTATACAGTTCGCTAGAGGTTTGAAAATATGGTTTTAAAGGAGTTCTGAAAGTTATGTAAATTTTAATTAGATGCAGTGTCTTGTTTGTAGTCTATATACACATACACACACATACACAGACACAAGCATAAAATAAAATATATTTGTATTTACTATTTGCTTCTTGTACCTAAGAGCTAACTCAAATGCTGGTCTGTGATATCACCACACTGGTGACAAGTTCATGAGTTATACTTTTACTTTCTCAAAAAGGGCAGAGAGATTAACAATGAAAAACTAAGTAAAATTTCTAAAACAACAATTCAACATATGCATAAGACATAATATGTATACACAAGAGAAAATAAAAGGCAAAGGGTAAAGCGAATTTTCTTCAATAAGAATAATTACATACAAAAGCACAACAGGACAAACCAGTGTCAGTTAAGGAACTATTTCAAGTGAACATTTTTTTCCTAAATGAATTTAGTATTAAAATAAGATCATCTATTGGGGGGCAGGGTGCTGGTCTGGGAGGGAGTCCTACCAGAATGATTAAAAGAATAAATCTTTGCATCAATGTCATAAATACATTTTAAATCACGCAAATTTAAACGCATTCAGAAAAAGAGAGACAATGATTCATGCATTTACTTTTTAACATCCACCCAAGCATTACCACCCAGATTTAATACATTTTAACATTTGCCAATTTTGCATGATTTTCTTTTTAACCCAAACCTTTTATATGAAAACACTCAGTTAAAAGACTAATAAAATGAACACCTATACACAGTACCCTCCATCAAGATTCACTAATTGTTCTGATTCTGCCATAGCTGTTTTATCTCTAAGAGAGAGAACAATTAAAATACTGAAGGTAACTCTGTTTGCTGTGTCTGTCAATGAGATCATGGCTCCAGAGAAGGTGTGATATAGGATATGGGAATGTGTTCTTCACTAGCCGATCTCATTTTCTGCTAAAAACACAAGCTCTTTACAAATCTCAGTGGGACCCTGGGTTTTTTAATTATGTAACTTAAAATACGGTGGAATGGTATTCGCATATACTATATCCTATACACTACTGTATGTATCATACACAACGTTCTGTATGGGTCACATATACTATATACTTTAAGGGATTTTCAATAACAATTTCAACTGTATACAACTGTCACATTTAGTATACAGTCAAACCAGATCAGGTGGATGGATGTGCACTATAAAACCCATTATAATCAGTAACGTTGGGAAATAAATACACTTATATCTGGCAGAAGTAAAAACTCATGTAACCAACCAGAAAGGAAATTTGATAATATGTTACATCAGTCTTAAAATCTCGCTGCCCTAGGAGTTCTATCTAAGCAATTATCCTAAATAAATAAGGTAAATATAACCCAACAATATGTTTGTAATGGCAAAAAACAATAATTTCCAAAAACACCAGGTGGTTTATATAAACTATATTTCATTAAGTGAAATATTCTGGAGCAAATAAAAATGAAGTTGTTGATTAAGAATGTGTATAAAATACATATACATAATTGTACACATATATATGCTAGATATAAAAGGATGCTCACTCACTATATAGTAAATTTAAAAAAACAATTTCTAAAACAGTTTTAAATCTTCTGATAAACAAATATAAAATTATAAAATGGAGAAATAAAATTGGGAAACAAATAAACCAAAGTGTTATTTAACACTAGTGAACTCTAACAAGCTGGGACTACTATGAGTGACCGTTTTTTCTTTTTGCTTAGTATATTTTCTTGTTTTTGTACAAGCATCATCTATTCATACTAAGACATAACAAGATATTTTAAGATTAAATATTTTTACATATTGAATTTAAGATTATGTAAAGTTTAATAATCTCATCATTCAATAGTATCTTTCTAAACTTCCCCAAGTGCCTTTTTATATCTTGAAATGGTCTCATTAAAAACAAAATTTAGCAATGGGCTATATTCTACTTCCCTCAATGTTTAATTTGATTTGCTACTTGAGCTTTGATAACCACTACAGTAGCTATTAACAATATTTAAAATCACAGGGGATAGAGCATTTCTTTGGTTTTAACTACAATGACTCAAAAGAACTCCACTAAAAATATACTCATTTTCCTTTCTCATTGAGCCCAGAATTTAACATACCAGTCAGATTCAACTTAGGAATAGGCAATGGCTCCGTTGGAACAGGATGGTATGAAAACAAGGTAAACATTCCCCGTCCTACTGGAAGAGCCATAGTTCGCTGACACAACTGGAGCAATCTATAATTAAAATTAAAACCAACATGTGAAAAAATTTTAAACAAAAAAAACTGGAATATAACCTGTAGGCAAGTATTTCAAAAGCAGCAGTGCTGTGTAAGATGAAGCCACATCAAAGTAAATCCATACAAAGTCTTGAGTGAGTCATCTAAACACGGTTGTTCTCATTTTAATACTCTTACTCCCATCAGAAACTCTAAAGGGGAGACACATTTCTTTCTTCTGTTTCATATTTGCTTTGAATTAAAACCAGCTGTTCTATAAACCAAGCCAACTCTCCCTAAGCATTCAAAAAGTAAAACCTATAATTCTACTCTAAACGATGCTAACCCTCTTGGAGGAGAATATCGTATTTGTTGGGTTTCCTCACTGTGCTGTTATCAGTTTAGCTGGGATCCTCCTCTCATCCTTTTTGTGAATATAGCCCAAGTGCCACCTCCATGGGTGCACACAAGGTAAAAAAGGAAGTCCCTATTTTGGAGGTCAGTGGATTTCACGGTGTCTCCAGGGAACACAGAAGGAGTTTCATTTACTTGATGGTGAGGACTTATAGGACTAATAGCACTACATGTCAACTATTTTCAAGGTTAAAATGGCTTCTACAGGCTATACTTTGAAACTAACACACTACAATTTAATTTGTTTCTACGTTAAAATAGATGGCATCAAACAAATTGTGGAAGCAGGGGCATTCCTAACCAGGAAACACTTATCACAAGTTATATCTGAACAGAGAAATATCCCTCCTCCTTCTGAGGCTAACTAGAGGCTGAAATTCTCTCTGCAGACAAAGTTATTCACAAGCACCCTCTCTCCCTAACCGTAAATATATATAGCTGCTTTTCTAGTTCATTGGTGAGGAAAATTGTGCTGTCCTAAGATTCTTTGGGAACACTGCCCCACATGAATCTAAAATCAGGGAAATTTAGAATCAGGCCAGCAGACTACATTCCATAACATGTTTAGCAGAAACATTATACATAATCTACAAATTTATAATAGTGAAAACAAAAACTGTATATCCCCCCTTCCATTTAAGATGCCATTGATTTTAAGATGCAGCACTATTTCATGAGGTACTAAAAAAGAAAAAACACTGCCATTTAAACCATAACACCGACAAACACCTACAGATTGAAAGACATAACCTGAAAGACATAATCTGATTTCAGAAATAGTAAAAGGTACAAAAAAAAAATCAGGATCATACAATCAGTGAACTCTGACAATAATCGCTGACTGCACTGAGCTTTACTATGTACTGGGCAGTGTTCTAAGCACTGCGTAGAAATGACCCACTTGATTCCCAGAGAAACTCTGTGAGGTGTGAATGCTACAGTCATGCCTATTCTTACAGTTGAACAAAATGAGGCATTACTTAATTTTTTATTTAAATTTTTACTTAAACTACAGCAGTTAATGTTTTCCTTTACCTGTTCTCTTTTTCCTCAATGAACTCGTGGTCACTGAGTTCCGGGTACTGCACCACGTTGACGCGGACAGGATGCGCACTCTGAAGGAGCCTTCGCACATCCTGCACCCTTAAGTCTTCACTCCATATTAGTGACATCACCTCCTGATTCATGTCATTCATGCCATCATCCTCCTCCTCAGTTTCTGTTCCTGAAGGAACATCTGATGAGAGCACCTGAGTAACAGACTAGGTTGTAATACTAATTTAAAAACCAGCCAACACACACTTATTGAACATGAAGATACACAGGATGAGCTACCAAGTCTACATCAGTGCAGAGAAAAAATATATTCCAAAGCAGGGCTGGCTTGGGTTCCCAATACATACTGGGACCCTAACCTAAAAATCTTTTTTTTTAAAGTATAATTAATATTGCCCACTTGGAAACATTCTTTACTGAGCCAAGGGGAAAGCTTTCAACTTAAGACAATGGTCGAGAAGCTGATTCCATTGAAAGATATATTCTAAATAAATTGTAAAAATCTAACTATATCCTAAATATTCCAAAAAGGACACAAATTACTGCAAACGGAATATTATTCCCATGCATTAAAGAACCAACACCAATTTAAATACTGTCTTTAATTAATAGAAGCAGAAGAAAACAACCTCGAAGGATATAAACCAAGGGCTGGAGGAGGTCAGACAACACTTTCTCACTTCTGTACTTTAAATAGAACAAATCATGGTTGGTTTTCACTTTTTTTTTTTTTCCTAAGTATGTTCCAACTGTATTTCTTAAAAGGAAAGGGATTAAATGAAGCAAAACAAGTGAGGAGAGTTAATTCCTTGCTTATCATTCTGTCCTCATAAGCTCAGTATGTACTTTACTATGAGCCTTCCCAGTCCAAATAATTCAGTCAGACTTTAAGATAAATATTAATAGCAGAAATCTCATTTTCTCTCCGAGTTTTAACTCCTCACAAAAGATTAACTACTAGGTGAAATGCTAAAGTTTTGCAACATTTAATGTGGAAGCAACATTAGCCTGAAAAAAGAATAAAGGTAGATATGACTAGATAATCAGTCTGACTTTAGTTGATAAAAATTTATTGTAATTCCTATGGAATATCTAATTTTAAAAGAAACTACATTCTAATAGGTGAGTTAGCAATAAGATATAGACCCAAATAGCTGATAAATTTGAGACGAGTTATAAAATGTAACCTCAAATAACTGAACAAATTTAACTTAGCCAGAATTACTTAAAATGACTTATAAATATAGATGAATAATTATCAATACCATTTGGCATTAGTGCTAATGATGTTCTCATTCATAGTAATAAAAGAGGTCTAAATGCTAAAGACTTATCTTGGTCAAGGTAAAGATAACCATATTATTAGCAAAAAAAATTGGTTTTCTGTTTAAAACAAGACAAATGCTAATTCAACTAAGAGTTGTTATTTCAGCACAGATTAAAAGACAGATGTGGACTTCCCTGGTGGCACAGTGGTTGAGAATCTGCCTGCTAATGCAGGGGACACGGGTTCGAGCCCTGATCTGGGAGGATCCCACATGCCACAGAGCAACTAGGCCCGTGAGCCACAACTACGGAGCCTGCGTGGCTGGAGCCTGTGCTCCGCAACAAGAGGCCGCGATAGTGAGTGGCCCCCGCTTGCCACAACTAGAGAAAGCCCTCACACAGAAACGAAGACCCAACACAGCAAAAATAAATTTTTAAAAAAAATTAATATACTCCTACCCCCAATATCTTCTTTAAAAAAAAAATTTTTTTTAAAGACAGATGTGCTGGTACAACCATGCTGGAGATGGGATCCCCCCATGGAAACTGCTTCTGTCACAGATCCGTTATTTAACTCTGATGATGGGAATAAATTTTGATAACAGTCTCTGAAGAAGCATTAATAGCCTAAGATCTAATGTGGATTATGAACAGTTACAATGTATTGATTATTATGTGTTGGTTCAAACGTTAATAAGAGATGAGCCAAATCTGCACTGTTTTCTCAGAGACATAAAGTACCAAAGTCACCAGGGGTGGAATAACAATCCCTGAATCCTCCTTAATCCTTCAGGTAAATGCAGTGCTACCATTTTTTTTTAAGTTAACTGCAGTTCTAGAAGAAGTTTTAAAAGTTCCGTTTTTAAGTTTTAAAAGAGGCTGATTTTAAAAAGAAAGGAGGATAACGATATATTTCACTTTCTATTTGTAGGATCTTAGAACCCATTCTTAAAAAAACAGATTTGAACATTAATGAAGGGCACTGTTTGAGGAGGCATTAACATGAAGACAGCTTCTAAACAACTTTAGTGCCCCCCTGCAAAAAAACCTTTTTCCTGGGGCTTCAGTTTTATGTGATTAACGATATATTTACACCTATGTAAAAGGTTAAATTTAAGAAATGTAACACATTAAAAAAAGTATGAAGGAGAAAATAGTTATAATTTATTCACATTCAGGACATTATGGGCTCTCCCTATTTCCACATAATAATTACAAAGTAGTTAATTACTAACATGGTACAAGTAGGGAATCAGTCATGGTAGCTGCTCTGCTGACTTGGCACTTATCCTGACTCAAGGCACAGAAAGGTCCAGGCAAGACAGAGCATTCACAAAATCTGTTCCCATGTTTGATTTACAATTAATAAGATTTGTCCAATTTTAAACCATATCTAGCATATAATATAAAAGATAATCTGATATATACACTTGCAAAAAGACTTAAAGGAAAATGGAGAACATTTCTACTCTGATTTTATTGAGGCTAAATCTGAATGTGGACTTTCCATATTGATACTCACAGACTTCCCTTTGGGCAAGTTTCCTTCACAGGCCTGCTTGGAAAGATCCTGACGTCCAATCAAGAGACAAACAGCTTCTGGCCAGTCTGAAGCAGGCTGCTCCCGACAGTGATAAATCGCATCTCTGATGGGAAGAGCAATTCCAAAGGGAAGAGTTGCCAAGTCTCTTAAAGCGAAACCTTGTGGTGAAAGGAAGGGAGAAAATTTTTCACTTAGACTTACCACTGTCCCAATTATTCTCTGAGTGAAGTTAGTAAACTCTATCCTAACAAATAAGCAAGAAACTGATTTTATTCATCTTACTACCAGACCAGTGTCTTGACCTCAGGGATTAGTATAAAATTTTGTTTTAAACAAAAAATTCCTAAAAACTTTAAGAAAAAGACCAACAATCCAATAGGAAAACCACAAAGGACAAAAAGACATTTCCCTAAGAGGAAACACAAATGGTCAATAAACATATGAAAAGATGCTCTATCCAATGAGTGATCAGGGAAATGTAAATTAAAACCACTAGAAAATAAAATTTCACACTCACTTGACAGACACGTATTAAAGTCAATAGATACCAAGTGTTGGTAACTATAGAGCAACAGTAATTCTCTTCCACAGCCAGTGGTGGTGTATACGGGTCCAATCACTTTGGAAAACATTCAGCATGTAGAGTTAGGTCCACCCCTATGGTCCATCACCAGACATACAGAAAGTTGCGCACATGACACTGGGACATAAGCGTTAAAATATTCATTAGTGGGGCTTCCCTGGTGGCGCAGCGGTTGAGAGTCCGCCTGCCGATGCAGGGGACGTGGGTTCACGCCCCGGTACGGGAAGATCCCACATGCCGCGGAGCGGCTGGGCCCGTGAGCCATGGCCGCTGAGCCTGCGCATCCGGAGCCTTTGCTCCGCAACGGGAGAGGCCACAACAGTGAGAGGCCTGCATACCGCAAAAAATAATAAATAAATAAATAAATAAATAAATAAATAAATAAATAAATATTCATTAGTAATGTTTCATTATGGCAAAAAAGGGAAGGGAGGAAAGAGCCCAATTGCTATCATCAATAGAATGGATAAATAAGTTGTAATATATTCAAGGAGTAGATCATACAGCAGTGAAAATGAATGATCTTCTGCTACATGAGTCAACATGGATGAATCTTTAATAATATTGAGTGAAGAAAATAAGATAGTAAAAAAACATGTTTATCTATTTACATAAAGTTAAAAAACATACAACACTAAGCAATATATGAAGTGATAAAACTCAAAAAAAAATGACAGAAGGTAATACAAAATTTAAGTAGAGTATGGTACAGGTACTTTACCTCTAGCAATGGGTGTATGAGAAAAGGATGCCAGGCAGGAGTAGATCCACAGGGCTTTCTGCTACACTGGCAATGTTTTATTTCTAATGGTGGGTCACCAGGACATCGATGTTCATTTTATTATTATTCTCTAAATACATTTTATACACTCTTATATGTATACCATATTTCATTTAAAAATACTTCAAATCCTCAGGTTAATTTCTTCTTAATAATTTTCTAAATTTTATAATATTATACATTATTTATTAATATAGAAGGTTAATTATTGAGGTAAAAATGTTACCTTATTTGAGAATAACACTTTTATTAAATACTATGTAATACACAAATGAATAGAACTCATATTTTTCAGCATAAGTATCTCATCTGTAATACTATAATGACAATTACTGGAATTGTCAAGGAAGCATACAAAAAAGAACAGTGAAAAACTAAGTCATTTAGAACATTCCCTAAATAAGAATTCAGAAACATCCTGTAATATTCATTAAAGCATTACTTTCTAACATACTACTCTATAACATTTTCCTTTTTTACATTTTCATATCAGTAATATTTTTTTTTAGTTCATTTTTATAGGAAATTTTAGTATTTTACTCAGCTTAAAACCTAAAGGCACAGGCTTAGGAAGAGAGAATAAACTCTTTTCCTTCCTTTCCCTTGTTCCAGGGGAATCTGTCTCTTGGTGCATAAAATCCCTGGCCTGTATCATTCAAAAGCACACCCTGAAATATTTACACATTACTTTTGGATTTTGCCAGAAATACTCATTTCTGATAGCCCAGATATTAGTATAGGGAAGCTGTGAGACTGTCAGAGAAAGGAAGGGTGGCTTGATGGGCCATCATGTCCATCCTGTGGGATCCTTCTGTAGAGTGAGAGGCCCTCCCTTTTCACGCCTTCCAGCTCTAGTGAGCTCTGAGGAGGAAGGGTCTACTTAGGAAGGAGAGTCCGGGGAAAGGATTTCAAAGACACATGAAAAGTAACAAAGACCACCTTACCTACATTAGTCATCCAGACGACTAATCTCTCAGCTAGACTAGAAACTGATGTAGAATGCCTGAAACTAAACCTATAAGAGAACAAACATGAAGTTATTAAACATGAAGTTATTAAACATATTGTGTAAAAGCACAATCTGAATAAAAGTCACCTGTTCTCCTCTTGTTCTGCTTGTGACTTCTGTGGGGCTAAAACAAAATGAAACTTTATTTTGATAGTTATCCTGGTAAAGAAAACACATAACATGTAGAAAATATATGCAAATAAAAATTCATTAATAAACAACTGCTAAAAATAATAAGCAGTACTCTGGCAGGCTGGAAAGTATAATCATTTCCCTTGGGCTAAAACAGTCCTTTTTTAGGCACACTGAAAATGTAAAATTTGTTACATTTTAAGCAAACTTAGTCTCCAAAAGTCAGATGTGGACTCCAAACTAAAACAGTGCAATTATGTCACCTCTAAAATGAAGCAAGACATGGCCTCTAAAGTACACTCAGAAAATTTTTAATTTTTTTTATTTCAACTCTGATATCAACATCTATAAAAATTTGTTTGGGAAAGCTTAACGTTAGACTGACTTACCTATACTTATTCTGGATAAATACTGTGAGGATTCATCAGAAACAGAACTTTCATCACCAAGTATGTAGAGTGCAATACTCTGCATAAGGAGAAAGTTAACATTATTTTTTAAACTATTGGGGCATAATTACATATAGGAAAACTCACCCACTTTAAATGTACAGCTCTGTGTTTTGACAAATGTTATACAATCATATAACCACTACCACAGTCATGATACAGAATGCCTGCATCAAACCAAAAAGTTCCCTGGTACCCCTTGGAGTCAATCCACTCCCTCCCCTACACCAAGCAGTGGAAATAACGCATCTTTTTTCTCTCCCTAAATTTTGCCTACTCTACAATGTCATGCAAATGGAGTCACAGAACACGTAGTCTTCTGTGCCCTACTTCTTTAACTCTGCACTCCTTTGAGATTCATCCACCTTACTGCACGTATCAGTAGTTTGTTTCTTTTTACTGCTGACGAGTATTCCATTATACAGATGTACCAACCTTTGTTTATCTACGTATAAACTGATTGACATTTGGGTCATTTTTGGTGAGGTACACCCTAACTCTCTACCCCTCTAGGCCTAACCTTTCTCTGCTTCAGTCTTCAAAGTTCTCGTTTGAATACATGCTACTATCACTAAGATCTACGCCTGCAGCTTTTTTTTTTTTTCCGAAAGAAAGTAGCAGCATGATCTTATTAAAATTTCAGCACAATGCTGGAGGATCTTCAAGTCCTACATTCTAAACCAATACAAGCACTGCAAATGATATATTCCTAAAGCTAGTTGACATCATATCTAACAAAGATATAATATGAATGTCTACAAATTGACTACTATTATTTAAGTTGAGGCTGAACACCTCTGGCTTATTCATATTTCTCTAGCTCCCCTTTGGGTAGATGTAACACTGAGTCTAACACATTTCAGCAGAGTTGGACAGGACCAATGTATCTGGTGATTTCACCTGAATGTTTCCACACAAGCAGCAAGGAATGAAAAAGTTCTGGGATTAAGCTGCTCTTAATACATTGTGAATGTATTTAATGCCACTGAATTGTACACTTAAAAATAGTTAAAATAATAAAATTATTTATATTTTATCAGCATTTTTTTTTTTAAAAAGAAGAATTACCATGCTGCGTGTCAATTTCAGAGCCACAGGGGGTTCTGAAGCCTTTCTCAACATGAAGCAAAGCAGAATGCAGAGTAAAGGAAAAGATGGGTGCGGAGCAAGGACATTCATACACTCCAGTGACGTTTGGGAGAGGAGACAAAAGATCTGGTTCTCCTCTAAGTCTGGGAAGGCTCCATCTCCAGAAAGGTCCACAAAAGACCTGTAGGCAGGCTACTCCAGTAGGGGGACCAAGAGAAAGGAGTGTGAAGGAACTCACCTTTGCCAACACCCTCTGGTTCTATTTGAAGGTCTGAACTTGGATTAACTATGTATTAACAGAATGAATTAATTTTTTTAAATAAAAACTATTTTATTTTTAAAAATTCAAGTAGGATTTTTTGTAGCTATGGAGAAGCTGATTATAAAGTTTAAATGAAAAGGCAAAGGAATTTAAATAGCTAAAACAATTCTGAAAAAGAAAAGTAATGGAAGGAAAAGTCATAATAACCAATTTTAAGACTTACTATAAAGCTACAGTAATCAAGAGTGTGTGGACCACAACAGAGATCAACGGACCAGAATAAAAAGTCTAGAAACAGACCCACAAGAATGTGGTCAACTGATTTTTAACAAAAGTGCAAAAAAGAAAGAATAGTGTTTTCAACAAATGCTGTTAAAAGAACTGACCATCCAAATGGAACAAAAATCTCAACATAAACCTCACATCATATAAAAATTAACAAAATGGATCATAGATCTAAATGTAAAACATAAAACTGTAAAACTTCTAGGAGAAAACTGAAGAAAATCCTTGTGACCTAAACAATGAATTTATAGATATGACACCAAAAGCAGGATCCATAAAAGAAAAAAATGGATAAACTGGTTTCATCAAAATTAAACATTTTTGCTTCACAAAGGAAACATTAAGAGAACAATGGAACATGACAAACTACAGGAGAGAATACTTGAAATCCATATATCTGACAAAACCTCATATCTAGGAATACTCAAAATATCTCTAGCCATTAAGAAAATGCAAATTAAAACCACAATGAGATATCACACACATCTATCAGAATGACAAAAATTACAAATCATGACAATACCAAACACTGACCAGGATGCAGGGAAATTGAAACTCTCACACATTGAGGGTGGAAATGTAAAATGGTACATATACTCTGAAAAACAGTTTACAGTTTCTTAAATATAAATATATTAATCTTAAATATACACTTACTACATGGCCATCAATCACACCTCTGGGTATCTACCCTAGAGAAATGAAAACTTTTGTTCACACAAAAAACCTGGACATGAATGTTTACAGCAACTGTATTCATAATTGCTAACAACTGGAGTCAACCCAAATATCTTCAATGGATGAATGGATAAACCAATGTGATATATCCACACAATGTATAGCATGCACTCAGCAATTAAGTGCAACGAACCGCTGATACAGCAACACTGGGATGAATCTCAAAAGCATGAGGGAATTTTCTGAGGGGGGTGATGGAACTGTTCTGAATCCTAATTATGGTGGTGATTACACGAACTCTACATTTGTTGAAATCCTCAGAGCTACACACAAAATGAAAAAACAAAGTTAATTTAACTGTATGATAATTTTAAAAATTATACTGAAAGAGAAAATGAAAAAAACAAGCTCGGCAACGCTTTGAATACATACCAAGACTACAAGCCTGCTCCTTTCGCAGACGGCGGGGAGGTAAGGATAGGGCGGCACTCCTTCACCCTTCAAACAAGAACTCACCCACTGATAAATACTTGGTGGCTCACAAGTAAAAAATGATGGATGATGCATAAATCCTGTTTGTCCTTTAAAATTAGATAAATGTTTATAAAGATACATTAATACAATACCGTTTTATTCTAAAGGAAAAATAATCAACAATACCTAGCATTTGAAAACTATCAGAATAACATTTTTCCAGTCTCCAAAATGCTTCATGTTTGCTGCCACAGTAACTGACCATATTAATATGTGGAATTTAATTGACTAATATTTTATCCAATCCTAGAAGGAAATTTAGAAAATTCTTGTGTTCAAGGCACATAAAGAATCTAAACAAAAATTTCTGCCCTAACCCTAAAGATGAGAAAACAGACAAGACACCCAGGATTGTGCTCTGTTTTAACAACTGGGCCTCATTCCTGAGTCGCTTTAACTCAGGGTCTAAGACAGTACAGTGCTTATGGAAATGTTCGGTATCTGTACTGTCCAATACGGCAACCACTAGCCCCATATGGCTACTGAGCACTTGAAACGTGGCCAGTGCAGCTAAGGAACTGAATTTTTAATATAATTAACTTAAATAGCACATGGCAGGTGGCTACTAACTGGGCAGCACAGGACAGCAAAGCACCCTTAGCACTGGAAGCTCTAAGCTTTTGCAAGGCAGAAACTTAGGGATGAGTAACATTTTCCCCCTACACTGAAGAAATTATGGCTCACTGCAAGTCAGAGATCAAACACTACAAACTAAAATCTGCCTGGTGGAAAGACACTGCCTCTGATTTAGAGGCTAATGGTAAGAAATATATCCTCTGCTATTCACCAAGAAAAATACAAGCCAATGTCACTACATTGTTCAGAAAACCTTTAACAGCACACTTACCTTGATCAATTGTACACACTTGTCCAGTAGTTCTGACAAGTGTTGGGTAATCTCTATAGTAATGATCTACATAAGCCTCCAATTTTAAGTCCCTAAAACAATAAGAACATATAAAAAAGAAATAACAAGGAAGGTATTATAGCATGTTCCTCCCAAAGAGTTAGAAGGACTCATCAGTTGAACTTTTCAATTCAAAAAATTTACTTATGAGAAAGAAGACAACCAGATCTAGAGCCTCTGTATTCTATTTCTGGACTTTAAAGTGCCCAGTATGACAAATGGAACCCAAACTCCTTTTGCTAGATGAATTTTGTGGATAAAACTACTGTGAAAACACTGTGGTCCATTTTCTCCTCTTTTATTAGCTGTGTGATCGTCAGCAAGTCAACTCTATGAATCTCAGTATTTTTTCTTCTAGAAAATGCAGAAACACCAGTTAACGCACTCTCAAATTTTTAAGATTAAATAAGATAATATGTTTGAGAAATACTTTACAAAATGTAAAACATTTTACAAATGTTACCGGTTTCAGAGAGCCATGATTAGGGTTTGAAAATCATTTCATTACAAAAGAATTTTCATCATAGTAATGATTTGTCATTAAGAGAAACTGACCATCAATTAAATCTGCCATGTCTCAGAAAAGAATTTCAGTATCTCAAGGAAGATAACAGAAATTAGAAAACATACTACAACCTTAACGCAGAGGTTGGCATTTTGATTCAAAGTTAACTTTCTTTATCACCAAGGGTCACAAAGCCTCAAATAACACCTAAGTATGACCTTCCCAGTGCAGTGCCAAACACAAGGTGCTAGAAAGGCTTTTAAAAATATTATCAGAACAATCTTATTATGGATCCACTATGAGAGGCTGAAAGACGGGCAAGACCACAGACTGAGATAACAAAGGAACAGCAAAGACAGCCCATGACTAGCAAACGACACCTGTTCTTGGAAACAAACTTGAGCAAGTTTCCTCATCGCTGAAACAGGGATTGTAATACCTACTTTGACAATTCCTACATGTAAATTACAATTTTGTTCGCTGTAAACACTATCTGAACATAGGCATTATTACGAAAACAGCAGGTGTCATTACAGGCCTTTCACCACAGTCATCGTGTCAAAATGAAAGCTGAGCAGGTCATCCTCACCGTGTAACACACTCCGGTGTCTTCCCACTCATCGTAGGACAAAGACCAGCAACCCCAGCATGACCCACAGGCCCTTACGTAGTGGATACCTTCAAACAATTCTGTGGTTTATAGAAAATGCTGTGGTTTGTTGAGATGGTAGATTTCAGAAATTTATTTACAAGCTTCCTATATGATATTCATGTCTAAGATCAAGTCAGCTAACGACCTCTTGAAGTTTCTAATCTCCAAACAACATTTACCTTGCCAACTGAACGAGAAGTTCAACAAGTGAACGAATTCCTTCTCCCATTAGAGTGTTCAACTTAAGCTCCTCATAGACCAGGTGAAGAACAAAAAAAATTGCAGGTATGTGAGTGAAAAGAAGTGTAGAAGAGTCCAAACTGAGATTCTGTGACAAATCCTCATCCTTCATCTGTGAAACTTCCAAAGGACTCAAACATAAAGATCTATTCAAAAGATGAGACTCAACATTCTGGTGGTAGTCTGAATTTAGTAAATATTCCCAGTCCTGAGAAGAATAAAAAGGATATTAACTTTTAAAATAATCCCTCCTTGTAATGTCATCATTAAAAAAGAAAATCAAATTCACTTAAAACAATTCAAGTTCCACTTTCACATTAAGTTGTTAATAATATAAAAAATCACAATGCTGAAAAATTAGAACCAACACTTAAAATAGCTAAGCAGTTTCCAGGTGCCAGCAATAAATATTAAGACAAGCCACCTTTAAAAACCACTTGAAAAAATGTAGTCACGCCCTTTTAGGGAAGAGACTTTGGAAGAAAAATCCTACTACCTACGTAGAGATTGAGAGAGAAAAATTTAAGATTATCTTGGGCTACGTCTTATGAGCCAAAAGTAGAGAAGGAAAGGTGGGAAGTGTAGCCAGGCGGGTATAAGGACCACTACATTGATTTGGGTTTTAGTAAGAGGAGAGGTCTACCTGTATCCAGCTGGTATATGTATCTTTCAATGTTTATGAGATGATGACGCTAGTAACGTGCCCAACTGTCAACTGAATTTTATATTCAAACTGTGCTACACTTTACAAGTATTAAGTGTGTTTTAGTTTCTACTTGTGATTTATTGTATTGTGCTGAGAGAATGTGGTCTATGGTTTTGTCACAACTTGGAATTTACTGGTACTTTTGTCAGGCTTAATACAGTGTGTTATTCTAACTTAAAAACTCTTGCAACGGATATAAAACCAACCATAAAAGTAAAAAATTTATAAGTTAGAAAACCAAAATAAAAAATTCTGCTCACTGAAAGACACTGTTAAGCCACATACTGGGAGAAAATATTCCCAAAATACACATAATGACAAAGAATGTCATATCTAAAATATATAAAGAACTTCTACAACTTAATAAATATTTTTTTCAATCCAATTTTAAAATAGGTAAAACACCTGAACAGAAACTTCACACAAACATATGCAAGTAGCTAATAAGCATATGACACAGTGCCTAACATCATTAGTCATTAGGGAAAGGCAAATTAAAACCTCTTAGAGAAACTGCTTTCCACATATCCAAATGGCTAAAAGGAAAAAGACTGACAGCAAATATTGGCCAACTCATATATTACTCGTCAGTGTTAACATGGTATAACCAGTCTGAGAACCAGCAATGACCCAACAAGTTCACTGCTAGGTATTTAGCCACGAGAAATGAAAACATATGTCCACAAAGACTTACTACTGAATGTTGGCAGCAGCTTTACACATAACAGTCAAATAACGGAAATGGGCTAGATATCCATCAGCGGAAGAATGAATAAACAAACTATGGTATATTCATACTACCCACCAATAAAAAGGCACAAACTGCTGATATCTGCAAGAACATGGATGAATCTCAAAAGCATGCTCAATGAAAGAAACTTTATGCCAAAGATTACATACTACATTCCTTCATTTGTATCAATCTAGAGCTGGCGACACTAACATACGACAGCATTCAAATCAGTGGACGTTTTGAGAAGAAAAAAATGATTTAAAATGGCACAGGAGAGCTTTATGGAATGATGGAAATGTTTTGTTCTTGAAAGGAGTGTGGGTTACACGAGTGTGCATTTGGCAAAATTGATCAAACTGCATATTTAAGATCTGAGCATTTCATTTATGTAAATTAAACCTCAATTTTAAAAGAATGTTTTGAAACAACAAGAATACACCCATGGAATCTGATACATTTGAAAACCTAAATTAAAGAAACACTGCCTAAAAAGGCAAATTCTGCCACTTTAGGTGCTCAATTGGCAGTAAAACATCTATAAATCCAAATTTAAATCACACAGCATTATGTATGTTTAGTAATTTTTAGATGATCATTAAAGACAAAAGTGAATAAATAGCCACAGAAAATGTAACAGGTCCTGTCCTTCAAAACAGCTGTCATTCAGTATTAAAATAAGTAAAAGGTGTTAGAAATACACGCAAATCAACAGGAACACTACAAATGTGGGGGACCAGTATAAAACTCACAGATTAATTTTTATTTGCAAGAAAAAACAATGCTTACATCATCAGATCCCGTCTCAGAAGGTCTTGCTTTTTTGGGTGCAATGACTGGGGAAAGTGATCCTTCAAAGTCAAACTGGAAGATAGCCCCAAAAGAGAAGACAAAATCATGTAAATTTATCACTGACAACTGATCAACTTAAATGATTCTGAAATCAGTTCTACCAATTATGGAAACTGAGGAATGTCACCAAAACTCACTTTCTCATCTGGAAAAACATGGTATGAAAACCTTTCTTCTAGGATCATTGTGAAGATTAAATGAAATCATCTATGTAAAGCACCTAGTCCAGTGCCTGGGCTCACAGGTACTGCAATGGTAGCTTCCTTTCCTCCCCTACTTCTCTGATGACACAGATCTTCACCCCACTGGCACAAAGAACAGGACCATTAGCTACACCCAAAATACGCCAAGTCTCAAAGAATCAACCCAGTGTCAGCCAAATGTCAGAACTTAGCAGACATTTATTTAGAGTCTGTCTACAGTGACAGTCTAACAATTCTATGGCAGAGATGGGTAGCTACTCTCCAAAATCTGTGTTCTCTTCTTTCTCCTGGACCCACAGCCAGGCTATGTATCCCTGCCCCCTCACAGTTAGTTGTGGCCCTCTGACAGTATGATTATGAATGAAAGTAGATGTCACCACTGCCAGGCCCAGTTCATGAAAACCTCCCATTCATGCTCCCCTAGGCTCTTTCCCTTGCAACTAGCATCAACTCTAAGGCTATCTTTGAAGCCTCACGTTGAAGAAGACAGATGCTCCATCAGCCTGGGTCCCTAATAACCATGAGGCCTGTTTACCTGCTAAGTACTGTTTTATGAACAAGATACACATTTTTATTGTGTGTGAGCCATTATATCTTGAGAGCTTCCTGTTATAATAGTTAGCCTATCCTAATGCAGTTACATAAAAGCAATTTTCTAAAAGTTCAGTCTTATTCAATTCCCTCTGGCATAACCTTTGCCACCTGCTACTTTACACAGACACTGAACTACCAACTAATCAACCATAACCCTATAAATAGCAATAGCTATTTTCCTACACTATAAAAACTTACATATTTATCAATTAATCTCATTCATCTGAAAGTTGGTTTCTATATAAAAACCAAACATAGATAGCAATAATTTTTAAAACTGAATGTTTAAATATAAAACCGCATAAAGTATTTTTTTAAACTGAATAAAGTAATTTAAAACACTGATCAAGAGAACAGATTTTCTTGTGAAGCCTTTAAATAAAACACAGCCCAACTTACACACAATATTATCAAAAAACAAAAATAACAAGAGCAAAATCAAAGCAACACACAGATGAAATGATAGCTATCTTACCTAAAACTTCAACCAAATATAGCGTACGTGTGTGCGTGTGCGCACACACACACATAGTCTAAGTCCCACAGTCAGAAAGAATGTCTCAGCTATGGTTATCAGATTCATTAAGACCTGGAATTATGGGAAAGGACAGCGGAGATTGTCTGATACAGATACCTCTTTGTGACATATATGGATCTGTCTTATTTTCATTATTTTAATATGTCACAGGTTAGCCAATCCTGTTATATAATTCTGTGGACCCCTGACCTTGATCTATCATAACCTGGATATAAAATATTCATTTATCTGCCTTCCCCTAGGGAAGGGGAAGATAGTTCCTCTCAATTCCATGAGAGGAACTATCTGTCTTCCCTAATGCGTATTTGAAAAGCCTGGCTTCATGCCTGGCGCACATCAGGGACTCAATATCTATCTTATGAAAATATGAGCATCCCAAAGGACAGAACAGTTAACCCTAGATGCAACCACTCACAGAATGCAAGAACTAAAAAGAAACATCTGGCCCAGTCCTCTCATTTAACTAATTAGTAAATTAAGGAAGGCCCAAAGAAATGCCAAAATCACAGAGCTAGTCATTGGCAGAAATTCGATACTCTACCCTCCACCCTATTACTTAAATGAAAACAAAAGAGATATATCTGGACAAGGCAAAATAAAAACCATTTACCACTGAGGACCATTTCATCCTGAGCTTTGACGGTGAGGACAAAAGACAGCACGGTTTAACTATACAGTCCTACAAATAAAAGTCAGAGCTGATTTCCCCGTTCCTTCCTTTAGGGCTATCATGCAATAAGTAAATCAAAGAATCGTGTTCTTCTTTACAAAAGAAAAAAACTGAGGGCGCTCAGTCCTAACCACAACATGGAAACACGAGGGGGCACTGGCTCTCTGCTAGAGAATGGGGCACAGTGATCTGTATTCCTCAACAAGTTCCACAGGACAGTAACATACAAAAACTACAAGAAGCTGAAGTGGACTTATTCATATTGTAGAAATCCTCAGTTTCTGTAAGGCACAATTTTTTCATATTTAATAAAGAATGGAAAAATCTGGAATGAAGTAGCATTCATGCAATTGTTTGGAATAAGAAAATTATCCCTATTTTCCCAGGAAAATTTTTCCCAAGGAAACTGCAGAGGGCGATTCTTTCATATGATGCAACAGACACAACAATGTTAAAAATAATACTTCATTCAGGTGGAAAAGGGCATTCATTCAACAAATGTTCACTAAGCACCCATCTATGCCAGGCACTATTGTGGGTCCTAGAGATAGAGTAGTGAACAAAACCAAACAAAAATCCTTGCCCACACAGAATTTACCTTCCTGTGGGAGGAGAAGAGACACACAAACAAAATAAATAAAATATACAGCATATTATATATAATTAGTGCTAAGAGAAAAAAAAAGATAAAGGGGATAATAAGGGGGTCATGGAGCATAGGTACAATTCTACACAGAATGGACAGGGCAGGTTACACTGAGGTGACATCTGGAAAAGGCCTCAGCTTGTCTTGTCTGAGGGAAGTCATTTTCTCCAGGGGTAACAGCAAGTGCAAAGACCCTGAGGCAGGAACATGCTTGGGGTGTTCAGGGGAAACCGTGGGAACCAGTGTGGCGGGGACAGTGGGAGCAAGGCAGGGATGAGCAAGCAGTAAAACCAGACGCAAGAGAAGCTGGCTCGCGTGGTGTCTGCAGGCCTTTGGCTTTTACTGTGTAGGATGGGAAGGCACTGGAGGGTTCTGAGCAGAGGACTGACTTGATCTGACTTTATTGGACAGGATTACTTTGGCTGCTAGGTGGAGAGGAGAATGAAACAGGTAAGCCATGAAATGCAAGTCAAAAAATAAAAACTATAAATGACCAAAGAGAATTTTTAAAAGCCATTCCCATTTACTTATACAGAAATAACATATTAGTTCTGAGTTGGCAAAGGTTCACCGCACTCAAATAGTCAATGTGGTGAAATGGGTTTAAATGATGCTGGTGAAAATGTTGACTGCTTGCACAACTCTTTTTGAACATTACTTCACCTAGTAATCCCCCTTTTAGGGTTCAATTCTTGGGAAATGACTAGAGATGTACAGATTTACATATAAAAGAATGTTTGCAAATTACTCATAAGAAAAAAAAGGTTCAACAATGTTCAGTTATTAGCTATTAATCATGATAAAACCACAGGGTAGCCTATAAAATGAAGGGGGTTTTTTAAGAACTTTTAATGATACGGGAAATTTTCATTGATATCGTGTTTATCTATAAAGCAACAGCAAAATGTTTAGAGTGGTTGTCCCTGAGTAGTATTATTTTCCTCTTAATTCCTCCATTTTCCACGTTCTCCTCAGTAAGCATGTATACTTTCATAATTAAAAAAACAAATGATTTTTTTAATGGATTTGCTGGTACGAAACCAAAATGTATAGACAAGTACAGCTGAGTTACCTGGAGAAAGGTAAGTGTGTTTTACAGTGATTTCTTCAGAGTGACCCAGGCAAGGCTGTCCTGGGAGTGATCTCCAGAGGCAAAAGGAAATCACCAATACTGAAGACACTACCCTGATTTTGTAAATAACCTACTAAGGGCCTGGAAGAAAGTTTCTAGGGAGGGAGATGAGGAACGCAGCTTTGTATAATTAGCAGACTAGATACTTACGCTAAAGCACTTTAAATCTCCTTCAAATCAAACCTTCCTCCTCACAGACCAAGCAATTGTGTGTGAAAACACAGTCTGGGCTTTAGAAAAGAACATTAAGCCATAAGTCAGAAGATACAATGAAGGCCCAGTTTTGAGCAAATCTCTAGTTGGTGATTTCTTCGTGTTTCAGTTTCTTCATCAACGAAATCAAGACTACTACTACTAATCCAGGCATAACTTATAGCCATTTTACAAAGATGAAGTGAGAAATAATAGCCAAAGTGCTTTACCATATTATGAAAATGCAATAATTCTAATTACTAGTAAAATGTTATTAAATATTAATGATATTTGACTTAAAATGTATAGATAATATAAGCCTTAACATTATTCCATTTCATTGAATGAGGTCTGCCTGTTAGTAAACTGATATGTTACATACTGTGAATACTGCACAACCGATTATGCAAACAAAATTGGTGGATTTGTTTTTTGGTTTGGTTGCTCTCTTCTTTCTTTCTTTCTTTATTTTTTACAACATTTTAAAAATTTATTTTAATAATTATTTTTTATTTTAATAACCTTATTTTATTGTATTTTATCTTCTTCTTTCTTTCATTCTTTTTTTTCCTCCCTTTTATTCTGAGCCATGTGGATGACAGGCTCTTGGTGCTCCAGCCAGGTGTCAGGGCTGTGCCTCTGAGGTGGGAGAGCCAAGTTCAGGACATTGGTCCACCAGAGACCTCCCAGCTCCACGTAATATCAAATGGTGAAAATCTCCCAGAGATCTCCATCTCAACGCCAAGACCCCGCTCCACTCAACGACCAGAAAGCTCCAGTGCTGGACACCCTATGCCAAACAACTACCAAGACAGGAACACAACCCCATCCATTAGCAGACAGGTTGCCTAAAATCATAATAAGGTCACAGATACCCCTAAACACACCACCAGACACGGATCTGCCCACCAGAAAGACAAGATCCAGCCTCATCCACCAGAACATAGACACTAGGTCCCCTCCACCAGGAAGCCTACACAACCCACTGAACCAACCTTACCCAATGGGGGCAGACACCAAAAACAACAGGAACTACGAACCTGCAGCCTGTGAAAAGGAGACCCCAAACACAGTAAGTTAACCAAAATGAGAAGACAGAGAAACACACAGCAGATGAAGGAGCAAGGTAAACTACCACCAGACGTAACAAATGAAGAGGAAATAGGCAGTCTACCTGAAAAAGAATTCAGAATAATGATAGTAAAGATGATCCAAAATCTTGGAAATAGAATGGAGAAAATACAAGAAATGTTTAACAAGGACCTAGAAGAACTAAAGAGCAGACAAACAGTGATGAACACCACAATAAATGAAATTAAAAATTCTCTAAAGGGGATCAACAGCAGAATAACTGAGGCAGAAGAACAGATAAGTGACCTGGAAGATAAAATAGTGGAAATAACTACAGCAGAGCAGAAGAAAGAAAAAAAAAAGAAAAGAAAAGAATTGAGGACAGGCTCAAAGACCTCTGGGAGAACATTAAATGCACCAACCTTCGAATTATAGGGGTCCCAGAAGAAGAAGATAAAAAGAAAGGGACTGAGAAAATATTTGAAGAGATTATAGTTGAAAACTTCCCTAATATGGGAAAGGAAATAATCAAGTCCAGGAAGAACAGAGAGTCCCATACAGGATAAATCCAAGGAGAAACACTCCAAGACACATATTAATCAAACTATCAAAAATTAAATACAAAGAAAACATATTAAAAGCAGCAAGGGAAAAACAACAAATATAACATACAAGGGAATCCCCATAAGGTTAACAGTGGATCTTTCAGCAGAAACTCTGCAAGCCAGAAGGGAGTGGCAGGACATATTTAAAGTGATGAAGGGGGAAACCTACAACCAAGATTACTCTACCCAGCAAGGATCTCATTCAGATTTGATGGAGAAATTAAAACCTTTACAGACAAGCAAAAGCTGAGAGAGTTCAGCACCACCAAACCAGCTTTACAACAAATGCTAAAGGAACTTCTCTAGGCAGGAAACACAAGAGAAGGAAAAGACCTGCAATAACAAACCCAAAACAATTAAGAAAATGGTAATAGGAACATACCTGTTGATAATTACCTTAAATGTAAATGGATTAAATGCTCCAAACAAAAGACATAGACTGGCTGAATGGATACAAAAATAAGACACATATATATGCTGTCTACAAAAGACACACTTCAGACCTAGGGACACATACAGACTGAAAGTGAGGGGATGGAAGAAGATATTCCATTCAAATGGAAATCAAAAGAAAGCTGAAGTAGCCATTCTCATATCAGAAAAAATAGACTTTAAAACAAAGACTATTACAAGAGACAAAGAAGGACACTACATAATGATCAAGGAATCAATCCAAGAAGAAGATATAACAACTGTAAATATTTATGCACCCAACATAGGAGCACCTCAATATATAAAGCAAATGCTAACAGCCAAAAAGGGGAAATGACAGTAACATGATCACAGTAGGGTACTTTAACACCCCACTTTCACCAATGCACAGATCATCCAAAACGAAAATAAATAAGGAAACACACACTTTAAATGATACATTAAACAAGATGGACTTAATTGGTATTTATAGGACATTCCATCCAAAAACAACAGAATACACTTTCTTCTCAAGTGCTCATGGAACATCCTCCAGGATAGATCATATCTTGGGTCACAAATCAAGCCTTGGTAACTTCAAGAAAATTAAAATCGTATCAAGTATCTTTTCTGACCACAATGCTATGAGACTAGTTATCAATTACAGGAAAAAAATCTGTAAAAAATACAAACACATGGAGGCTAAACAATGCACTACTTAATAACCAAGAGATCACTGAAGAATCAAAGAAGAAATCAAAAAATACTTAGAAACAAATGACAATGAACACACGATAACCCAAAAGCTATGGGATGCAGCAAAAGCAGTTCTAAGAGGGAGGTTTATAGCAATACAATCCTACCTCAAGAAACAAGAAATATCTCAAATAAACAACCTAACCTTACACCTAAAGCAGTGAGAGAAAGAACAAAAAAGCCCCGAAGTTAGCAGAAGGAAAGAAATCATAAAGATCAGATCAGAAATAAATGAACATGAAATAAAGGAAATGATAGCAAAGATCAATAGAACTAAAAGCTGAGGATATGGGGAGGGGGAAGGGTAAGCTGGGACAAAGTGACAGGGTGGCATGGACATATATATACTACCAAATGTAAAATAGATAGCTAGTGGGAAGCAGCCGCATAACACAGGAAGATCAGCTCGGTGCTTTGTGACCACCTAGAGGGGTGGGATAGGGAGGGTGGGAGAGAGGGAGATGCAAGAGGGAAGAGATATGGGGATATATGTATAACTGATTCACTTTGTTATAAAGCAGAAACTAACACACCATTGTAAAGCAATTATACTCCAATAAAGATGTTAAAAAAAATTATGCAAACATTACATTGGTAACAACAGAATATCTCAGGAGGAAAAACAATTATCTGTACTTACATTCCTTGTCCATGCTAAGCGGTCTGTGTTATAACCCATCATGTTCATGAGACAAGTCAGAAATAAGTTCCACTCTGAGTGATAACTGGGTCCTCCCGGAGCACTGTGGACACTGTACCACTTGACAAGCATCTGAACAGCTACTTCTTTTGGCAGGATAAGTTTAATTGCTTGCAAACAAGTTTGCACTATTAAAAGCAAAGGTTAACTTTAGTATGCTTCCTATGCATGCATTTCTTTTCCCCTTTTACTAAGAACATTTTTTAATTATTACTATATAAAGGCCAAGTACTAGGAAAAAAGAACTGCCATTAAAGAGCCAATGGGATGCAAATCTGACCTAGCCAATCAACTGACACTGAATTTAACAGGGCTTGCGAGAGGTCTCAGGGCAGCTTTCTGATCATTAATTTTGGATCAGAAATAGAGTAACCAAAGAGCTGAGATTACCTAAGACAGAACTGATTGACTTCCATGGCCCTGACAGTTATTAATAGCTCCCCATTTCACTCTCAAAAATGTCCTAGTTCGGACAATAAATTAAAGGCTATTCTAACAAAAACACACAATTTCTTCATTAATAAATTCATATAAAATATTGCTTCAATACTTCAATAAATATGTAACAATCAATATATACTTCCTCAAATAGCAATGCTTACCTAGCATTAAAATATGTTCTGAATGATTGAACATTCTGGTTAACCAAAGCTTTATAACTTTTCATCATTTCTGACAGCATTGTTTCTAAAATGTTTTATATGCTCTCTGATCAATCAATACCATGTAAACTATAACTTTCTTAATGACTCAATATCATTAGTATGACTATCACTTACAGTGCTACACTGTCATACAGAGACTCCCTCAGGGTGGCAAGGGCTTCTGCTATAAAGACGTCTGGGTCTGCTTTTAGTAGGAAATGGCCCCAAACTGCAATGCTTTCGTATCCTCCCATAATCTCTTTAGGGATTCTTTTCTTCCCTTCCCACTGGCACTGTCACCGGGGCCCATCCTCAGCAGCATATGCTTTTTCTCATCAATTTGCTACGTGTGTGCATACACAGCAAAGGTTGGAATCAAATGAAACCAATGTTAGAAAACCTAATAATCAAGTTTGTCATGATTGAATCCAAAATAAGTGTAAACCAGATACTGCCTGAGGGGCTGAGGAAAGCTTTATAAGTAAAGTACAAAAATTTACATACATGAACTATTTGCTTCTATTTGCTCCTGAGAAAGATTTTTTTTTTTAAATTAACCTGTTGTTTTCATGTACTTTGGTTAGGCTTATACTTCTTAAGATCACTGGCTAAATACCTTTCAGAAAAGCAAGGCACCTCCATACAAACTCAGAATATCATTTACTACACCAATGAAAGATACTTCCTAAAACGCAAAAGTCATTCTAGCCCACTTAGCAAATTCCAGAATTCACACAATCTGCCAACGCTCTGCTCTGGCAGTTAGACTTTGAAACTAATAGATGTCCTGAATTTTCTTATATCATACAAGCATTCTTTTCTTAATTTACATTTGTTGGCAAATCTTTTCAATTCCACAGTTTTCTTTACTATTCTATGTTCAGAAATATTCTTCACCTATTACTTTCCAAATTGCATTTCAATAATAATTCAAGCAGACTCCAATTTTATCAAAATACTCCTGAGTGTATTTTTACTATAATGTTAAGTTTTATTCTGTTAAAGGCAATTATGTTAATTTTCAATGTATCTAACAATTGAGAGATATATTTTTGGATTAAAAACCATCAATATGCCGAAAACTATTTTAGTTGCTTGGGCTTCCTTGTTTTTGAGATTTTCTTGCAAGAGGCGTGTCCATACACTGTAATCTCACTGCATGGCTTCTTTTTCCTAAGAAATCTCACAGAAGCAGAACTAGCACACACTTCTCGGGTTCCCCCAGCCTTAGAGCACACATGGAGCGGACAGCACAAAGTGCCCCCCAGCTCTTTTTTATAGCTTCTCAGCCAGCACAGTAAAAAACTCCATCTCATGGCTTCAAAAACAGCAAAAAATTTAAAAACCCCAATTATTCATGTAAATCAGCAATTACTGCAAATCTTTTAAATCAAACTAAGAACACACAAAAGTGAGGTTTGATTCTTAATCATACCTAATTCAGAGGTGGCAATTTCAGGAATAGTGATCCTAACCATGGAGCCATTACTCAGTTCCTAGGGAAAAGAATGGAAACAAATAAGAGCAAGTAATACAATCTGTGCATTCTAAGTCTCTGAATGTCTTAAAAATAGCTGATGCTTTACAAGACTGTCTGTCAAACAAAAATGCAATAAAATAAATGAAAAACAAGCAATATTTTTCAAACAGAATTGAATACTTAGAAGTTTTAGAAACAATAAATGTACTTATTTGTAAAACATTTACAAAAATTCTTATCTTTAACAAACTGCCTTATTTTCATATAGACACTTGAGTCAACATCACCAAAAATAAGAGGCTCACTTTTAAGAGAAAGACAAAAACCATGCCCATATAAAATTCAACTGATTGAACAAGCTTTGTTTTCAATAAATTTTTTAATAATACACAAACTTCAGAAAAGTTGGGTGGAACTACTTTAAAGTAAAATAGGGCAAAAAAATGACACATTACAAGAGATTTTAAAAATCACAAGAAACATTTGTTTCCATTTTTCACAAAATTCTGCGTTCTGACAAACTTTAAATAACAGCCAAAATTCTTGGAAAGTTGCCTGACCTTTTAAAAATAAATATGCATACTTACTAGCGTTACCCTGTTATGGACAGGGTCTCTTATAGAATGAATGTAAGTTCCAAGCTGTTGGAAAGTACAATCCTCATTATAGAGAGAATCATGAAGCTTTGAAGAATCCCTTAGTTCTGGAACTGGGGACAATAGAACAGCCTGTAAAAAGTCATAAATACAACACATGTGAAGCATGTTTTGAGAAATTAAGGTTAAAGAAACTATATATCTTTTTTGCATATGGTCTAGCAATTGTACATAATGGTTTAAAACCATTCTGCTCTAATCATGTCTAAGTACCTTGTAGCAGACCAAGGTCCTCATCAAAAGAAACTAGAAAAAGTCGATAAAAATAGCACATCTGACGGACAGCACTACAAAGCTCTGGAGACTACCTGGACTTGAGGGACCAAGATCAGGAGAGAAAGAAAGGAATCGGAAGGAGGTAGCCCCAGAGTCTTACAACACTTGGGATCTAATTGGTCTATCTGCAATCCCAAGATAAACCTATCTAAAACACAAATCCTAACATTCTTAACTCCATGCTCAAAAACCTATAATGCCCTGCAGACTGCATTTGGAATAAAAACCCTTTTCATCCTTTCTTTTTCAAGAGCATGTTAGGAAGACAGTGTAAATCCTAGCTCTACCACTTATTAGCTGTATGTCGTTAGACCAGTAACCTCCTTGTACCTCTCTATTTGCCCATTTGTAAAACAAGGATTAACATTTTCCTAATAAAGCTGTTTTAAGGGATTAAATGAGTTAATACATATAAAACACTCAGAACAGTCCCTAGTACACAGATAACACTAGAAAACAGGTTGTTATTATCCCACCCCCTGCCCTGCCTCACCCAAGAGACTACATGTACTTTTATAAGCATTCATTCATTCCACAGACTTCTTGAGTCTTCACTTGTATGCTGGGAGATGGAGATACAACTATGTGTTAAAATGTTCTGCACTGTCCTGCCTCCACACCCACACCCATGCAATTCCGCTTACCCCAAAGCCCCCCTCCATCTACAGACATCCTACTTACCCTCCAGGTCCAAACCAAGGTAGACACATCTCTAGAAGAGGAGCCTTTGATTCCACCACATCATCCCATCAGAATGTATCTTCCTATCAGTGAATCTCCTATGGTACTTCCTGTTCCTCTTAAGTCTTAATAGTCTACCTATCTTAAATTATAATCTCTTAAAACAGACAGTACATCTGTTCCACCCAAGTAAATTGTGAGATCCCTAGATGAAAAAGAATGCATCACTTTCCTCATTGCAGCACCTTCAAAAAGTACCTTACACATCAGAAGGGAAGTCAATGTATGTTTACTGAATCATTTATGTTTGAAAATATACACATTAGCCAAACTTCCAATTCTGTCATCATTAAAACAGAAAAAAGTTAACCATGGAGAGAACTAATATTTGACCAAACTTCTTTAAAACACTATTAATTTTTGACAACACCCACTCCCTGTCTTACCTCATCCAGGGATCCAAGCAGCTTACTCAGAGGGTTAGGAGTACTAACGCTGTCAAGCGGGGTGCTGGGACGAGGCATCGTGTTCGACATCGTCAGGGAGGGAGCTGGCAGCCCAGGAATGAAAACCTTTCCCACCTTTAAGCAATAAAAAAATGCGGAAAAAAATTAGCTTTAATGTTTTTGTTGTTGTTTTTTTGGCCACGCCACACGGCTTATAACTACTGGACCACCAGGGAATTCCCTACTGTATCATGTTCTTAAATGAAACGTTAAGGCACGTAAGTATATATTCCTTTAGATATTTCAAAGTCTATGATCACCAAACACAACTAAAAAACAAAGAGAATTAAAATTTTAATAATGTATCAAATTCTACCAACCAAATATGAATATCTTGGCATAAATTCTTAGTCTGATTCCTTCTTTACATAACTAAGGACTTCTCTGGGGGCAGGAAACAGGGGGAACGTTAATATAGTCAAGACACTATACAAAATTCAAGTATACTATGCATTTTTCTACCTCATTGGTGGTAAAGGCAGCAGAGACACTAAGCTTTCAGAGACTATAAGCATCAGTCTTGTTAAGTATTTTCCAGGCAGAGAGAAAGACATCAATTACTTCTTGGGAGCCAAAAAATTTAGGCTGAAGCGATACTCAAGATATTAAATCCAACCTAATTCAAACCGTGCTCTCTAGCTCACAATCTGTCTTATCATAAACTTTCAAATACTTCATCCTCAAAAAAAATTTACATAAACTTCATTGACCTTAAAAAATGAGCCAGCAATCCACGCTACCCACTCCCTTCCTTTCAGCTACCCACAGGGTTCTCAGGAAAAACACAACAGAAATTCACACCCACACAGGCTGAAAACTCTTGATAAGACTAAAAGGAGATACTCAGAACTAAAGTCGAATTTTGACAATATACATATTTATGTCAATATACTACCCAAAAGCTAATAGAATTACAGAAGTTGCCCAAATAAAATCCTTAGGATTAAAAAACAAAAATGACAGGAGAACTAGTATCTATGAAGTTTTTAAAAAGCCATCAGAGACCACCCCCACTCCAGGTCATAAAAATATGCAATAAGCACATTCCCTGCTATTCCTCCCACTAATTACCACCACAACAAAATCTGCATGAAATGTATGATGTAACTAGCAGAAGACTCCAAAAGGTGAGGAAAGAAGACTGACTGGCTAAGGGCCTGAGAACCAGGAATGAACTATGAATTCCCTAGCTTTTGTTTTCGTTTCTCCAACTCCCTATATAACCAGGCCTTGGGCTCTCAAGAGGCCTGCAACCCAGAAATGCCCACAGGCACACACCAAAAGAGAGCCCATGAAAACCTTGCTCTTTTGGCCAAAACTTGGTCAGGAAGAGAGACTGAGCAGGGCAGAAACACTTTCGCCCCACCTGCCCCACTTCAGGCAAACACACAGAAAAAGCCACAGCCCTCAGGGCCCGCCCCATCAGGAGCTGTGTTTGGAGACTATGGGCAGGGTCCTGTCATCCCACCTGCAAGGACTAGGTGGCGCCCTGCCCCAGCACAGAGACAGGCGGGGAGGCCTATCTTCCAGCCCAGCCATGCAGTAACCATGAGGCATCGCCTCCCCTCAGGCACTGCAGCTGCAGACACTGCGGACAAAGCTCTGCTCTCATTGCCACAAGGCAGCCCCTCTCCACCTCCCCACCATGTGCAGCAACTGTCAAGGGGGAAGAGCCTGGCTTTCATCCTCCCTCTATATAATAAAAAGCAGCCTACCTCTCCCCTCCCTCTTCCAGAGACTGTGGGTGGAGCACTCTACTCCATCCCTACCCTGCAATAACAAAGCAGCAACCCCTCACTGTCCCAACTAGGGAGTGGGGGGAGGAATGGAGAGGAAGGAAATAGAGAAAAGGACTTTCTAAATACGTATATGAAATCCTGGTGTGTTTTTTAGGATTAAAAAACAAAAATGACAGAAGGACTAGTATATATAAAGTTTTTGTGAAACTGACCAACAATGAGTGACCCATGTGTGAAAGTGACCAACAATGACACAGTAAAAGATCTGAGAACTAAACACTGATCTATAACACCACTTGGTTCTCAAACTGGCCTCTAGGTAACGTGGAAGTTGAGGCAGACCACAAACTCATTACGGAAGCAGACAGGAAAAAAGACCCAATCAGGAAAGGAATAGCTAGAAAACTTCTAGACAATGAACAACCTACTCCAGACAAACACGATAGGAAAATACTGCACCCCACCCCTCGCCCTGTGAGCAAAGGCCAGGTGGGAGCCTGGACTTCCATTATCACCTGGCTGTAAAGAGGCACCAATTTGAGAAAAACAAAAACAAAAAGCTAACAGTACTTTGGGTTAGCAAGAATGTAAAGAAACTTCGAGAGTTCTCATACACTGTTGGAGGCAAGGAGTATAACCTTGCAACCTTGATGCAACCTACACTTTGGAAAACAATGTGGCACCATGCGGCTAAGTTGAATATGCATATATTCCTTTTTTTTTTTTTTTTTGCAGTACACGGGCCTCTCAATGTTGTGGTCTCTTCCGTTGCAGAGCACAGGCTCCGGACGCGCAGGCCCAGAAGCCATGGCTCGTGGGCCCAGCCGCTCTGCGGCATGTGGGATCTTCCCGGACCGGGGCACAAACCCGTGTCCCCTGCATTGGCAGGCGGACTCCCAACCACTGCGCCACCAGGGAAGCCCAAATATGCATATATTCTAAAGGCTAGGAGATTTTTTTTTTTTTTTTTTTACTTTTAAAGCATTGTTTATTAGAGGAAACAGCAAAACAACCCTAGTGGCTGGTAAAATTCTGGTATAATCATACAACGGAAAACTAGGTAACAGTGCATGAGTCAACAACAGCTACACATCAACACAAATAAATCTAAAAATAATATAATGTTGAGCAAAATAAGTCAGAGAAGAGTATGTGGTATGTTTTCTTCATATGAAAATCCAAAAACAAGAAAAACTAAACAATTTACTCATCACTGATACATACATAACTGCAAAAACTAGTAATAAAAACAAGGGAGTGATTTATTCCAAGTAAGGATCTCTGGGGGATGAGGATACAATGAGGAAAGAAAATCCAAGCGACTGTAAACATATGGCAACGTCCTATTTCTTAACCTGGGTAGCAGTTATATGAATGTTTGCTTCATTATCCTTCAAACTGTATTTAAATTTCATAATTTAAATTTGTAAAATTTACATTATTCCATATGTAAAGTTCACAACTGTTTAAAAAGACACAGACAACATATATTATACATTTAATACAATGAAACTAAACTTTGAGACTTAAGAAAGCTACCCATACATCAATTTCAAAACTATATTCTTTATAAAACTTCAATTAACTTTTTTCTTTTTTTAAAGTTATCTATATTCATTAGTTTCCCCAACTGCCCTGTTTTCCTAGTGCCAATCCATCTAATGACAGTGAGTCCTAGACCTCCAAATAAGTCCCAACCTAAATTGAAGACTTCATTGTCAACTCTTACAAGAATCTTCTGCCAAATTCTATAGACAGGAAGTAACAAATTTTAAATATCAAACTAAAGTAACATTAAAAAATAATAATTAAGGAAGTAGTCCTACTAAAAGCATGAAATGCTATTTATTACTTACCCGAACCACTCCTGTGTACAGCACCAGGTTTCCACTGCCTTCCAGGACCAGCATAGTGTCTATCTTCTAAAAAAAAAATAAAAGGCAAAAATTTTATTTTCCAATCTGTTCGAATTATAAAGCACAATGATTTTCAACTTCTCAAGAAATGTGCCTGCATTTACCTCCACTGGAGCTGCATCCTTTGCCTGTATGTTGGTGACGGAGCCAAAGATGAGCTGGGTTTTATCATTACTCTCTTGAAACTTTACACATCTAAATATTCAAATTAAAAAAGAAATACACTATTGATATATGCAACAACCTCTACTGATCTCAAGGGTATTATACTAACTGTAAAAAGCCAATTTCAAAAGGTTACTTACTATATGATTCCATTTATAAAACATTTTCAAATGACAAAATTATAGAGATGGAGAACAGATTAGTGGTTACCAGGGATTGGGGACTGTGGTAGATGGGTGTGGTGTATGTGACTCTACAGTGGGTAGCATGAGGGAGATCTGTGAGGTGATAAAGAAGTTCTGAATATTGATTGGGTGTTCGCACAAATCTACACATGATAAAATTTCATGGAATCATATACACACATAAATGAGTACACGCAAAACTGATGAAGTTTGAATGAGGCCCGTTGATTGTACTAATGTCAATTTCCTTAACAATGCACTATAGATATGGAAGATGTTACCCCTGGAGGAAAAAGTGCAGGCTACACAGGACCTCTACTACTTTACAACATCCTGTGATCTATAATAATTTCAAAATTAAAGGTCAATAAATTGGTAAATATATAAATACACATTTTACCTAAGAAGATAAATGAAAGGCTAATAAGCACATGAGAAGATGCTCAACATCATAAGTCATTAGGGAAAAGTAAATTAAAACCACTTCAGGGGTTTCCCTGGTGGCACAGAAGTTAAGAACCCGTCTGCCAATGCAGGGGACATGGGTTTGAGCCCTGGTCCGGGAAAATCCCACGTGCCGTGGAGCAACTAAGCCCGTGAACCACAACAGCTGAGTCTGCGCTCTAGAGCCCACAGTGCCACAACTACTGAAGCCCACGTGCCTAGAGCCCGTGCTCCACAACAAAGAGAAGCCACCACAATGAGAAGGCTGTGCACCGCAAGAAGAATAGCCCCCCCACTCACCGCAACTAGAGAAAGCCCATGCGCAGCAACGAACACCCAACACAGCCAAAAAATAAATAAATAAATAAAATTTTTAAAAAACACTTCACACCCACCAGAATGGCTATAATCAAAGAAAATGACAATATCAAATCTTGTCGAAAGGAACCAAGATGGGGGAGTAGAAGGATGTGCTCTCACTCCCTCTTGTGAGAATACCAGAATCACAACTAGCTGCTAGACAATCATCGACAGGAAGACACTGGAATTGACCAAAAAAGATACCCCACATCCAAAGACAAAGAAGAAGTCACAATCAGATGGTAGGAGGGGTGCAATCAGTAAAATCAAATCCCATAATTGCTGGGTGGGTGACTCACAAACTGGAGAACACTTAAACCACAGAAGTCCACCCACTGGAGTGAAGGTTCTGAGCCCCACATCAGGCTTCCCAACCTGGGGGTCTGACAACAGGAGAAGGAATTCCTAGAGAATCAAACTTTGAAGCCCAGTGGGATTTGATTGCAGGACTTCGACAGGACTGAGGGAAACAGAGACTCCACTCTTGGAGGGCACACACAAAGTAGTGTGCACATCGGGACCCAGAGGAAGGAGCAGTGACCCCAGGGGAGACTGAACCAGACCTACTTGCTAGTGTTGGAGGGCCTCCTGCAGACACAGGGGGTGGCTGTGGCTCACCATGGGGACAAGGACACTGGTGGCAGAAGTTCTGGGAAGTACTCCTTGACATGAGCCCTCCCAAAGTCTGTCATTAGCCCCACCAAAGAGCCCAGGTAGGCTCCAGTGTTGGGTTGCCTCAGGCCAAACAACAAAAAGGGAGGGAAGCCAGCCCCACCCATCAACAGTCAAGTAGATTAAAGTTTTACTGAGCTCTGCCCAGCAGAGCAACACCCAGCTCTACCCACCACCAGTCCCTCCCATCAGGAAGTTTGAACAAACCTCTTAGATAGCCTTATCCACCAGAGGGCAGACAGCAGAAGCAAGACGAACTACAATCCTGCAGCCTGTGGAACAAAAACCACATTCACAGAAAGACAGACAAGATGAAAAGGCAGAGGGCTATGTACCAGATGAAGGAACAAGATAAAACCCCAGAAAAACAACTAAATGAAGTCGAGATAGGCAACCTTCCAGAAAAAGAATTCAGAATAATGATAGTGAAGATGATCCAGGACCTCGGAAAAAGAATGGAGGCAAAGATTGAGAAGATGCAAGAAATGTTTAACAAAGACCTAGAAGAATTAAAGAACAAACAAACAGAGATGAACAATACAATAACTGAAATGAAAACTACACTAGAAGGAATCAATAGCAGAATAACTGAGGCAGAAGAATGGATAAGTGACCCGGAAGACAGAATGGTGGAATTCACTGCTGCAGAACAGAATAAAGAAAAAAGAATGAAAAGAAATGAAGGCAGCCTAAGAGACCTCTGGGACAACATTAAACACAACAACATTCGCATTATAGGGGTCCCAGAAGGAGAAGAGAGAGAAAGGACCAGAGAAAACATCTGAAGAGATTATAGTCGAAAACTTCCCTAACATGGGGAAGGAAACAGCCACCCAAGTCCAGGAAGCACACCGAGTCTCATACAGGATAAACCCAAGCAGTAACACGCCAACACACATAGTAATCAAACTGCCAAAAATTAAAGATCAAGAAAAATTATTGTAAGTGGCAAGGGAAAAATAACACACAATGGAACGTCCATAAGGTTAACAGCTGATTACTCAGCAGAAACTCTGCAAGCCAGAAGGGAGTGGCAGGACATATTGAAAGTGATGAAGGGGAAAAACCTACAACCAAGATTACTCTACCCAGCAAGGATCTCATTCAGATTCGATGGACAAATCAAAAGCTTTACAGACAAGCAAAAGCTAAGAGAACTCAGCACCACCAAACCAGCTCTACAACAAATGCTGAAGGAGCTTCTCTAACTGGGAAACACAAAAGAAGAAAAGGACCTGCAAAAAAAACCCCAAAACAATTAAGAAAATGGTCATAGGAACATACATATCGATAATTACCTTAAACATGAATGGATTAAATGCTCCAACCAAAAGACACAAGCTTGCTGAATGGATACAAAAACAAGACCCATACATGTGCTATCTACAAGAGACCCACTTCAGACCTAGGGACACATACAGACTGAAAGTGAGGGGATGGAAAAAGATATTCCATGCAAACGGAAATCAAAAGAAAGCTGGAGTAGCAATACTCATATCAGATAAAACAGCCTTTAAAATAAAGAATGGGGCTTCCCTGGTGGTGCAGTGGTTGAGAGTCCGCCTGCTGATGCAGGGGACGCAGGTTCGTGCCCCAGTCCGGAAAGATCCCACATGCCGCGGAGCGGCTAGGTCGGTGAGCCATGGCAGCTGAGCCTGCGCGTCTGGAGCCTGTGCTGCGCAATGGGAGACACCACAGCAGTGAGAGGCCCACGTACCACAAAAAAATAATAATAATAATAAAATAATAAATTTTAAAAAAATAATAAAGAATGTTACAAGAGACAAGGAAGGTCACAACATAACGATCAAGGGATCAATCCAAGAAGAAGATATAACAATTGCAAATATTTATGCACCCAACATAGGAGCACCTCAATACATAAGGCAAATGCTAACAGCTATAAAAGAGGAAATTGACAGTAACACAATAGTGGGGGACTTTAACACCTCACTTACACCAATGGACAGATAATCCAAAATGAAAATAAATAAGGAAACAGAAGCTTTAAATGACACAACAGACCAGACAGATTTAATTGATATTTATAGGACATTCCAACCAAAACCAGCAGATTACACTTTCTTCTCAAGTGCGCACGGAACATTCTCCAGGATAGATCACATCTTGGGTCACAAATCAAGCCTCAGTAAATTTAAGAAAATTGAAATTCATATCAAGCATCCTTTCGGACCACAACGCTATGAGATTAGAAATGAATTACAAGGAAAAAAAATGTAAAAAAAAAAAACACATGGAGGCTTAACAATACATTATTAAATAACCTAGAGATCACTGAAGAAATCAAAGAGGAAATCAAAAAATAACTAGAGGGCTTCCCTGGTGGCGCAGTGGTTGAGAGTCCACCCGCTGATGCAGGGGACATGGGTTCATGCCCCGGGAGGATCCCACATGCCGCAGAGAAACTAAGCCCGTGAGCCATGGCCACTGAGCCTGCGCATCCGGAGCCTGTGCTCCAAAACGGGAGAGGCCAAATACAGTGAGAGGCCCACATACCGCAAAAAAAAAAAAAAAAAAATCTAGAGACAAATGACAATGAAAACACGACGATCTAAAACCTACAGGATGCAGCAAAAGCAGGTCTAAGAGGAAAGTTTATAGCTATACAAGCCTACCTCAAGAAACAAGAAAAATCTCAAGTAAACAATCTAACCTTATGCCTAAAGGAAGGAGAGAAAGAAGAACAAACAAAACCCAAAGTAAGCGGAAGGAAAGAAATCATAAAGATCAGAGCAGAAATAAATGAAATAGCAACAAAGAAAACAATAGCAAAGGTCAACAAAACTAAAAGCTGGTTTTTTGAGAAGATAAACAAAATTGATAAACCATTAGTCAGACTCATCAAGAAAAAGAGGGAGAGGACTCAAATCAATAAAATTAGAAATGAAAAAGGAGAAGTTACAACAGACACCACAAAAACACAAAGCATCCTAAGAGACTACTACAAGCAACTCTATGCCAATAAAATGGACAACCTGGAAGAAATGGACAAATTCTTAGAAAGATATAACCTTCCGAGGCTGAAACAGGAAGAAACAGGACATATGAACAGACCAATCACAATTAATGAAACTAAAACTGTGATTAAATATCTTCCAACAAACAAAAGTCCAGGACCAAATGGCTTCACAGGTGATTCTATCAAACACTCAGAGAAGAGCTAAAACAATCCTTCTCAAACTCTTCCAAAAAACTACAGAGGAAGGAACTCTCCCAAACTCATTCTATGAGGCCACCATCACACTGATACCAAAACCAGACAAAGATACTACAAAAAAAGAAAATTACAGACCAGTATCACTGATGAATATAGATGCAAAAATCCTCAACAAAACAGTAGCAAACAGAATCCAACAACACATTAAAAGGATCATACACCATGATCAACTGGGATTTATCCCAGGGATGCAAGGATTCTTCAATATACGCAAATCAACCAATGTGATACACCATATTAACAAACTGAAGGATAAAAACCATATGATCATCTCAATAGATGCAGAAAAAGCTTTTGACAAGATTCAACACCCATTTATAATAAAAACTCTCCAGAAAGTGGGCACAGAGGGAACCCACCTCAACATAATAAAGGCCATATATGACAAACCCACAGCAAACATCATTCTCAATGGTGAAAAACTGAAAACATTTCCTCTAAGATCAGGAACAAGACAATGTTGCCCACTCTCACCACTATTATTCAACATAGTTTTGGAAGTTTTAGCCACAGCAATCAGAGAAGAAAAAGAAATAAAAGGAATCCAAATCGAAAAAGAAGAAGTAAAACTGTCACTGTTTGCAGATGACATGATACTATACATAGAGAATCCTGAAGATGCTACCAGAAAACTACTAGAGCTAATCAATGAATTTGGTAAAGTAGCAGGATGCAAAATTAATGCACAGAAATCTCTGGCATTCCTATACACTGATGATGAAAAATCTGAAAGAGAAAAAAGCAAGGAAACACTCCCATTTACCACTGCAACAAAAACAATAAAATACCTAGGAATAAACCTACCTAGGGAGACAAAAGACCTGTATGCAGAAAACTATAAGACACCGATGAAAGAAATTAAAGATGATACAAACAGATAGAGAGATATACCATGTTCTTGGATTGGAAGAATCAATATTGTGAAAATGACTATACTACCCAAAGCAATCTACAGGTTCAATGCAATCCCTATCAAATTGCCAATGGCATTTTTTACAGAACTAGAACAAAAAAATCTTAAAATTTTTATGGTGACACAAAAGACCCCGAATAGCTAAAGCAGTCTTGAGGGAAAAAAACAGCGGGAGAAATAAGACTCCCTGACTTCAGACTATATTACAAAGCTACAGTAATCAAGACAATATGGTACTGGCACAGAAACAGAAATATAGATCAATGGAACAAGATAGAAAGCCCAGAGGTAAACCCACACACCTATGGTCAACTAATCTATGACAAAGGAGGCAAGGATATACAATGGAGAAAAGACAGTCTCTTCAATAAGTGGTGCTGGGAAAACTGGACAGCTACATGTAAAAGAATGAAATTAGAACACTCCCTAACACCATACACAAAAATAAACTCGGGCTTCCCTGGTGGCGCAGTGGTTGAGAATCCGCCTGCCGATGCAGGGAACACGGGTTCGTGCCCCGGTCTGGAAGATCCCACATGCCGCGGAGCGGCTGGGCCCGTGAGCCATGGCCGCTGAGCCTGCGCGTCCGGAGCCTGTGCTCCGCAAGGGAGAGGCCACAACAGTGAGGCCCGCATACCACAAAAAATAAATAAATAAATAAATAAAATAAACTCAAAATGGATTTGAGACCTAAATGTAAGACCGGACACTATAAAACTCTTAGAGGACAACATAGGAAGAACACTCTTTGACATAAATCACAGAAAGATCTTTTTTGATCCACCCCCTAGAGTAATGGAAACAAAAACAAAAATAAACAAATGGGACCTAATGAAACTTCAAAGTTTTTGCACAGCAAAGGAAACCATAAACAAGACGAAAAGACAACCCTCAGAATGGGAGAAAATATGTGCAAACAAATCAATGGACAAAGGATTAATCTCCAAAATATATAAACAGCTCATGCTGCTCAATATTGAAGAAAAAACAACCCAATCCAAAAATGGGCAGAAGACCTAAATAGACATTTCTCCAAAGAAGACATAGAGATGGCCAAGAAGCACATGAAAAGCTGCTCAGCATCACTAATTATTAGAGAAATGCAAATGAAAACTACAATGAGGTATCACCTCACACCAGTGAGAATGGGCATCATCAGAAAAGCTACAAACAACAAATGCTGGAGAGGGTGTAGAGAAAAGGGAACCCTCTTGCACTGTTGGTAGGAATGTAAATTGATACAGCCACTATGGAGAACAGTATGAAGGTTCCTTAAAAAACTAAAAATAGAATTACCATATGATCCAGCAATCGCACTACTGGGCATATGCCCAGAGAAAACCATAATTCAAAAAGACACATGCACCCCAATGTTCATTGCAGCACTATTTACAATAGCCAGGTCATGGAAACGACCTAAATGCCCATCGACAGACAAATGAATAAAGAAGTTGTGGTACATATATACAATGGAATATTACTCAGCCATAAAAACTAATGAAATTGGGTCATTTGTTGAGACATGGATGAACCTAGAGACTGTCATACAGAGTGAAGTAAGTCAGAAAGAGAAAAACAAATATCGTATATTAACACATGTATGTGGAACCTAGAAAAATGGTACAGATGAACCGGTTTGCAGGGCAGAAGTTGAGACACAGATGTAGAGAACAAATGTATGGACACCAAGGGGGGAAAGCCGCAGGGGGGTGGGGTGGTGGTGTGATGAATTGGGCAATTGGGATTGACATGTATACACTGATGTGTAAAAAATTGATGACTAATAATAACCTGCTGTATAAAAAGATAAATAAAATAATATTCAAAAATTTTAAAAAAAATCTTGTCAAGGATGAAGAAATTGGAACACTCAAACATTACTGGTGGGAATGTAAAATGGTACAGCTTATTTGGAAGACAAATTTAGCAATTTCTTTAAAAGTTTACAATGAATTTATCATTTGATCCATTCCTAGTTATACCTATCTATCTACATGAAATCATGTATGTCCACACAAAGGCTTTGGCTCCAATGTTCATAGTGTCATAGTCCAAAACGGTCAGAAAAGTGGAAACAAATCAAATGCCCATCAACTAATGCCTAGATAAACAAAATGTGGTATATTTATACAATACTACACAGCAAGAGGAATAAAATATTTATACATGTTACAACATGGTAGGCCCTAAGAAACATGCTAAGTCAAAGAAGGTGGACACAAAAAAACTATCTATTGTATGATTCTATTTACATAAAATTTCCAGAAAAGGAAAATCTGCAGAGGCAGAAAGCCTATAATACACTGGTTGCCTGAGGTTGGGAATGGGAACAGAGACTGAATGCAAGTCAAGCACAAGACATCTTTTGAAAGTGATAGAAATTTTTAAAACTGGAGTGTGGTAATGCTGCGTAACTGTAAATTTACTAAAAATCATTAAACTATACACTTAAAAATGTTAATTTTACGGTATGTAAATTATTTCAATAAAGCTACTTAAGCCAAAAAAAAAAAAAGAGAGAGAGAGAGAAAAAGAAAAAGAAAAAATAGTCCTAAGCTTACTTATACCAAATCAATGAGATACATAAATGCACTTACCGTAACTGGAGCTGGGACTCTACTAAAAAGCACAAGAATTTCTGCCCACATAGGTCAGATGTAATAAAGACTTTTGAGGCCTGTGAATTTTTCTCCCTGTAATAGATATATTAATAAAGAAACTGTTGGCACTCACTTAAAAATCTACCATAGTAATTATTAAAAGTCTTTGAAAATATTCTACAGGAAATACTACTTGGGCCAGCAATAATCTTGAAGACACAAAAGCACTTCTAAGAATTGAACTTCATGATCTCTAAGATTCCTTTCAGCTCTCTGACTCTGAGTCCACTACACAGCTTTTTTGGGGAAAAATTACAATAAATGTAATCATTACCAACAGACTTTTTAATTCCACATTATTCAAGCCGCCTACTGCTAAAATCATGCAAACTTGAAGAGATCTTAGACCTCTTACAGGGTCTAAGGGGTCAGACGTTTTATAACATGACCTCTCCAATCTATCCTCACTCTCTCTCAGATTAGGCTCCACTTCATCCCTTTTTTTTTAACCCATACTCAAAAATTCTCTATTCTCAAGAATTTCATTGTAACTCTGTACCATAAGGATCTGCAATATATCCAACTTAGCAATAAGGTATTTAAAGACAAATGATTTTTAAATACAGGGAATTTTTATTCTACAGAATTTTTATTCTATATATAAGGAATCTTTATTTTATAAGGAATTTTTATTTTATATATATAAAAATAGAACATACTTCAACACTGTACTCACATCTTTCCTTTCCTCCAACTGCCTATCCTGGACCTGCCAGCCTAAGAACATGAGCCTGTCTTTCTACTTGGAAAGTAGAAAGCTTAAGGATAGCTTAAGGCCGCACAGCCAGCTGTATTTTCAGTGCTTTCCCTGCTCTGGGTATATAGTCTTTTCGTAGCCTACTCTCTCATATTAAAATGAATCTTTAAATACAAAGATGGACTAAATATTAGATTATATAAAGGACTTACTGTAAATTTGGCTGGGTGTAAAAATGGTAGCATGGTTAGGTAAGAAAATGTCCTTATTTAGAGAAACACACTTAGGTATTTAAGGGCAAAAATGAAGACTAATTTTCTCTAACATAGTTCAGGAAAAACAAAACTCTCCCTTGACCCTGAGATTCCCTCAGCTAGTTTTGTATCCCCATTCCCATTCAAAGGTAAACTCCTTGGACAGTCTGTATATCTATGTTCACCTCCTCAGTCCCCATTTACTTTTTCCACCCCATTCCACTCCACCCTAGACCCCCACCCCCAGGTGCTCTGGCCAAGGTCACCAGTGACCTTGCCATCCAGGTACTGCCTCTCTGAGCTCACCTAAGAGTGCCACACTTCACCAGCACCTGGCAACATTGGCACCTTCTTCTCAAAAGCCACTTTTCTTGTGTTCCATGACATGTCCTGCTGCTTCCCCCACCTGACCTCTCTTGCTCTGTCTCTCTGCAGCAGCTTTATCCCTTTTTACCTCCCCCCGCCAAATCTTAAGTTTCCAAGACTTTAGTCATTAGCCCTCTTCTGATTCTACATAGCCTGGTTTTAACTATTCGGAGGTCACAGACTCTGAGAATCTAATGAATGTTAAACCCTCTCCTAAAGAAAAGGCCTATACACCACACATACCCATGATTACCATCTTTGATTCCAGAGAGTTACCAGAACCCCTGCAACTGCAAGCTCATCCACAGGCCTTCCAGGAACCCAACGTCTACACACTCCATAAACTCCAATCCACCTGTCTTGCCTCCATCACCACTGATAAGTGACTGCTCTGACCCCTGAGTTTATGACCCACATATAAAGCACCTTCTTACAGCTCTCATCAAACAGAACAGCCCAAAGGGCCATCTCTCTCCACCTCCTCTTTCGCAGCCCTTTCCCCTCCTCCTGCACAAACAAATGGAGGGTATTTTAAATTCCCTGAACAAACCACACATTCACACTTCTGCACTTTTCTTCTGATCCCCTCTAACTACTGTGTACTGCCCCGCTTACCCACCCAGGAAATACCTAGTCATCTTTCCAAAGCCCTACCAACAGATGAGCAGTGCCATCATCCTCCAGCTGTCTCTTTCTGAGGACAGGGACAGCAACTTATTTGCTGATAAACCACAGCCACTAGCACACACACTGGCATTGACTGAATGAATAGTTAAAGAGAACATAAAAGGAAGAAGGTCACATGGAACAGAGGTCTGAGCTGTGTTTCCCAGAAAAACAGCTGATACTCAACTAACATAAAGACAAAACTGAAGAAAAATGTTACAAATTCCCAAGTTTCCTAATCTATAGAAATTAGTTGTCTCTCCCTAAAACATCAAACACCTCAAATCTGAGAGATTACTAAGTTAAGGAAGAAATAGCAAATGACAAAAGAATATTTTTATGATCACCTTAATATCACTAACATCCTCTACTGAAAATGAGGTAGCCTTTAATACATATCTCTATGTAGTTTACAAATATTAATAACTGCTTATACTCAAAGGAAGCTTTACACAAAATACCAAGTATTTTCTAAAACTTTTAGTATCATTTTTCTTTGAATATAAAAATATATACTCCAAACCTTGTATTAGTAATCGTTTCTGTCCATAAATGGTCAATACAAAGTTCAGGAACAATTGGCTCTGTTTCTGGTGCAAGAAAGGAGCCGTTAGAATTACTATTTGGAGAATGAGAAATACTGTGTCTCTTTGGAGATTGATTATGGCTTGAAAGGTTGAACCTTTGCACCCCTGAAAAAGAGTGCACTCCTAAGGCTGGAGAATGAGCACGACTGCAAAATAAAGAGAACAGAGCACACCACAATTAATACCGCAGGCTGACAGAACACACTTCCTAATAAAGCTTTCCAAATTCTATGTACGGAGAGTATTCATAACATAAACCCAGTCAGAAATACAATTTTTTTAAAAAGGAGTAGCTACTTAAACGGTTTGTCCACATGCTTTATTATATTCTAAAGATTTAGAATTCCTGTTAGAATTCTTTTTTTTAACTGAAAATCAGTTCATTTTCTGCCTCAGAAAATCAATTATTTATATCAATAATATTCAAAAAAGTTTAAACTATGTTCCTATACATTCAAACATATACACACCAAAAAAACTATGTCCCTATTGCACCAGACAGATATTAACAAAAACAAAAGAAAAGCTAATGCAAATTAAGACAAAAGAAAACAGTACCAAAAAATTTCTGTAATTAATATTCACCAAACAGGGCTTCCCTGGTGGCGCAGTGGTTGAGAATCCGCCTGCCGATGCAGGAGACACGGGTTCGTGCCCTGGTCCGGGAAGATCCCACATGCCGCGGAGCAACTAAGCCCGTGAGCCATGGCCGCTAGGCCTGTGCGTCCGGAGCCTGTGCTCCGCAACGGGAGAGGCCACAGCAGTGAGAGGCCCGCATACCACAAAAAAAAAAAAAAAAAAAAAAAAAAAATTCACCAAACAGCTGCCACTTAGTGGTAAAAATGAGGCACTCTTACAACAAGCACTGGCAGTTTCTAAATATGACTCAGTGAAAAAGTAACACAGTGGGCCTGGAAGTCTTAGTAAAAATAGCACAACTGGAATAATGCTGTTTTCTCTAAAAGATACTCAGGATCTGTCAACAGAAATTTTAAATCCTTCAAATCACAAGAGAAAGTTTTAAAAGAAGGTATCTTTTTCTTGGGATGTCTTGTTTAAAGCAAGGAAATGCTTCCACACTTAATTCTCACCTGAGAGCTGCCATGTTGGAAATGGAAGGCGAGCGGGAGTGTAGGCTGGGCGAGGAGGCTGAGCGACTCTGGCTGTGGATGGAGGAGTAGTTCTGGAAGGGGGAAGCCACGGGGGAGTCTCCCCTGGAGAGGCTTCTGAGGTGTGCTGTGAGCGAGCTGCTGGTGGCCACATTCTGTGGGGTGGCCCCCTGTTCAGAGAACTTTAAAACAACATTTTCTTCCTTAAGTCAAAATGAAAAGGGGGAGGGAGGCAGAAAATAATTAGATTAAAAGGGCAATTTCCTTGTGAGAATGCAGGGTAGTTGCCAGTTATTAAAGATACATCTTTTTAACTAAGGCACTCAACCAATTTCACAAGTGATTCTTCTAAAAACCTGCAAAGTTTTTAGTGTTAACTATCCTTTTCTATTAAGAAGTGATCTGCCTTTACCCTTACCTCTGTTTTGACTCTCCGCAGAGCCCACACAGAATGCAAACCTTGAACGGTGTCATAGGTCATTACAACGGAGGGATCAGTATTGAGAAAAACAATTTTCATTGCATGATCTACAACATATTGTACCCGTGATGAACCAAAAAGACCTTAAAGACAGAACAGAAATGATCAGGTAAAGAACAATGGACTTTTACAAGGCTGTTGTTTATGAAGTGACTTCTTGCAATTCCTAAAGATAAAGAGAAATCAAGGCAATTAAGGCACAAAAATCTATTAATATATTATGTAATTAACCCTCAATTTTTAATAAATTTACTTTGAGTATCAATTCCTTTAAAATATATTAAAGATGAGAATGTTACGAGTTTTGATTTCACACACATGCAACTAAATGTTGAAGATTTGTGCTGACTAAGCCATTAAATTCATCAGCCACAGGTAAAAGGTCCATGACTCCTTTAACAACTGACTTCTTCTTAAATTGCACTCAACCATTTGGCCAAGTTTGACTTCGTTACTGGTTCTTTTCTTCTCTAAGAAATCTGTTCTCTACTATAACTATTCAAACAGTACTGAACAGTACACTACTGTTTCTGCTTTACTGGGTACACATGCAAAATAAGTTTTTTCCTAGTGAGTCCAGCTTCTACATCTACAGTACCATAAACTGGTTTCTACATCCTTATTGGACTGTTTCCTAAATGCTTCCCTCTCAGTTAAAATATTGAAAAATTTTTAAAGAATTATTTTATAAAAGGAGTACTTTACATAGAAAGAAATAAAAATCATTCATGATTCCACTCAAAAATATCTCTACTAATAAATTTGGGAGCACTCCTCTGAGTTTTTATTTTTCCTATACAGACATATTTTTTATGTTCTTACAAAATTAGGATGATTATTGCAGTTAGTTTTCTACCTTACTTAACATTATGAATAAGCAATTCCTGAGGTCATTAAATATTATTCAAAAACATGATCAATAATGGCTGCATACCATTCAATCACACACTCTGACATGTTTTTCTAGGTTGCTTGTAGTTGTTAGCAGTATAATATAGAACTATCAATAAACTTTTTCTGTAAAAGGCCGAAGAGTGAATAGTTTAGGCTTTGCAGACATACTGACTCTGCAGCATAATTTTTTTTGTTTTCTACAACCTTTTAAAAAGGTAAAAACCACTCTTGGCTCTTAAGCCTTAGAAAAACAAACTGGATTTAGCCCCTAGCCTGTAGTTTGCCAAGCCCTGATATAGAAGATATGGAAGATAAAAACCTCAGTGGTATTGCAGAATATATACTGGGGATAAAGTCCTTAAAGTAAAATTGGTCAAAGAATATAAATATTTTTTTTTTAGCCTTCAAGTCCTCATTGTTCATAATAGCCTATGTTTGGTCACATTTAAAATTTTAAAACAAGCATCTAGAAATACCTCTAGGAACTACTAAAAGTCTGAGTCCCAACAAATTATGTTATTATGAGCAGGGAAAATGAAATATTAAAAATTTCCAAAGTAAAGGTCTAAGGCCCTACATTTCTTTTTTCCAAAAAAAGGAAACGATTTTAGTTTATCTAAGTATTGTTCATTTACTTAATAATTACTAAGGAACAAAGTCCAGAGGCATCTACAGGTAAGTTAGAAAATATATCAGTATTTCTCGTTGATGTATAGGCTCTATTTTTACTAAAAGAATAGCTGTTAAAACAATTAATACCAGGGTATTCAATGAATTAATATGAATTATTTTCATAATAAGTTATTTTTAAATGCCTAAATTATATTATTTTTATAAAACAAATCTAATTTTCATAAGCTCCTTTACTTCCTCCCCATCCCCAAACTCAAAAGAGAGACTACAGAAAAGATTTTATAAAAATACACTTACTTCCAGATTTACAAACAAGAGGTGTAATTTCATCTAGTGGATGCAGCATGCTGAACATAGTGGGTAAAGGTTCTCTAGTAAAGAACAAATAAACAATGACCAACACAGGATGACTCCATTTGTGCACAAATTTTGTACTTTCCTTACAAAGAAATGTCTTCTGCAGATTACACTACCAACTAGAAACCTACCATCTCAAAAAGCAACCCTCTAAAAACTTTTCAACTACTGTTTTTCACAGTATCTTCTATTTTATTCCTAGAACTCTCTCCTCTTATGCAGGGTAAATTTGCACACACACACACACACACGGAACTCAGTGTAGCCCAGGGAGTATCTGTGAGCAGCAGTCAACACCTTACAGAACAAACAGAGTAATGGGCATAAGGCAGTCACTTTTTTAAAAAAACCTCTCTTAGTGGCAGTGTGTCTCCAACAGCTAGGAAAGAAATTTAGTCTTCTAGACCTATTTACAAAGGAGAGTATTAAAAAAAAAAAAAAGAAGAAGAAGAAGAAACATTTCAAGTAAATAAAATGGCTGCATTTTCTTAAGGAGTGACTGAAAAAAGAGGAAAAAACAGACCTTCTCTCTAAACACAGAGAGAGATTAAAATCTGTAAGCAATTTTCTTAAAACTCAGTGTCTACTACTTGCACCACACTGTGACAGGTACTGTATGTTCCTGCCCTTCAACGAGCTCACAGCTGATTAGGGAGACAAAGTAAACAGACTATAATTTATTACACACCTGAGACATATGAAGCCCTATGTCAGAGATTATATACATTAGCTTGTTAAACCACTGCATAAATCCTAAGAAATAAATGACAGTATTCATCCTGTAACAGATAAGGAAACTAAAGCCAAAGCTAATGACTTGCCCAAAGTAACATGATGGAAAAAATAGCAGAGCTAAGAATTGAGTTTTGTTATCTTTAAGCCAAGTTTGCTCAACTTTACTACTTGGGGAAAAAAGCTGTAGATAATTGCCAAGTGAGAAGCAGAACTCATAAGGGTACGATGCTGAGATGAGAGAAAAAGGCATCTATCTGTGATGACAGCATGGAAATTATCATCATCCCAAACTTTTGGGTAAACAATCTTACCTTAGAACCAACCAAAAAAAGCCCAAGGAATCACATTCTGACCCGCATACCTGGGTGGGCCTGGAGGAACCTCATGTGAAGAGCTGCTTCTTTCGAACAACAGGCCATACTTCGTAGGCCAAACATTTGCAACCTATTGGGTAAAAGGGTGCGGAAAAAAACTGAAGTAAAAGAAACTATTCTTTATAACATGTTTTTACGAAACATTACAGAACATTAGATTTTCTTCCAATTTAATAAGAGTTTTGCAAACTAATAATCATTAACTATAATTTTTTTAAGTAATTCTAACAAGTAAATCTAAGACAAAAATCAAATCTAAGGATGAGAAGTTTGACCTGAAATTCCTGCCAGTAGCTAATATCAGTACCAAAATGACAATGTGATTAAAGTGTAACAACAGCATTAGGGTATGAAAAAGATAATGAGAAACAGGAGAAAGACTAATATTGATCAAGTGCTTGAAAAAAAACCAAAATGATTTCTTATATGTCACTTAAACTGAAAAAAAACCTCTCAGAAAAGATTTCATAATTCACTTCACTAAATAATTTATTTTTAAGACAAAGGATGGAAATGGTAAGCCACTACAATTTTATTTCAGTAAAAATAACATTTTTTATTACAAGACATGAGAGTAGCAATACTTCTGAAACCAATTAATTCACGAATATTCTCCAATAAAACACAAAAACATTGAAACACTCGAGTTTACCTGAAAAGGTAAAGAAGCTATGTAATCCTTTCCTTCTATGCTATGCATGTTAATACATGAGCTTTGCAATATACATATGCATTTTTCTACTTCATCACTACCTGAAAAGAGAGAGTACAAGATATATGCATTGTTTTCAAAAAAAAATCCCAATAATCATAAATTTCAATTCCCAGGACTTCCCTGGTGGCACAGTGGTTAAGAATCCACCTGCCAATGCAGGGGACACGGGTTCGAGCCCTGGTCCGGGAAGATCCCACATGCTGTGGAGCAACTAAGCCTGTGCAGCACAACTTCTGAGCCTACGCTCTAGAGCCCGAGAGCCACGACTACTGAGCCTGTGTGCCACAACTGCTGAAGCCCAAGTGCCTAGAGCCCGTGCTCCACAACAAGAGAAGCCACGGCAATGAGAAGCCTGCGCACTGCAACGAAGAATAGCCCCTGCTCACCGCAACCAGAGAAAGCCCGCATGCAACAATGGAGACCCAACACAGCCAAAAATAAATAAATAAATAATTTTTTAAAAAATAAATAAATTGCAATTCCCAACAGCACAAATTCTTTAATGCACAATATAAAAATGCTTGCACTAATCGACCATTATTAGTAGCTTACTTATTTTGAATGAAAAACAATGAGATAAACATTTGGGAAAAAAAATGAGATAAACATTTGGCATCATCATAAGATCAAATAAAATTTCAAAAAGAAACTTACTGTAGTCCTTTTCAGACTTATCCTGTGATATAATGAAGTCACACCACAATGCCTAAAATCAAAACAAAATGCTTACCTAAGAAAATTACATCTAAATAATAACCTATCAACTAATGGTATCTAAATAATAGTGTCACATAATGGTCTCTCCTCATCAACTCAACACATATACCACGGGAACAAAGAAAAATAAGATAAAATTAGACTAATTAATGATAACTATCTTAAGGAAAGATAAACTGTGCTTGCAAATAAAAAGAAGAGGGAAAACAAAATCAAGAAACCTACTAGATAGAAGCTTTGCAGCAAAAGTGAATTCAAATAGTGGTTCAAGCTGTAGTAAACCCTATATCCTATACAAAGCTAAAGATTATCAGAAGAGTTGAAAATTGCCAAGCTATTTTATAATCTCCAGACTTACCTAATCTCATCATTCTTTGACTCACCAGAAAGAATATTTAGAAAAACATTTCCCTTTCTTAAGGGCCCATCTTAAAAATATATATACAAACTAGGAAAAGCCATTAAACTTCAACTGGTATGCTTGACAATCGCTTATTGAAATTTTTTAATGGCATTTTTATGTGTCTTTTTAATTGTGGTAAAATATACATAACATAAAATTTACCATCTTAACTGTTTTTCAGTGGTATTAAATACATTCACAATGTTACATAAGGGGGAAATTATCAGCAAAAAGAGCACTGGCTTCAACACTCCTGGATGGAACTGCTTTCACACATGCTCTCAAATTTGGGAATAATTCAGTTTACCCTTCCTAATAAATTGTTAGAGGAGTACAACACTCATCAGGAAATAGTTCATGGAAAATAAATAAATAAATAAGCAGTGTCGAGGTACAATTTCAGTGTCTACAAATGGGGAACTTTACATGAGTAAAAAAAGCTTCTAAAACCTCCTGTCAGTAGCCTAACAAGTAATGCAACCAACATAAATGTTTTCATTTCTCCCCCAACTTGATATTCTAAAAACTTTCAGTACGAAAAGATGAAACAGTACAGTGAATATCTATCTCACCTGAATTTTGCCGTACCTGTTTAAGGGCATTTGAGTACATGTGGAATTGCAGGGGGTGGGGGCTCACTATTTGAAAATTGCACACATCATGACACTTTACCCCTAAACACTTCATCGTGCATTTCCTAAAACTAAAGATGTACTCCTATATAACCACAAAACCATCATCCCACCTGAGGAAAAATAATGTAATTTTCTTCTAGCACCTGATGTCCAGTCCATTTTATCAAGTAATTCACAGGGTAATACCTTGGTGCCATGGTAATATCCTTTCACCCAAGAGTGTTAATATCCATTAACAATCCTTTTCTGAATCCATTATTACACTGGAGGTTACAAAGTGGTGATATTTTTAACTCTACCCTTCTTTCTATATTTATTAGCTGGCATTCATCCATAAATAAGGGTGTTCCTTCATTAACTTGAGATGAACTGCACGTCTTCCTAGAAAGGCAGGGAAAATGCTTAATTCCTTCCCTTTAATTACCGATTTTCATAATAGAGTTAGGTGTAATAGCCAACTGCAACGATAAGTTAGTTTTTTTCTTTCTCTTTCTGATTATCACTAGGAACCAGATTTTTATTTATTAAATACTCTGCAATCAATTATAATCATAATGTGTTAACAGTATTCTTTGTACCCTAAATGCCTTAGAAATTTTTATTGACAATAACAAATTGAATTACTCAAGAACAGTGTTTAAAGACTATCATTAAATTGACAAAGGATGGTGTAAAAAAAAGTGATGATACAGAAAACAAACGAAATTTTTTAAATGGACACCCAGCTGCTGGGACCATTACACTGTTTTTATTATTTCTATTAAATTTTAGGACAAAAACTTTTTTAAGTGTTAAGCAGTCAATCAAATGCTAAAATTCAAATCAACTCACCTGTTGAACAGGACTGTCAACTGTAAACGCTTTATAAACAGCCAATGCCTGGCTTTTACTTCCTTTGCTCCAGATAACCATATTTCCAGCCACATAGAGTTCCTCATCGTAATCTACTTCTTCTCCAATTTCACTTACGCCTTTCCTTAACTGCCAGCTCTCCTTAAAAATTAACACATGTAGGACATGTTCAAGCACTTTTTTCCAAAGTATGGAGCAGGATTTATTAATTAAATCAAATAATCATTCAGAGGCAAGTCTCCTACTCTCTCTGTGCCTGGGGAGTAAGACTCAATCTAAGCCCAATTCTTAGAAGCTTAGTGCCACTGATTAACAAAGTGGGGTGTGTGCATATGTGTATTATATACCTTACAGGATGTTTTATATTATATACTACTATATTATTTGCCCAAAATATAAACAAACAAAAATTATACCATATCTACAGATCCCAAAATCAAATCAACATGCTAGGGAAACTAAAATGGTATATAAGGTGCATGGGGAAGTGATGGAGAGGGGGCAGGGAGGTGCATGTAGAAATCACTGGGGGAGTTTATTCACAGGGTAGATTTCCCTGCTTCACAACTACATATACATTCACCTTCCTTCCCTTGTCCCACTCATCAAAATAAATGGGAAAGAGAAAGGTTCAGATTTCTAACTACATAGATAGACTTCCTCTCCCTGAGATTTTGGTATCCCAAATGGAATGAAAGTGGAATAAGGTGGGAAAGACTGATTTTCTGACACACGCTAACATCTCATTCTCCTATTTAAGAACTAGTACTCTATCTACTTATGTGGCATTTTTTTTGTCCTCAAGAAACATGTAAGTCTTTCTGCAGCAGGGACCATTTCTAACTCTACCATCTAATAATCAAACAACATGAAATCTGGTCCCCACACACTAAGTGAAGAGAAAGAGGTTTAGAATGGACCATAATCATAGTACTTACTATAAAACCATGAGTTATATGTCTAAATAAATGGTTATGACACCATAATACAATGAAGTCATTGTTTTAGTCTTGACTGAAATTACCAAATCTTAACCATTACCCTGGAAGTAGCATTATACTCATTTCTCAGTTGCAGGTAGCCTTAAATTACAAGTAGATCACAACATTCTATGTTTCAAAAATACAATGGGAAACTTAACGGAACCTTCTGTTTCTCGTGGATCGTAACCTCCTGAAGGGATCCCACCAAGCCAGCAGCACCATCAGAAGACCATAACTCCGACGCTGGCTGCAGCTGGCGAAGCTGAAGGTTCAAAGCATTAGGGTGGTGCTTGCAGTGGTCTCGACCAAAAGGAACAAATTCCTGCAAATCCCCGGCTGCAATCATTGTTGCCCTTTCTTCATAGAAGTTCGACATGGGTTCCAAATATCAACATTATTTCTGTATGAATTCAAACACACTCTGGTCAGCTTCTAGAGTTAAAACCAGAATAAAATATCATAAAAGTTTACAGAAGAGCCTTTAATCCTTAGATGAGTGTCAATCCTATTACATTGTAGGTGTACAAGTAATTATAACATCAAAGGTCATTCCAGATCTGACTCTCAGGTGATTACAGTTGTCGCCACATTTTAGCTGGAGACTGACCAATAGACCGTTACCACTGAAGGAAACCACTGGGCTGAGACAAGCGCTTACATTCCACAACACCGATCCTGTTTCCTACTACTATATGCTAGTTTTTCCACACTTCACATATGAAGTATTTAGACAAGTTGTACTTTATAGTCCCATGACTGCCCGGCTTCTCAACATTAAAGGTCATTTCTGTTCAGCTGTTGGAAACTCATTTGAAAAGCACACCTCAAGGACCACTGGCATATTGGAATGAAACAAACAAAAAAACCCACAAAAAACCACATATTACTTCTGATTCATCACAAATTGAACTACTCGTTTCAGCTGACCAATCCACAAAAGACCTAGTAAACTGTCAAATGTCATCAGTAGATTTGACACCCCAGTCCACCTAAATATATGACTACAATCAACTCCAATTTGGGGTCCAAACACAGGAAACCAAGGCATGAAGAACTCTGGCCATGGGACAGCCACACCTGCAGCAAATTTATGAGTCCCAGCTTTTAATTAACACAACCTATTACAGTACAGCTTATCACTATAAAGATGTGGCTGTGCTGTGGGGGGAACCATGCCTCTTTACTTCCAAAACATTTCTACATACAGTAGTTGACAGCTAGTAAAATTCACTGCATAATGTGGTATATAAGGTGGATGCCAGTTTTCTCTCCAAGAAAACACCTACATTGAAAATGGATTTTGTGGCATCACATTTAAGCTACGATCCTCAAACACAGATCAAAACCAACATTTGACCACAGCACCATAGACAACTTTAAAGGGTTTGAAACGGCACTCACAATTAAAAGTTTAACTAAATTTGATTTATATTTCTCACCTGAGGTCTTCTGGCATCAGTAGGGTTTTTTTTCCTGCAAAATCTCAAAGCCCCTGTAGTTCCTATTCAGCTCCTCTAGGGTCAAAATTACTTTGCTATGAATTAAACGCTATTCCTGACATAACCATATGCCACAATCAAAACACTTTTATTTTCCTCCCACTAAAATTCAGAATTGAGAAGACCTGAACGTGGGATATAACTACAACAGTACCTTATAAAACTTACAAGAAAAAAATAAAATTCAGCTGGTCTTCCTATATTCTAGTCAACAGGATAACCAACATAAAAAAACTTGCGAGTTCATCCGACTTCAGTTGTGCGATTTTGAAATGTTATTCTATTAAAACTTTAAGAAAAAATTACAAAAGTATTAATTATAGTTATTTTCACAGTACAATATCTTTTTCTACTAATTAAGGCGACACATTTAATACTTTTGCAATACCCCAAATTTTTATGTGTTTTTACTTATTAGGGGACAACATAAAGAGCTGCAGTTGAAAGTACTGTATTAAATTGATATGCTATAAAACAAGATATTAGCATTGCTTACTAGGAACAAAAACTACCCCGCCAGAGGTAACCACACAGTTACTTCAAGAGTAAACCCAAATGCACACAGAAGACACCTTGAGTTGAGACTCCTTAAAAAGGCAAAGCTTCCCCGGCCTCTTTAGGGTCAGGTGAAACAATCAGTCTAAGAGCCTGGGTCTCAGAAATCGTTATCAGAGCGGCAAGGGGCTGATTTAGAAGCTGAGGCCCACACGGGACACCGCGTTTAGCTAAGGAAGGAAGCCGGCACAGAGTGGAGCAGGAAGGTGCACCCCGTAAAGCCCAACCCGCAAGCTGGGGTCCCCTTGGCTCTGGCACCCGCTCAAGGCCCGCCCCGGGCTCCCAGCCCTCTGGGTCACCGCGCGCGGGTAGGCCTCGGGGCGGGTGAGAGGGATACCGGACAGGCAAAGAACCCCCAGGCGCTGCGGGCCCGGGCCCATACCTGTGTGACTCGGGACGCGTCAGGCGCGGCGAGCCCCGGCTGCTCCCCGGAGGCGCGGGGGCCGAGGGGGCCCGAGGGTGGCGGCGGGGATGGTCAAGGTGACTCCTCGGCCGCTGCAGCTTCTCATTCCCTCTCCCTCCCCAATTCCGGAGGAAGACTGGGCAGCAGCTGCGAACACGACTGCTAACGACAGGCAGGCGTCCGGGAGAACCACTCAGGCGAGATGTTCAAATGGACGCGTCCATGTTGACTTTCCCGTCCTGCTTCGCGCCGAGGCGGGGCTTCACCGGGAGCGAGCGGCGTTCCCGCGGTCCTAGCGCCTCCGCAGTTGCGCGAAGGAAGCTCGAGGAAGAATTTGCTGGGTATTTATTTGTACCTTCAGCCTGTACTGGGATAGGATCTTCCTGGTGTCCAGATCTTCTTCAGGTCATGTCAATACGAGCCTGAACTGCCTCATAACTATGAATTAGAAGGTTTTCTGGCCAACTTCGCTCTCGCTTCCTGACCCCCAAATGGGAGGTATATGCCTCCAGGCTTGGGGGACGGTGGGGACTCTACTGATTTTCTCTCTTTACCAGTGCACTTTAACCTTTTGGGGGTCCGGACCTTTTGAAAAGTTGATGAAAGGTATAGAAGTCCTCATAAAAACGTTGCGTGTAATAATCTGAGCTTCACAGAGACTTGCCCTAGCAATTCATAGATCCAGGTTAAGAACCCCAGCTTTACCCCTCCCTCTCTGTCTGTGGATTCTACCGTACAATATCACACTTGTGGAAACTGTATAACTCTGTTGAGCTCTAATCTGCCATTGCGTGGTGTCGCTATGTTAAAAGGATTGATAGGCGTCCTTTTGCCTGAGAAATAAAGTTCAAATTCTTTAACCAGAAATATAAAGTTGCCTGAAACTCTATATCTTCACTAAAATTATCTCCTTAGGGTCTCCAAACTCACCTTGCACTTCGTGGTATCTTGGTATCTTGGCTCATTCTCATCTCTTTATTTGAAATGTCAACCTTCAGGGTTTAGCTCAAATGGCCTCTTTTCAGAAGGCTTTACTCCAACAGGAAGGAGCCTGCTGAGGACTGAATATTTGTGTCCCCTCCCCAAATTCCTCTGTTGAAACCTAATGGCCCATGTGATGATACTAGGAGGTGGGACCCTTAGGAAGTGCTTAGATCATGAGGGTGGAGCCCTCATGAAAGGGATTAGTGCCCGTATGAAAGAGACCCCACAGAGCTCCCTGGCCCCTTCCACCAAATGAGAACACAGCAAAAAGACGGCTGTCAATGAACCAGTACCATATTGTCTTGATTACTGTGGGCTTGTAGTAGAGTCTGAAGTCAGGGAGCCTGATTCCTCCAGCTCCATTTTTCGTTCTCAAGATTGCTTTGGCTATTCGGGGTCTTTTGTGTTTCCATACAAATTGTGAAATTTTTTGTTCTAGTTCTGTAAAAAATGCCAGTGGTAATTTGATAGGGATTGCATTGAATCTGTAGATTGCTTTGGGTAATAGAGTCATTTTCACAATGTTGATTCTTCCAATCCAAGAACATGGTATATTTCTCCACCTATTTGTATCATCTTTAATTTCTTTCATCAGTGTCTTATAGTTTTCTGCATACAAGTCTTTTGTCTCCTTAGGTAGGTTTATTCCTAGATATTTTATTCTTTTTGTTGCAATGGTAAATAGGAGTGTTTTCTTAATTTCACTGGTGGATAGACCTGGAGTCTGTCATACAGAGTGAAGTAAGTCAGAAGGAGAAAAACAAATACTGTATGCTAACACATATATATGGAATCTAAGAAAAAAAAATGTCATGAAGAGATTAGTGGTAGGACGGGAATAAAACACAGACCTACTAGAGCATGGACTTGAGGATATGGGGAGGGGGAAGGGTAAGCTGCGATGATGTGAGAGAGTGGCAGGGACATATACACACTACCAAATGTAAGTTAGATAGCTGGTGGGAAGCTGCCGCACAGCACAGGGAGTTCACCTCTGTGCTTTGTGACCACCTAGAGGGGTGGGATAGGGAGGGTGGGAGGGAGGGTGATGCAAGAGGGAAGAGATATGGGAACATATGTATATGTATAACTGATTCACTTTGTTGTAAAGGAGAAACTAACACACTATTGTAAAACAGTTATACTCAAATAAAGATGTTAAAAAAAAAAAAAATGAACCAGGAAGCACAACCTCAGCAAACACTGAATCTGCTAGCACCATAATCTTGGACTTTCCAGCCTCTAGAACTGTAAAGAATAAATGTTTGTCATTCATAAGTTTATGGTATAACAGCCCAAAGGGATCAAGATAGAACTTAGCCTATCTTAGACTTTAAGACCAAAATATCCCCCGACATCTCTCCCTGAGGGTACACATGAGGTCAAATTAACAATCATATTAACAATGCTCTGTCTTTATCTTTTACCTATTTCCTCCTACAGGGTCCCCCCTCAGCCACTCCCCCTCTAAGTCCTCTTCCTACCAGTCCTCTTCCTGACCTGGTCTTTCTGGGAGAAACAACATCAGGATACCCCAGTTGCCTCTCAGAGTCTCTGAGTGCCACCCTCCACCTCTTGCCCCACCTCAGCCACCACCATGGCCTGACCATACGTGGGCCCTCCTAGAGAAAGGGACACCATAGGCTGGTTCCACCAGCCCTGCCAGCCCCACTACCAGCCACTTGCCACAGAGGACGAGGCCCTCTGCCCTGGCTTTACTGTGCCATCAGGCCATGGTCACACTCCCTGGGGCACTGGCTTGGAGGGAATGCCTCCCCATGGGTGTGCAAGCTGATATAAACCCAAAAGTGTAGGGAGCAAATTTAGATCAAGGCAAATTCTGTTCAAGAGGAGCAAGGCAGGAAGGAGCCAGAGACATAAATTCCCTTTTCTTTTCCCTCTGGTGGACTATTCTACATCATGGTTTCTTTGCACAGCCTGCCAGACATCCTCTGTGGCTGAGTGGGCATGCCTGCCAAGCAGTCAGCTGAGTTTTGGGCAGTGGCCAATGCAGTGTTTCTCATCCTTCCCTTGCCTTCATTCTCTCTTTCATGGGCTAAAGCATCAGCACTCATCAAATTTGCCTCCAGCTCTATGTTTTAGAGAACACGGTCCACAAAGTGTGTCCTATGCTGTTTATTGTCCAGTCTGTGAATAGAGTTACTGAAAGGGTTCGCACAGCTCTTCCTCCTGGATGTGCCCTTGTCTGCCAATAAACTCTCTCAACATGCCTCTCCGTGGCCTCCGCCTATGATGTTTTCCCAGGACTGGGGTTCCCTGAAACACAGGACTTTCCATTTTAAAACCAGACATCCCAAGCAAGCTGGGACCACAGGGCACCCTAATTTGCAGTCATAAGAGGCAGGTTTCACATGCATTTGAGCAAAACCTTACCTTCTGGGACCTTGAGTAATGAACCCCGCAGCACATAAAACACAACGTCTTCTCTATTCAAACTTCTGGCTAGCCTGGCTGGCCCAAATATGTCTCACCGGTATTTGTAAAAACAGTTTCAACATCGGGGCAATTTACAGCACTGCATTGAACAAACAGGAAGTCTGAACATCTAGGAAATTAGAGGTTTAATTCGTTTAATCAAAGCTTGTCCCATCTTAAAGGGGAATTTACTTTTCCAGTTTTAAATTTTCCCTTCTCAAAGAGACGGTTTACAATATTTTGAGTCCACCATGTAAATGCTACCTTTTCAAATCTCAGTAACCTACTTTGCCCTACAAAAACACAACAGTTTTTTAATGGGAGCACAGGCTCCGGACGCACAGGCCCAGCGGCCATGGCTCACGGGCCCAGCCGCTCCGCGGCACGCAGGATCCTCCCGGACCGGGGCACGAACCCGTGTCCCCTGCATCGGCAGGCGGACTCTCAACCACTGCGCCACCAGGGAAGCCCCAACACAACAGTTTTAGAGAGCTGTAATTAGAGATTAAATTGAGAGTAGGTGTCATGTGGAAACTCAACTAGATTCAACTCTCTGTTTGACAGAGGCAACTCTGAGGTTCATTTGCTTAGTACCTTTTGTATTAAGTTCTTGCTTCCCAACTCTGATTTTATCCAGCAATATTTTACTACTTTAAGCCTCTGGATCTCTTGGCTATAAATGCTAAATTAGTAGGCAGCAAGACTTGAAATAGTGACTGTAATGGACTTTTTCATAGCACAGTGAATATGTTGTTATATGATACTGAATGGGGGCATTAGCTATAAATGGCACCAAGCAGTCATCCCCTGGATGGTAATATAACCAGCAACAACTAAGGAAATACTTTCTAAAATCCCTCCATGATAAAGGTATCCTTTTTTATTTTTATTATTTTATTTATTTATTTATTTATTTTTGGCTGCAATGGGTCTTCGATGCTGCGTGCGGGCTTTCTCTAATTGAGGCGAGTGAGGGCTACTCTTCGTTGAGGTACACGGGCTTCTCACTGCAGTGGCTTCTCTTGTTGCAGAGCACAGGCTCTAGGCATGTGGGCTTCAGTAGTTGTGGCACACGGGCTCAGTAGTTGTGGTGCACGGGCTTAGTTGCTCCGTGGCATATGGGATCTTCCTGGACCAGGGCTCGAACCTGTGTCCCCTGCATTGGCAGGCAGATTCTTAACCACTGCACCGCCAGGGAAGTCCAGATAAAGGTATTCTTAGCCATTGTGAGACTTTACCAGGTAAGGGTGGGTAGTTGAAGTTGGTAGAGAAAGAGGGACACCATACACTGAGAGAGAAGAATTACAAGGCTTGAATTCTCACTTGACTAGTTAATAAGTTCAGAGGTAACTTGGTATAGTATTTATATTCCCACCGCTGAAAAGGGGGGGGGGGGCTTTCCAATTTCCACAAGTGAATATGTGCTGTACATCATATCTATAGCTTTTTAAGAACTCGAGCAGTTTGAGATTTTTACCTTCTCTGCCTGCCACAGTTCCATAAATGCTGGTAGAAGCCAGAAAACTGCCGGGTCAAAGATGAAGAATAATTTGTTACTTACAGCAGAGCATCCGCATTTTTGTGCCAGTTCTCTGAGTCCAAATTCCCACAGAGTGATGTGAAGGCTGGAGGACATCTACATGCACCCTGGGTTGCATCACAGGAAAGAACAGTGAGCTTAGGAAACCCAAATCTTTAATAATGGGTAGTAAGAATGTTTGCCCTTGGCTCCAAGGAAGGCACGATCTCCATCTTCTAAGGCTGTGAGCAAACCTGCCCTTTGCTCCAGAAGTAGACACTATCTCTGTCTTCCAAGGCTGTTTCCTACACAAAGGAATGAGGGCAGACAGTGCCCCCAAGCAACAAGCGGAAATGTGAAAGACCCATGGAGAACTGTCTCCCAACATGGCAAAGTATAACTTTCATTTTAATGAAACTTTATTATTAACTAGCACCCCTATCCAATATCAAAGTTTCTTCTATACAACCAAATTAAAAGACACAGGACCCGGGACTTCCCTGGTGGTCCAGTGGGTAACAGTCCATGCTCCTAATGCAGAGGGCCCGGGTTTGATCCCTGGTCGGGGAACTAGATCCTGCATGCCTGCCACAATGATTAAAAAAAAAAGATCCTGCGTGCCACAACTAAGACCTGGTGCAGCCTAAATAAATAGTTCTTTTTAAAAAAAGACACAGGACCTAATTCCATAAAGGTTGTGTATTTGTCATCTCTTGCTGTGAACGATATTACCACAAACCTAGTGGCAATGCACACTTATCTCCCAACTCCTATAGTCAAGAATCCGGCACGGCTTAAGTGGCTCCTATGATTGGGGTCTCACCAGACTGTAGCCACCATTGGCACTGAGTCTTGAAAGATACTTAAATCAGTTGGGAGGCATAAATAGGAAAAGTCATTTTAGGCAAAGAAATCGGCCCCGGGAAAAGGCTTGGAGATGACAAAGTTTATGACTGGTTTGCAAATACCCCAAGAAGTTTAGGAGTAGAGAAAATAAATACAGGAGTATGTGCAGAAAGAGAACTAGCAAGCCAGGATGCTTATTCAAGAATTATCTATGGGGCTTCCCTGGTGGCGCAGTGGTTGAGAATCCGCCTTCCGATGCAGGGGACGCGGGTTCGTGCCCCGGTCCGGGAAGATCCCACATGCCGCGGAGCGGCTGGGCCCGTGAGCCATGGCCGCTAAGCCTGCGCGTCCGGAGCCTGTGCTCCACAACGGGAGAGGCTGCAACAGTGAGAGGCCCGCGTACTGCCAAAAAAAAAAAAAAAAAAAAAAAGAGTTATCTATGGACCACATCAAAAGGACAAAGAAACCAACTCTAAGGGGTGCCACTAGCCTAAAGGAATAATATGAGTATCATAAAAAACAATGATCTTGGGGCCTTCCCTGGCAGTCCAGTGGTTACGACTCTGCACTTCCACTGCAGGGGGCACGGGTTTGACCCTGGTGGGGGAACTAAGATCCTGCATGTTGCATGACGTGGCAAAAAAAAAAAAAAAAATGATCTTAATGGATTAAAACACATTAGATATGTAAAAATGTGCATTCATAATGATGCTAAACAAACAAACAAGACCTTGTTGATTAACAATGGAGGTTACTGGTGCACCAACTTGTTTCTCTGAAATTTGATAATTAAAGTGAAAGTATCTGGCACTTATCTAGTCCTTACTCTGTGATCTCTGCATTTCAAGAATAATCAATGAGGGGAAAGGGACAAATTGGGAGATTGGGAATGACATATACACACTACTATACATAAAATAGATAACTGGGAATTCCCTAGCAGTCCGGTGGTTAGGACTCCGCGCTTTCGCTGCCGAGGGCCTGGGTTCAGTCCCAGGTCAGGGAACTAAGGTCCCACAAGCCACATGGCATGGCCAAAAAAATATATTAATTAATTAATTAATTAATTAATTAAATTTAATAAAATAGATTACTAACCAGGACCTACTGTATAGCACAGGGAACTCTACCCAATATTCTATGATAACCTCTATGGGAAAAGAATGTAAAAAAGAGTGAATATATGTATATGTATAATTGATTCACTTTGCTGTGCAGCAGAAACTGACACAACATTGTAAATCAGCTATACTCCAATAAATTTTTTTTTTTTTTTGTGGTACGCGGGCCTCTCACTGTTGTGGCCTCTCCTGTTGCAGAGCACAGCCTCCGGACGCCTAGGCTCAGTGGCCACGGCTCACGGGCCCAGCCGCTCCGCGGCATGTGGGATCTTCCCGGACCGGGGCACGAACCCGCGTCCCCTGCATCGGAAGGCGGATTCTCAACCACTGCACCACCAGGGAAGCCCCAATAAAATTTTTTTTAAAAAAAGAATAATCAATGAGCTGGTGAGAGAACGTTTTTTTATAGAAGAATCCCAGGTAGTAAAAAGAATTATTGAAAGTATTAGAAATTCACTGTTCCCAGATAAAGGACTTAAGAGACGTGCCAAAATGCAATGTGAGGACTTTTTTGGGGGATCTCTTGACCTGAACAAGCCAACTATTAAGGGATATCTTGGACTCAACCAGGGAAATTTGAATATGTACTGAGTATCAGATGATGTGAAAGAATTATTAATTTTGTTAAATATGATAATGGTGATTAAGTTCAAAAAAATCCCTATCAGTTTGAGATGCAGATTAATTTAAGGGTAACATAATGTGTCTGGGATTTGTTTTAAAGAACTGAAGCCAAAAAAGATGGGGGGGAGGGAATACATGAAACTAGACCGGCAAAACGTTAACAATTGTTGATACTTTGTGATAAGTATGAGAGTTCATTACTAGAAGTGGAATCACTTTTGCCTATGTTTAAAATCTCTCACAGTAAATATTTTTAAAGAGAAAATAATAAATAAACAAACACTACCTTTTCAGAGAGGACTTTTCCAACCACCGTCTCGAAACTGGTACCCCAAGTCCCCCTCTGCAATCCAGTTTACCCCCTTTAGAAAACTTTTCACAAACTTTAACTCTTCTTTTTAAAAAGTATGTGTGGGCTTCCCTGGTGGCGCAGTGGTTGAGAGTCCGCCTGCCAATGCAGGGGACGTGGGTTCGTGCCCCGGTCCGGGAAGATCCCACATGCCGCGGAGCGGCTGGGCCCGTGAGCCATGGCCGCTGAGCCTGCGCGTCCGGAGCCTGTGCTCCGCAGCGGGAGAGGCCACAACGGTGAGAGGCCCGCGTACCGCAAAAAAAAAAAAAATAATAAATAAAAAATAAATAAATAAATAAATAAAAATAAAAAGTATGTGTTTCTTAACTCTCTCTCTAGAATACAAGCTCCATCCTCCTCATGATGGTGGCAAGCACCTACCACTCAGTCACGTGCATAGAGGATGAGCAATATATATATTAATGAGTGAATGAATGAATAACGAAGCCAGATATTGGTGAATGTGGGAGTAACGAGCACTCTCAGGCACTGAGAATGAGCGTGTAAATGATGGGGAACATCTCTGGGAGACAGAAAGGAGAGTAAAGATAAGTAGACCAGACTGCTAGACTGCTTTCATCATAGGAGGAAAAATGGAAACCACCAAAACGAGGGGACTTCTAGGTTAAAAAGACAGATTAAACAGAGTGCTCCCTCCCCAAGGGTTAATTAAAAAACAATAAAGGATTTTATTCTAAGTTATAAACTCAGGAGGATGTGATGCACAGGAAAGGAGACAATAGCTTAAATGTTTCAGAAGCTGTAACGCAACAGAGTGATAAATTACATAAGTCATTTAAGAAAACTGAATAGTAGGAGTTCCCCAGTGGTCCAGTGGTTAGGACTCCATGCTTCCACTGCTGAAGGCCCGGGTTCAATTCCTGGTCGGGGAACTAAAATCCCGAAAGCCGTGTGGCAAGGCCAAAAAAATAAACAAAAACTGAATAGTAAGCAACAATAGGGGAAAGGTAAGAACCAGGCCAAATTATACCATAAAACCACAAAAGTCTTAGGAATTGGTGGTATCAGGTACCCCTAGTGTGAATAAAGAAATGTCACAGTGTTAAGATGAGGAGGTTGGGTTGAGAGTCCATTTAAAAATGAATCCAGGGCTTCCCTGGTGGTGCAGTAGTTAAGAATCTGCCTGCTGGGAGGACCTTCAAGATGGCAGAGGAGTAAGGCATGGAGATCACCTTCCTCCCCACAAGTACATCAAAAATACATCCACATGGAGTTGTGGAACAACTCCAACAGAACACCTACCGAACGCTGGCAGAAGACCTCAGACTTCCCAGAAGGGCCTTCGTGCTTCAGCCGGTTGTCAGACCTGAGCCTCTGAGACGGGACAGCCGAATTCAGCACATTGGACCATGAGAGACCTCCCAGCCCCATGTAATATCAATCGGTAAGAGCTCTCCCAGAGATCTCTGTCTCAACGCTAAGACCCAGGTCCACTCAATGACCAGAAAGCTCCAGTGCTGACACCCCATGCCAAACAACTAGCAAGACAGGAACACCACCCCACCCATTAGCAGAGAGGCTGCCTAAAATCATAAGTTCACAGACTCCCCAAAACACACCACTGGACACAGTCCTGCCCACCAGAAAGACAAGATCCAGCCCCTCCCACCAGAATATAGGCACCAGTCCCCTCCACCAGGAAGCCTACACAACCCACTGAACCAATCTTACCCACTGGGGGCAGACACCAAACACAGCGGGACCTACATACATGCAGCCTGTGAAAAGGAGACCCCAAACACAGTAAGTTAAGCAAAATGAGAAGACAGAGAAACACACAGCAGAAGAAGGAGCAAAGTAAAAACCCACCAGACCAAACAAATGAAGAGGAAATAGGCAGTCTACCTGAAAAAAGGATTCAGAATAATGATAGTAAAGATGATCCAAAATCTTGGAAAAAGAATGAGGAAAATACAAGAAAAGTTTAACAAGGACCTAGAAGAACTAAAGAGCAAATAAACAACACTATAAATGAAATTTTAAAATCTCTAGAAGGAATCAATAGCAGAAAAACAGAAAAATAGCAGAAAAAATGCAGAAGAATGGATAAATGACCTGGAAGATAAAATAGTGGAAATAACTACCACAGAGCAGAATAAAGAAAAAAGAATGAAAAGAAATGAGGACAGTCTCAGAGACCTCTGGGACAACATTAAATGCACCAACCTTTGAACTATAGGGGTCCCAGAAGAAGAAGAGGAAAAGAAAGGGACTGAGAAAATATTTGAAGAGATTATAGTTGAAAACTTCCCTAATATGGGAAAGGAAATAGTTAATTAAGTCCAGGAAGCACAGAAAGTCCCATACAGGATAAATCCAAGGAGAAACACTCCAAGACACATATTAATCAAACTATCAAAAATTATATACAGAGAAAACATATTAAAAGCAGCAAGGGAAAAACAACAAATAACATACAAGGGAATCCCCATAAGGTTAACAGTGGATCTTTCAGCGAAACTCTGCAAGCCAGAAGGGAGTGGCAGGACATATTTAAAGTGATGAAGGGGAAAAATCTACAACCAAGATTACTCTACCCAGCAAGGATCTCATTCAGATTCAATAGAGGAATTAAAATCTTTACAGATAAGCAAAAGTTAAGAGAATTCAGCACCACCAAACCAGCTTTACAACAAATGCTAAAGGAACTTCTCTAAGCAGGAAACACAAGAAAAGGAAAAGACCTCCAATAGCAAACCCAAAACAATTAAGAAAATGGTAATGGGAACATACATATCGATAATTACCTTAAAGGTAAATGGATTAAATGCTCCAAACAAAAGACACAGACTGGCTGAATGGATACAAAAACAAGACCCATATATATGCTGTCTACAAAAGACACACTTCAGACCTAGGGACACATACAGACTGAAAGTGAGGGGATGGAAAAAGATAGATATTCCATGCAAATGGAAAGCAAAAGAAAGCTGGAGTAGCCATTCTCATATCAGAAAAAAATAGACTTTAAAACAAAGACTATTACAAGAGACAAAGAAGGACACTACATAATGATTAAGGGATCAATCCAAAAAGAAGATATAACAATTGTAAATATTTAAGCACCCAACATAGGAGTACCTCAATACATAAGGCAAATGCTAAAAGCCATAAAAGGGGAAATAACAGTAACACAATCACAGTAGGGTACTTTAACACCCCACTTTCACCAATGCACAGATCATCCAAAACGAAAATAAACAAGGAAACATACACTTTAAATGATACATTAAACAAAATGGACTTAATTGATATTTATAGGACATTCCATCCAAAAACAACAGAATACACTTTCTTCTCAAGTGCTCATGGAACATTCTCCAGGATAGATCATATCTTGGGTCACAAATCAAGCCTTGGTAACATTAAGAAAATTAAAATCATATCAAGTATCTTTTCCAACCACAATGCTATGAGACTAGATATCAATTACAGGAAAAAACTGTAAAAAATACAAACACATGGAGGCTAAACAATACACTACTAAATAACCAAGAGATCACTGAAGAAATCAAAGAGGAAATCAAAAAATACCTAGAAACCAATGACAATGAAAACATGACTACCCAAAACCTATGGGATGCAGCAAAAGCAGTTCTAAGAGGGAAGATTATAGCAATACAATCCTACCTCAAGAAACAAGAAACATCTCAAATAAGTAACCTAATCTTACACCTAAAACAATTAGAGAAAGAAGAACAAAAAAACCCCAAAGTTAGCAGAAGGAAAGAGATCATAAAAATCAGATCAGAAATAAATGAAAAAGAAAAGGACACAATAGCAAAGATCAATAAAAGTAAAAGCTGGTTCTTTGAGAAGATAAATAAAATTGATAAACCATTAGCCAGACTCATCAAGAAAAAAAGGGAGAAGACTCAAATCAATAGAATTAGAAATGAAAAAGGAGAGTAACAACTGACTCTGCAGAAATACAAACGATTATTAGAGATTACTACAAGCAACTCTATGCCAATAAAATGGACAATCTGGAAGAAATGGACAAATTCTTAGAAATGCACAAGCTGCCGAGACTGAACCAGGAAGAAATAGAAAATATGAACAGACCAATCACAAGCACTGAAATTGAAACTGTGATTAAAAATCTTGCAACAAACAAAAGCCCAGGACCAGATGGCTTCACAGGCGAATTCTATCAAACATTTAGAGAAGAGCTAACACCTATCCTTCTCAAACTCTTCCAAAATACAGCAGAGGGAGGAACACTCCCAAACTCATTCTATGAGGCCACCATCACCCTGATACCAAAACCAGTCAGAGATGTCACAAAAAAAGAAAACTACAGGCCAATGTCACTGATGAACATAGATGCAAAAATCCTCAACAAAATACTAGCAGACAGAATCCAACAGCACATTAAGAGGATCATACACCATGATCAAGTGGGGTTTATCCCAGGAATGTAAGGATTCTTCAATATATGCAAATCAATCAATGTGATACACCATATTAACAAATTGAAGGAAAAAAACCATATCATCATCTCAATAGATACAGAAAAAGCTTTTGACAAAATTCAACACCCATTTATGATTAAAAAAACCCTAGTGAAAGTAGGCATAGAGAGAACTTACCTCAACATAATAAAGGCCATTATGACAAACCCACAGCCAGCATCATTCTCAATGGTGAAAAACTGAACACATTTCCTCTAAGATCAGGAACAAGACAATGTTGCCCACTCTCACCACTATTATTCAACATAGTTTTGGAAGTTTTAGCCACAGCAATCAGAGAAGAAAAATAAATAAAAGGAATCCAAATCGGAAAAGAAGAAGTAAAGCTGTCACTGTTTGCAGATGACATGATACTATACACAGAATCCTAAAGATGCTAGCAGAAAACTACTAGAGCTAATCAATGAATTTGGTAAAGTAGCAGGATACAAAATTAATGCACAGAAATCTCTTGCATTCCTATACACTAGTGATGAAAAATCTGAAAGAGAAATTAAAGAAACACTCCCACTTACCATTGCAACAAAAAGAATAAAATACCTAGGAATAAATCTGCCTAAGGAGACAAAAGACCTGTATGCAGAAAACTATAAGACACTGATGAAAGAAATTAAAGATGATACAAACAGATGGGGACATGTACCATGTTCTTGGTTTTGAAGAATCAACGTTGTGAAATTGACTATACTACTCAAAGCAATCTACAGATTCAATGCAATCCCTATCAAACTACCACTGGCATTTTTCACAGATCTAGAACAAAAAATTTCACAATTTGTATGGAAACACAAAAGACCCCGTGTAACCAAAGCAAACTTGAGAAAGAAAAACGGAGCTGGAGGAATTAGGTTCCCTGACTTCAGACTATACTACAAAGCTACAGTAATCAAGACAATATGGTACTGGCACAAAAACAGAAATATAGATCAATGGAACAAGATAGAAAGCCAAGAGATAAATCCACGCACATATGGTCACCTTACCTTTGATGAAGGAGGCAAGAATATACAGTGGAGAAAAGACAGCCTCTTCAATAAGTGGTGCTGGGAAAACTGGACAGCTACATGTAAAAGAATGAAATTAGAACACTCTCTAACACCATACACAAAAATAAACTCAAAATGGATTAAAGAGCTTCCCTGGTGGCCCAGTGGTTATAAATCCGCCTGCCAATGCAGATGACATGGGTTCCAGTCCTGGTCTGGGAAGATCCCACATGTCTCAGAGCAACTAAGCCCGTGCGCCACAACTACTGAAGCCCACGTGACTAGAGTCCATGCTCTGCAGCAAGAGAAGCCACTGCAGTGAGAAGCCCACACACTGCAACGAAGAGTAGCCCCCACTCACCGCAACTAGAAGAAAGCCTGCATGCAGCAATGAAGACCAAAAATAAATTAATAAAATAATAAATAAATTTTTTAAAAGAACAAGTCCAATCTTCCCCACTCATAGCCAACACAGTTAGATAACTGTCCCTCCCACAAGAAAACCACCTGGAGAGGATGAACAGAGAGTCTCTGGTTGGGGAACACTAAGCACAGTGAAAGGTGGTGACACTAAGGTGAAAAGAGGGACATGTGGCACATTGGGTGTTGGCATCACACATCCACTCCAGCCTCCACTTCAGTCCCCTCCTATAGTCACCCAGAATCCAGCAGCTGGTCTCTTCCCTTCAGTCAGGAGAACGGGGGTCTTCCCTGGAGAATCTGCCTATGTCAAAGGGGAAAATCTCATGGCATTGCTGTCAGGAATTCCCAAATGAGAAACTCTCAATGTCAACAAGTCTATCCAGAGCTTCCAATCAGCCTTTTAATCCTCTACTCTTAAATATAGTGTGATGGCTTTTAAAATGACTATACTGGGACTTCCCTGGCAGTCCAGTGGTTAAGACTCCATGCTTCTACTGCATGGGTCACAGGTTCAATCCCTGGTCGGGGAACTAAGATCCTGCATGCTTCTGAGGTGTGGCCAAAAATTTAAAAATTTTTTAAAATAAATAAAATGACTGTACTATTATTGAAATGTGGGTCTAATTCATGTCCCCTTCAATCTGAGCCGGCTTTGGTATCTTGCTTTTAACCAATAGAATGCAGTGGAAATAATCCTGTCTGATTTCTGAGGCTAGATCAAAAAATGCTATGCTGCTCCCATTTTACGTACTCTCATAAGCCACTACGTAAGAGTCTTCAAACTCAGACTGGCATGCTGCACGGTATCACTTATGTAAGGACTCTTTAAAGAAAAGCTGAACTCATAAAAACAGAGAGTAGAATAGTAGTTTCCAGGGGCTCAGGGGTGGGGAAAATAAGAAGAGTTTGACAAAGATCTGAGGATCTAAGGTATAACTTGGGGACTATAGTTGATGATACTGTATTTCTTCTGGGGGGGGCTGTGTTGAGCCTTCATGGCTGCGAGCGGGCTTTCTCTAGTCGGTGCGAGCCGAGGCTGCTCTTCCTGCGAGCTTCTCACTGCGGTGGCTTCTCTTGTTGCAGAGCATGGGCTCTAGTCACACGAACTTCAGTAGTTGTGGCACGCGGGCTCCTTAGTTGTGCCACGCAGGCTCTAGAGCGCAAGCTCAGTAGTTGTGGCGCACAGGCTTAGTTGCTCTGTGGCACATGGGATCTTCCCAGACCAGGGCTCGAACCAGTTTCCCCTGCATTGGCAGGCAGATTCTTAACCACTGCGCCACCAGGGAAGCCCAATGATACTGTATCAAATAACTGAAATTTGTCAAGTACAACTTATGTGTTCTCACCACACATATACAAAAAAGGAAAATCTTTGAGGTGATGGATATGTTTATTAACTTAATGGAGAGGATCCTTTCACAATGTATACTTATATCAAATCAACATGTTGTATACTTTAAATACATTACAATTGTATTTGTCAATTATATGTCAATAAAGCTGAAAAAGAGTGGACTAAGGGAGAAAGGATAAACACACAGATTCATGGAACAGAGCTGAGAACTGATACACACAAATAGAGCCAATTGATAGCTTTAAATAAACTTTGTTTTTTGAAACTGTTTAACATAAAAATTGCAAAGACAGTTCAGAATTTCTATATACCCCACACCCAATTTCCTCTATTAGTGTTTTATATTACTTAATATGGTACATTTGTTAAAATTAATCAACCAATAGCAATACATTAATAGTAATTGAAATCCATACTTTATTTAGATTTCTTTTTTTTTTTTTTTTTTTTTTTTTTTTTTTGCGGTACGCGGGCCTCTCACTGTTGTGGCCTCTCCCATTGCGGAGCACAGACTCCGGACGCGCAGGCTCAACGGCCATGGCTCACGGGCCCAGCTGCTCTGCAACATGTGGGATCTTCCCAGACCGGGGCACGAACCCGTGTCCCCTGCATCGGCAGGCGGATTCTCAACCACTGCGCCACCGGGGAAGCCCCCTAAGACTTTCTTAATAACATGTTTTCTTTAGCTCATTTTATTATAGTATGTAATATAGTATTTAATATATATAACATCCAAATTATGTGGTAATCAACTGTTTATGTTATTGGTGAGGCTTCCAATCAACAGTAGGCTATTAGTAGTTGAGTTTTGGGGGAGTCAAAAGTTATATGAGGATTTTCAACTGAGAGGGGTGGTCGGTGCCCTTAATCCCTGAGTTGTTCGGGGGTCACTTCTACTTCCCATATGCTGCTGACTGTGGCGATTTGAGCATTTTAAACACACAATCTGAATCCCCACTTCCCACACACATACACAGACCCACTGCAAATACCTGAGCTGGATAATTTTCAATCTACTGTTTAGCACATGGAGTGAGGTGTTTTACATGTTCCATAATCATCTGCCAACAAATTCAAGAACTGGGCACCCGACCTCTAGTATGTAGTTCAGTATGCTGGCTGAATGCAGTGTCCACCAGAGCTCTCTCAGCCCCATCACAACTTACAAGTGCCAGACAATGGAACTTCCGGTGTGTTTTTCAGCATAATGAAAACATACACCATCTCATTATCATAAAGTTGTAACACTTAGATATTGGAGCTTCTCTTACTTTTTCCAGGACACCTGATGGTTTCTCTAACATGGACAATGTTACTTTTCCCCAACAAACTACAAAAGCCCAACAGCTGTCCTTGTATCCATGGAGGGGCATCTTTAATCAGCACCATCCTTTTTTCTGAGCCTGACAATTTTACTTCCAGTAAATTGGCTTTTTTTTTTTTTTTTTTTTTTTTTTTTGCCTATGGAACAGATTTTCATGCTAAAGTGTCCCCAGAACTACAAAAGGAAACACTTTTATTCCACCATCATGTTCACTGTGCTGAATGGAAATTTTTCTTGTACCATTTTGCAATGACTGTGGAAGCCATTGTGCTGGAATTAGCCTGAGCTATTTTGCTAAAGTTCCTGCATGGCCCTGGCTCCTGATCAGGGCACGAAGCATACTGATTAGTAATGTTGCTTTGTGGGTTCGAGGAGGTTCAGGGAGATTTGTCTCAGCTCATCAGTGCTGTTTATTGAAAACAGTGAGATACAAGGACCTACTTACTGTATAGCACAAGGAACTATACTCAATATCTTGTGATGACTTATAATGGAAAAGAATCTGAAAAAGAATTAAAAATATATATATATACACACATATATATGTATAACTGAATCACTTTGCTGTACACTTGAAAATTATTTAATAATTATTAAAATTATTTAATAATTATTCAATAATTTGTAAATTATACTTAATTTAAAATAAATTTAAAAAATAAAACGAAGCAAAGCAAACTAAACAAAAACGAGTGAGACAGAGGATTTGTATGTAGTCTCAGTGAGACCCCCTAGAGGGGTCTTCTGTTGAAGCTGGTTATGCTTCAGGAATATGCCTAGGTGACCCATGAAACATAAAAATCTCCAGCTACGCCTCTATTTTGGGCTCCCTGGTTCTAAGGTATTCCAGGTGATTCCTGATCCAAGATAGGAAGTGCATCCAGCCACACGTCTTACAGAAGGGTGGACACAGGATCCTGTACCTGGCCTCTCTGGAGCCTCTCTGGAGCCTCCCATGAGTCTTCATTAGCAGTGGATTCCTGTTTAACTGCCAATTAGTTATACACGTACAGCTGTTTACTTGTATTCAATTCAACATTGCTAATGGATTACCTTACCTGCAGCATGGTCCCCCAAGAGCTATACACCTGTACTCCAAGCATCTTGTTCAGCACACTGAATGGAGAGTCTTCTGTGCACCACCTACAAGAAACTACAAGAGGCTCATGCTTCCCTTAAGATTTGGGGTGTTCTGAGTTGACTCTCTTACAGGGCACCATCCCAGTTCCCCAGCAAACTTCAAGAACTTGGTACTTACATGGATTTCCAACACGTTGCTCAGCACACACATGGGGGACAAGAGGTCAAGAGACTTGTGGTGTTGGAATGTCATTTATACAGGACTGAAACCACCAAGAATTATGACAGGGATTTTGTGAAAGGAGTGACAGTGATGCAAGTACTGAAATCTTCAAGGAATGAGAGGGAGGGACCGAGGGGTCTGTAGTGACCATAGCAAGCAGGTCTGATGATATGAGATTCAAAGTTGGAGACTTTGGAGAGAGGGACAGAGAACGATCTTTCAGGCAGCAAGGAGAACACCACCTCCAGGCACAGGGGAAGGAGGGAATGTGAGTGCAGGAGGCATGGTTCAGCCAAGGGAAACCAGAGTGCTGTGGTGGGAGGACCATGGAATGGCTGCTGGGCGGGTGAGAACCAAAGTGGTCCTTGACTGGCATTTGGCCCATGAGATAGTAGCTCCCTGATGGAGGTGCTGTGCATTGATTGGCTCAGTGACACATTCCAGGGGTTGGTCTCACACCTGGAATTGGGCACATGCTGTCAATTTCTGTGGAATCATAAATGAATGAATGGCTCTCTGGCACTGAAACCGGGATGAGATTGTTTCTTGGCAATCTGTCATTCATAGAATACTGTGAGGCTAAGCCCGATCCCTAAATTTTAGGCAATCTGCACTATGTTAAAATGGATGGGAGGAGGCCAGCTCTGAATTGGGGGTCCACGTGCTAGACTGGATGTAGGAGCGGGAAGTCAATTACAGTCCCCAGCTGGAGACAAGGCTGAAAGGGGCGAGGGGAATGTGTATGTGGGTGGGTAGGACAACAAAGGGAGAGGATATGGGTTTAGAATAAGGTCATTGATCCAGCAATCCCACTCCTGGGCATACATCCAGACAAAACTGTAATTCATAATGATACATGCAGCCCTACATTCATAGCAACACTATTGACAATAGCCAAGACACAGAAACAACCTAAATGTCCATTGACAGATGAATGGATAAAGAAGATGTGGTATATATACAATGGAATATTATTCAGCCATTTAAAAGAATGAAATAATGCCATTTGCAGGAACAAGGATGAATCTAGAGATTATCATACTAAGCAAAGTAAGTCAGAAAGGGAAGGACAAATACCATATCAGTTATACGTGAAATCTAAAATATGACACAAATGAACATATCTGTGAAACATAGAGAACAGACTTGTGGTTGCCAAGGCGGGGTGGGGGGAGGGAGAGGGAAGGATTGGGAGTTTGGGATTAACAGATGCAAACTATTATATATAGGATGGATAAACAACAAGGTCCTACTGTATAGCACAGGGAACTATATTCAATATCCTGTGATAAACCATAATGGAAAAGAATATATATATATGTATAACTGTGTCACTTTGCTGTACAGCAGACATTAACACAACATTGTAAGGCAACTATATTTTAATAAAATTTTAAAAAATAGAATAGGGCCATTGAGAACTAACTCTTTACCTCTTTCATGTGTAGTCTGGCATGCTCCTCTGGGGACTTCAGTTGTGAGTCTTAAATCCCGTCACTGATATGTTGAACATGCTTGAGGCATAGATTGTGATCACAATGCCACTTGATTTGGGACACAGCCCTTCTACACTTGAGTCGGTGGGGGACGACATTCCCAGCCCCTGGAAGAACACTGCTAGAGCCCCTTGACTTTCCCTCTTTTTCTTACGTAATAAAAGTAGGGGGGCTTCCCTGGTGGCGCAGTGGTTGAGAGTCCGCCTGCTGACACAGGGGGCGCGGGTTCGTGCCCCGGTCCGGGAGGATCCCACGTGCCGCGGAGCAACTGGGCCTGTGACCCATGGCCACTGAGCCTGCGCGTCCGGAGCCGGTGCTCCGCAACGGGAGAGGCCGCAGCGGTGAGAGGCCCGCGTACCGCAAAAAAAAAAAAAAAAACCAACAAAAGTAGGGGCTCCCCCTTGTAACATGTGGAGTCTTAGCAGATATAGGAGACAGTATGGGCACCGAAGTATGGGTTCTGGGTTGGTGTTGCCCTGCTAAAGTTGCAGAAATGTAGCCTTTTGGGGCAGACATACTATAAGGATGGAAATAGTTGTGTAATACGGTGTCTGATTTTTCTTTTAAACTCACATTTCCTGTCACATATTTTGATGACTTGAATTAACTTGCAATAACATTTAGATGCATGGCAAGTATGAAATTAATGCAGTAGAGTTGATATCCCACATTTTAGCTAAGCTTTGTTCTTCGTGAAAGTTTTAAAACGATGCTGCGAATCCTTTGACCCTTCCATCCTCAGGAGGCGGGGAGCTACGGCTCTTCCCCATGACAGTGGGGTTGTGACTGCGTCCACCAGGAGAGTCTGGTGTAGTGGAGTGGGGTGACCTCTGGGCTAGGTCATGAAAGGCCACGCAGCGTCTACCTTGTTCACTGGAATGAATGTTCACTCTTGGAGCCCTGAGCCTCCCTGTAAGACTTCCAACTACACCAAGGCTACCATGGAGAAGCCTTGTTTAGGTGCTCTGGTCTGCAGCCCTAGTCTTCTGAGTGTAAGTGCTAGCTATGTGAGAAAACAGGCCTTTAGATCAGGGTTGGCCAACTTCTGTAAAGGGCGAGATCATGTGGCTTCGTGGGCCCTCTGATCTCTGTCACAACGACTCAACTCTGCTAATACAGCACAGAAGCAGCCGTAGACAACACACAGTGAATGGCTGTGTTCCAATAATGCTTATTTGCAAACGCAGACGAGAGGCCCACATGCTGTAGTTTGCTGACCCCTGTTTCCAATCATTCTACTCCCCAGTCATTGAGCCTAACATCCCAGCAGAGACGGAAGAGGAAAGACAAACCGTCTTCCTTGTGCCCCATCTAAATCTCTGACACACAGAATCTGTGAATCTAATGCAGTGGCTGCTGTTTACCCCCACTGCGTTTGGGGTTGTATATCACACAGGAATAAATAATTTGACAGTTTTATACTAGGTGGGCCTCATCAGGAACGTGAGACTTAGCAAAGACCTGAAGGAGGAGAATTAACCAAGAGGGGGTGAGTCTGGGGTAAGAGCATTCCAGGCAGAGGGAACAGTCGATGCAAAACCCCGCGGTGGAAGAGAGCCTGGTGTATAGGAGCGGTAGCAAGGACACTGCATGAGAGCAAGGGCTCTGCTGAGATGGCCTGGCAACCTTGAACACCTCCACATAGGCGTGCAGGCGAGCCTTGACTGCAGTCTTACCCAGGTCTTGGGGGACTGTCCCGTGATCCCTCCTGCGGCAGGGGGAGGTGAGCCTGGTGAGCAGCTGTTGCAGGCAGTTTCATATCTCTCTCTCAAGGCATGCCTGTTTCTCTTCCTTCTCCAGACTTTCAGTTGAGCAAGGTGTTTCCACGCCTTCCGTCCATGCCTCTCTCTGCCCCCAAGGACACAGCAGCAGCCACCTGTGAAAGTCTGTGAAACTGCTCAGCTGTACTTTAGAGTTGGCTGCTCAGCAGCAAAGCCACCCACTCCTCATGTCTGTTCATCTGGCCCCTCGGGCTTGGTGTCATCCTATGGGACTAGGGACGCCAGGAGCTGACATCGTGCTGACTGCTCTTGCTGTCAGTGCAAGTGATAACCGATTTAAATCCATGTGGGCTGGTTGCCTTCTTACAGCCAAATCTAGCCCAAGTGACCAGCCTAGGGGTCAGGGACTGCTGGACCACAAAGCAGCATAACTGGACGTGGAGTAAGGAGATGAAGTCAGAGAAGAAGAGAGACCAGGTCGTGTAGGACCTTGAAGGCCACAAGGCAGGACTGTGGCTCTTATGCAGAGAGAAAGCAGGAACCGCTGTCCAGTTTGGGGGTTTTTTTGTTTGTTTTTTTTTTACGATACACGGGCCTCTTACTGTTGTGGCCTCTCCCGTTGCGGAGCACAGGCTCCAGACGCGCAGGCTCAGCGGCCATGGCTCACGGGCCCAGCCGCTCTGCGGCACGTGAGATCTTCCCGGACCGGGGCACGAACCCGCGTCCCCTGCATCGGCAGGCGGACTCAGCCTCTGCGACACCAGGGAAGCCCCACTGTCCAGTTTCGAGCAGAGGAATGGTTCATGTTGTCAGAGGATCCCATTAAAACACATACATTCTAAAAATGTTTCCTTAAAGTATATATATACATATATATAAGTTATTGTTGCGATTATTAGTAAAAGTGGCTGACATTTCTTTCACGGTTAACTTTCTCTGCGTCTGCCTTCCTGGCTCCTCCACACTTTGTCGTTTGGGGGCTGCCTCTTTCCACTCACGCTCTGCACTTTTTCATTGACGTTCGTCTCCCTCCGTGAGCATCACCTCTCTTGGACTCGGGGGCACAGCGAAGAGTTCTTCCCCAGGAGGCGGTGAGCTCCGGGACGCCGAGGCTGGTCTCACCGCTTTGGCCGGGTACCCAGGGGGCGCTCGGCCGGGAGCGGATGCGTGTGGCGCTCAGCAGGGAGCGCGCCACGGCGGCCTTGGCCTCTGGGAGCGTTGCTGCCTGGGTTTTGTGTCCCCAGAGCCGTGACTGCGGGACCACCGCAGCCCCCAAGCTGTAGGAACCTAGTCTTACGTCTGGCGGCCGCCTCAGGCGGCCTCCGCTACCCCCGCCCAACCCAATCTCCTCCCTCTGTCCCTCCCACCTGCACGTGCTGGACGTCGACACAGCCCACAGCCAGGGCCCCTTTCTCTCCCCACCTCCGGCCGCCCCTCCCCTTTATGGTCCCCACCTCCCTCCCCTCTCTTCAGCCCCCGCCCCACCATCCCGGTCTGCCCAGGCTCCAGCCAAGGCCCGCCTCGGCCCGCCTCTCCCCGCCCCTCCGGTCCAGTCCCGTCCCTTCCTCCCCCTCCGCGGCTCTCCTCTCCCGGCCTCCTTCCCGCCCCCTCCCCTCCCCTCCCCGACTGGCTCGGTCCTCTCGGACTTGGCCCGCGTCCCGCCCCCTCCAGCCCTCGGCGCCACCCGCGGCGGCTCTGCTCCGCCACTTCGGCGCTGGCTGCCGGGGCCGCCGGGACCGGGCTGCTTCGCGGGCGCGCTTGGCCGGCGACGCGGCAGGTTCTGGACGGCCATCTGTCCGTCGGTCCACAGAGAATTACCAGTTCCGCGGCCCCGGGATGGGGCGGGCCCTGCTGCCGCTCCTGCCGTGGCTCTTCCTCCCCGCTCTGTGGAGGGGAGGTGAGTGCAAGGGGCCGGGGGCCGGGGGCCGGGCGCGGGGGGCCGGGAGCTCGCCGACTCGGGCGCACCCAGCAGCTGGCAAGTTTTTAAACACCTCCCCCCGCCCCAGCGGTGCCGGGTGCTGAGGCGCAGGGGCTCCCACCCACGCACTCTCCCGGCACCCAGGCTGGTCGTGGGCGCGCGTGCCAGTGGAGACGGGGAGGGGTGGGCACCGAGGGCTCCCCTTAACCTCCGAGAGGGAAACAGAGCTCCGCCGGGCGCGCTGCAAGTCCTGAAATTTTCGGCAGAGGGGAATGCGCCGAAAACTTTTCCCTGGACACGGTTGCGTGGTTGGACCCTGGCTCTGGCGGGAGTTCTGGGAGCCGCAGACCCTATCACCGCCCCCGAGGGACCGGAGACCAGCAGGCTGCGGGAGTTGGGGTTGCAGTCCCGGTGCTAAGATCCACCAAGGCCAGAGTGCGACCGGGAGGGACTGTCGTCTGGCTGCTCCCCCCGGGCCCTCATGGGCAACATTAGCAGGGACACCCTGGGAGCGTGGGGACCCCGGAGAAAGGGGAAGCATTCTTTACACCCCTGTTACTGCTGAACAGAATCTAACGTGCTTGATCAGCGTCTAGGTTTATCTGGACTCTGCAAGGCATTCCAGTATAAGTACTCTTATCCATCCAGTACTGGATGGGTAAGTGGTGGCAAGGGAGTGCAGGTCCCATTCTGCATCAGCAGCTTGTTTGGAGGGTAGGTGATTAACGGGTTAGAAGTTTAATCGCTGATGCATTGCTTAAGGAAGCTGGAAGAAATTTAACCAGGCTTTATACTGAATAAACACATCTCAGGCATTTTCCCTTAACTAAAAGGTTTAGCTTTCACCTATTATAGTCAGAGATGTTTTTTAAGAGTACCTGGGAAGTTCAATTTATAGTTAAACAATTTACTTCAGGTTTTTTTTCCCTGTGAAGTTTTCATTGGAAAGCTCAGTTGCTCAAATAAGAAATTCTTAAGCAGTGCACACATTAAATTACATATGCAATTTATAATTTGGGGCAATTTAGCAATTTGAAGCAAACATCCGAAATGTAAACCAAGCAAAGAATTAAAGGAATTCTGTTCTTTACCCCCAGCCCTCCACCAAACCCTCAAAAATTCCTCAGCATTTCTGCCAGATCCACTTTTCATAATCTGCTGCAAATCTGTTATATTTTGCTACTAGGGAAGGCTGGCCATTAACAGTAGTCTTGGACATAGTGAATGTGGTGAAAATTATGGGAAAAGTAATAGAAACAGTAGTTTTGGTGGAAGATGTTTTTTAAATGGAGTGTTTTTCTAATTTTTTTTAAAGCTATAATAAAAATACTTTTGTAGCCAATAATCAGTTTAGGCAGATAATCATAAAAGGTCTGTTAAAATCCACCCAACGGGAAGAATGAAAAGTTTCTCCAGTGTTTCTTTTCCTACGTTTTGCTTTTCATCTTGAATTTACCTGTGAGATGTCTGACAGTGTTACATTTTACTTTGTGAAAAGCTGGAAGAATGGGATTCTCACTGGCCAAATTAAAGCAGAAGTAAGAGTGCTGTAGGAAGAGATTAAAAATGGAAATTGGACCCCTTGTCTAGTTTTACGATTTTCATATTGCATGTTGTGGTTTCAAGTGGTTTGCTCACCAGGCAGCAGAGGAGAGAGAGAGACAGGGTGTGAATGTGTGTTTAGACTCTACACTGTAGAGGAATGGATAATTACCATTTACGCATCACTTTAACCCTGGAATCCTCCCTACCCCTCACCCCCACCCCCTACACACAAACACCCTCCCACAAAGACAGACACACACAGAACTGAAACTGCTGAACCAGGGGCGTTTCTGGGCTCACCAATCTTTCCTTTCTGTTCCGTCTCTGATGGGGGTGCCAGTGAGCAACAAATCATGCAAAGGGTAGCTCTAGAGGGCCCAGGAGAAGCTAGAGCACAAGAAATACAGAAGTTGATAAAAGCGCAGGCATTGCAAGGACCTAGCCGTTGATGAGACTGTGCTTGCCCCTAAACTCAGCCCTTAGAACTAATGGGGCTTTTAAAACTCTTCAGTGTTAGCATTTCTCTCCCAAACTGAAGCTGTCACCACATTACAATATATTGTCAACATTTTCCCAGAAAGGACTTTAAGATGTCTAGTTGCTTATGGCCTTTGTATCAATGGACTCGAATGCTTTGTGGAAGTAAGCAGGGCACATTTCAAAAATAAGTAATTTTTCAAAACTTATTCTGATCCACTTCCTTAAAGTTAGGGTTAGGGTTTTTCAAATTGAGAATAATTATTTTTTCAGTCTTATTTTTAGAAATAATTTCCAGGTTATTTGAGGAGCAGGGCCAGTGGGCTGCCAGTCAGAGCTGGTTACAAACAGGTTGCATCTTTAGGTGCCAGTGAATTGGGAACATGCTGCCAGGTAGAGAGGCTGAGGCCGGACCTTGGTTTAAATGGGTTCCCTGGCCTGGAAATGAATACATGCAGACCCTCCGCTTCCCACATAATGGCCAGAATGAGACTTTGCCGATGAATCGGGCTGGGTTGTCCCCTTGTCTGACATCCTCCAGTGGCCTCCCTTTACCAGAGTTGGCAAGGACTCAGGGGCCTCCCTCTCCCTTTTGGACTCATTTCCAGTTACTCCCCCCTTGTGGCTGGAGTGGCACGTCTCTGGCGCTTTTGCTGTCGATGTTCCCTTTGGCTGGAATCTTTTCCCCGAGATCTCTGCACACTGGCTCTTTTTAGTCATCTGGGTCTCAGCTCAGATGTTCTCCCGGAGAGGCCTTCCCTCACTGCCACTGCTGCCAAAGTTATACACACACACACTCCATGAAATAACACTACTGCCACCTGATGGGTTCCTCGTTACTTTCGGAGCATCAGGCTCATTGCAGGAGCTCGGTACCTGCGGATGGTATCAAAGACCCAGGCCTCTGCAGCTCTCGCCGCCCTGTGTTCCTCCCGCTTCTCTCTTCCTACTGGCTTTTCCAGAAACAAGTGCTGCAGCTCTCATGACCTTGTTCTTGGGCCTTGGTTGCTAGAAAACCGTCTTTCATTTCACTGTGATGCCAAAGTGATTTCCTTACTAGAAATGTTAGGGTAGATTTCTGGACTGTATTAAGGCCAATAGAGCAAGGTTAACGTATTTTATAGTCTCTTAACGATCCCAACTTTAAAAATAAGTCAAAAGCCAATTTTTCATGTTAAAGACCCAGTTTTAACAGCTCCTTGCCCAGTGCAAATTGCCGGATTCCCAGGTCATTGAGGTCCTGAGTGCCTTGACTCTGGCCTGTTGTTACTAGTTTAATCTTAAACCGAAGCACATGGCTCTGGTTGGGATGCATCTCAGCAGGAAGTTAATCATTATAAAACCTGAAAAAAGCAGGTTCACTCTGTGTGCTTCTAGGGCTTGGAATGAAAATTAACAGGAGCTGCAGCTCATGGGCCAGCGGGCTGGGCTTCCTGTCCTGCCTAGCTGACCTCTGGGGAGCCCTGGGGCAGTGACTAACTCTCAGGACCTCAGTTTCCTCACCGGTCCTGTGGGACTCTGTTATTTATGGAAGGATGAATGAGCCAGTGTCACATGGTAAATGCTTCAAAACTGTTAGCCATTATTACCCATGCTTCCTCTCCCTTCTCAACTCAAATTTTGCGGTAATTGTTTTTCTTAAACAAAAGGTATTGGGGGGAAAAGTTTCTTCTTTTCTCACTGAAATATGTGCTAAAGTGCAACTTGAAATATGAGGGCGGACCTGTGGGCCATCCTCCACTGTTGAGAGTGCTCTGGTGGAGGGGCTGTGGGTGTCCATCCCAGAACGCCGAAGTCCTCCTTGCTCTGTGGGACTGTTTCCTAGTAGTTCTGCTAGCAAAACCCACGCTTGTCGCCTCAGATGAGGCAGGGCCTGTCCTGAGCACTCCCCTTCTCACCACCCCCATCACCCTCACTTGTTGAGTTCAGACTTAACTTAGTCCAGGAATCGCTTCCTGTCATGTGCCTCTCAGGAAGGTATAAAAATGAAGTCCAATTCCTGCTCAGCTTTTCCCACATCACTCTACTCTAAAGTGGGTGTGGTTTTGTTTTGGTTTCGTAATTTTTGGGGGTGTTGTTTGAGTGTAAACATCCAGATAATTCCTTTCCTTTTTTCCAGCTAAAACTAGGTTTGGGGGCTTCCTTGGTGGCGCAGTGGTTGAGAATCCGCCTGCCGATGCAGGGGACACGGGTTCGTGCCCCAGTCCGGGAAGATCCCACATGCCGCGGAGCGGCTGGGCCCATGAGCCATGGCTGCTGAGCCTGTGCGTCTGGAGCCTATGCTCCGCAATGGGAAAGGCCACAACAGTGAGAGGCCTGCATACCACAAAAAAAAAAAAAAAAAAAAAAACCAAACAAACTAGGTTTGCCAGATGCAGTCTTCTGGCTGCGATGGCTAGAGAATGAGGCTTGCTTTCTTAGGTGACGTTCTGTGTCTGAGTTGGGTGTGTGCAGGTAGTCTTGTAGCAGATGGACCGGACAGGGAGGCCCAGGTGCACTCCTGGCTTCCAGATGCTTCCTGCTTGGTGGCAGGTGTAAGTGAGCCCCCAGGTACCCAGGGAAAGGCCCAGACTCCTCTGCATCCCATACTCTGGGCATCTGCTAACCCCTGACCCAGGGGTAACTTGTTCCCTATCTTGTTCCTTGTTCCAGCCCTGCTGCCTCCAGCTAAAATGCTGAAAATGCAGCCTGGCAGGAGGATTCTGCAGCCCGTCTTTGGAGAGCAAGAATACCGAGAGTACCTACCAACCCAGCACTTTCTCCTTCCTGGGACTTATTTTCCTTTGTCTGAAGTGTGGCTATTGAACTGTATGGAAGATTTTTAACCACAGTGAGGGCCCAGCTCTTCCCCATTTTTGTGAGGCCTGGAAGCCTGGCCCCTCCAGCACCTGGAGCAGCTGGGCAGCCCTCCCTTCTTGGTTGCCTTGCCATTCCCACTCTGTCTGGGCCTCCGTCAACCAGCAGGATCCAGTAGGCCTGGCCTAGCTGCCACATCCAGGTCACCTCCTTAGGTCCTGGTGTTTTCAAGTGAAGGAAAGATAGTATGTCTTCAAGAGTTTGTTGAGAAACCTGCACTCCATTCTAAACCATTTTATTTCATCCTTTTGTCCATTTCATCCACTGTTAATGCTTCTTTCACTTAATGATAAAATGGATTTTCCACGAGTCTTGGGGATGGCAGGGATGGGGGAAGGAGCAGGGCAGAGGGGAGAGGGAGAAAAAGTGAGAGAGGAGACAGATGTTGACTATATGTTTGGACCAATATCATATATGAGAAGTTTTACACCAAAAGCTAAGCATGTTTGAGAGACTTACACTTGGAGAAAAACCATTGCATTTCATAAGAGCAATGCATAGATATTTGTGGCACCAAATTTTATGCTTGTATGTTTCTCCTTGTCCCCAGTCATTAATGGTGTCTTCTGGATTTTTCCCAGTCGATCCCTTCAAAGTTGTTTTCTAGCTTCTGGGGAGCCAGCCAAGGGCCCAGCAGGATCTGATCATCATGGGGTTAGAGCTCTGCCCCAGCTCACTCGGGGACGGGGCCCATCCTCACAATTTAGGTCTCAGGCTGGCGCTCAACAATCAGGCAAACACTGTCTGACAGATCCCCTTTCTTTGTAGTCTGCTTTTTGGGGCATGGGGTGGGGTTGGGTGCTGTAGCTACCACGGCATTCAGGGCCAGTAGACGCCTTAGAATGTGCCTGAGCTCTGGTCCTGCCTCTCCATGGACATACAAAGGAAAGCCTTGTTTATTTTGGAGACGAGATTGTTTTACTATTGTAAGCTGTGGGGCTTTTTAGAGCTACTAATAGAAGACCGACTTCATTATCGTTTTAGAAAATGATCTTTTTACCAGTAAGGACAGGCTGTCTTCGTGGAGGATATTAGAACATAGACTCAAACTTGCTGAAAGTACTTTTCTGTCCCTGCGCTACTTAGTGAATGCACAGAGAAGTGATGAATATTCATGGGCTCCCAAGGGTGGCCTGTCTCTGGAGGCCCGTTTTCCAATCGCTGCAGTTCAGGGCAGGCTGCCTCCACGCAGGAAGTGAATGCAGCCTGTAAGCCTTTTTCCAATTCTGGCACACGATTCAAAGATTTGTGGATGAAAACAATGTTCTTTGAAAGTTTGGGGACAAAGAAAAAAAGCTCTTAGATTTAGCATGAGATCTAAAGCATTAGGTTAAAAAAAATAATAACCACTTTGAGAGTCTGAAGATGTTAAGTCCTCATCCCAGTTTCAACGTGCAGGGACAGCTGGGGTGTGATGCTTTGCCTTTCTGAAATTCCACATCTCCGTTGATTAAATGGCGTGGGGTGCAGGTTGCAGATAGGTGATTCTGGGGCCCCTGGTGGGCAGAAAATGGATTTCATCTGAAGGAGACAAGTGGGCTGGGATGTTTTCTCATCGTGAGGTTCAGACATGGTGCCTTCCATGAGTGTGACGCCACCAGACCCCAGCCCTGTGCCTGACGCTGGCAAAAGAAGTGCAGGCACCAGCCCAGAAGTGGGGCTAGAGGCAGCGCGGGGTATCTCTTAAAAATGAGTGGTGCCAGTGGCTTCTTTACTCTGGGAAGTTGCCATTCCTCCCTGCCTGGGCTGTATCCCCATGAAGGACCCCCCCCCCCCACCTCTATCTGGGGCAATAGAATAGTCTGGAAACACGGAGGTGTATTTCTGAGGATACTGGACCTCCCAAACAAATGACAATATATTAGGTCACAAATTAAGTCTCACTACATTTAAAAGGACTTAAATCATACAAAGTGTGTTTTCTGAACACGTGGAATGAAGTTAAAAATTAACAATGGAAAAAGTTTAAGAAATCACAAACATAGAAATTGAACAACCCTACTAAATAACGAATGGGTCAAAGAAGAAATCACAAAGAAAGTTAGAAAATATTCTGAGATGAATGAAAATGAAAACACAACAAAACTTATGGACTTATGGGATGCATCTAACGCAGTGCTAAGAGGGAAATTTATAGCTGTAAACACTGATATTGGAAAAGAAGATAGCTCTCAAATCAATAACCTAAACTTCCACCATAAGTAACTAGAAAAAGAAGAATAAACTAAACCCAAAGCAAGCAGAAGGAAGTAAATAATAAAAACTAGAGAAGAAATAAGTGAGATATCACTTTATACACGTTAGGATGGGAATAACAACAATAACAACAAAAGGCCAGTAACAAATGTTGGCAAGGATTTGGAGAAATTGGAACGTTCTGACACTGTCGTTGGGAATGTGAAAGGGAGCGGCCTCTTTGGAAACAGTTTGGCAGTTTCTTAAAAGGTTAAACATGAAGTTACTATATGGCCTAGCAGTTCTACTCTGAGGTGGCGATCCAAGACAAATAAAAAATGTGTATTCACACATACAAAAACAAACAAACAACAAAAAAGTCTAATTATTCAATATTATTATATAATTTTATATTTAGAAATTTAAAACTATTTTATAAAATAAATTATAGAATGTAAAGCTCCAAAGCATTTTGGCTGCAAGAAGCAGGAGAAAGTCAACTAGGAAGCATTTTCAAAATACAGAAGCCCAGGTCCCACCCAGGACCTATGGACTCAATCTTTGAGGTGTGACCCCGTGCTATGTGGGTCCAGGCCATTGTGTGCCGCAACTCTTGTTACACTCCATGCAGCGTGTCTGATTCTTGGGGAGGGGTGCGGAGCCTTACACCACTCCCTGGACTCCTCCCCCCAGGGGCATGTATCAGAACCTGGCCACTGAGGGTAAGAATAAAATAGTTATGTTTATCCAGGGAAGACAGCAAGTCTTGGACTAGGGTGAGAACAGTGAGGCTGGATGATCCCTCAAGCCAAGTGCTCTTATTGAGACAGGAAGGGGGCAGGGCACACAACCTTTAAAAGAATGACATAGCCCTGGAGGACATGACTTAAACTGGTTAGAACCAACTAGGTCCAAGATGGCAGACGAGTCGACTTCCAGTAGACTTTGAGCCTCATTATATACTCATGGTAACACATCAGCCAAATGATACACCCACAGGAACCATGACAGTTCCCAGGTCAACCATAAAAGCTCAGAAAGTGGGCAGTGACCCAATTCCTGGAAATCTGCACCTTCCCCAAAATAGTTGCGATTACCCTCCCACTCCTTCCTATGAAATTACTCACCCCTATAAAAACCAACAACCCCCATACCCTGGCATCTCTTGCCTTCTGAGATGGCCCACACTCTGTCTGTGGAGTGCGTTTCTCCCTGAATAAACCTTCTTTCACTTTACTATCGCTCACTCTTGAATTCTTTCCTGCGTGAAGCCAAGAACCCACACCTGGCGGCCCATCCCAGGGACTCGCCTGAGACCTGGGACAAGACCACCCTCTTGTACCCCACTCTTTTTCCTGCAGCATTATGATTTGGGGACCTACAGGTGGAAGAAAGATTCAGGGAGGGATCCCATCATTCTTATCAGGTGGGCCAGCTAGTAAATAGAAAGACCTATCTTTCTCTTTTTACCATCACATTTTTTTTTTCTTACCTACTCTTTTATTTACATACTCAAGTCTTGTGATGAAATGTTTAGGATACACAAAAGAATATACAGGAATAAAACTCACCTCTGTGCTCCCCACTCGGCATCAGAAATCAGACATGAGCAGTACAGTTGAAGCCCCCCACTGCTCCCCTCCCCCTGGACAAAAGCACTACCCCCTCCCCACCATCGGTGTTTTAATTCCCACTCATCTCTCTGTCCTTTGATCACACATAATTATATTGGTAACACTGTAGTGTTACCATGTCCTTAGGGTTTACATTTGTTTGCACGTTACAGAAAACCTCGCTTCAGCGGCTCCACCAAAGGGGACATTAACTGGGAGTCCTACCATTCAGTTCAGTTTTGACACTAACTACCTAGAGTGAGCAGAGACTCCGCAGGTTAAGGGCTCAATCCCGTAAGACTGCCTCCCCCCCAACGCCCGCTTCAGACACCAGCTCAGATGGAGGGTCCGGGCTGCCCACACTTCTGCCCAGCTGACTATAAATTCAGAATTCCCATGGCCTCCTCTCCCCCTCAGGTTTGATACTTCGCTAGAATGATTCTCAGCACTCAGGAAAGCGCTATACTTAGGATTACTGTTTCATTATAAATGATACAACTCAGGAACAGCCAGATGGAAGAGACACATAGGGCAAAGTATGTGGGAAGGGGCTCAGGGCTTACATGCCCCCTCTGGTGTACCGCCCTCCCAGCTCATCACCAACTCAGAAGCTCCTCAAACCTTGTTGTTTAAGCCCTTTATGTGGGATTTTATTACACAAGCATGATTGTTTAAGTCATTGGCCATTGGTGATTAGAGACATATTTGACCCCATAGGCATCCGGGATGAGCCACTTTTCTGTCACCATATTTTGCAATTCATCCTCATTAAACTTAGTGAATCCCCACTTCTTGGGGATGTGGATTTTCTGGTGGCCAGGGAACTTGAACTTGGCCCTGCGCAGGGCATCCATCACGTGCTCCTTGTTCTACAACTTGATATGGATGGACATTATGACCTGGCCAGTGTGGACACTGGCCACTGTGCCCTGGGGCTTTCCAAAGGCACCGTGCATACCTGTCTGGAGCCTAGATTGGGGTTAGCATGCCAGACATGAATGTCCACTGCAAAGGACTGTCTCCAGGGTCCCTTAGAGCAACCCATACAGGCAACAGGCTGCATGTACTTGCGAGGAGGCTGCTGTTGGCAGCCACTGCACACTGGGTTCCCATGGGGAAGAGAGCGTGGTGGGCTTAGTTGGCTGCAAACATAATATTTAATTATTATACTTCTGATGTCTTCAGAGTCTATAGTGATATTCCCTGTTTCATTCCTGATATTAGTAATTTTTGTCTTTGTTTCTTTGTCAGTCTTGCTAGAGATTTATCAATTTTATTGATCTTTTCAAATAACCAGCTCTTTGTTTCATTGATTTTCTCTATTGCTTTTCTTTTTTCAATTCATTACCTATATTTATTTTCTTCCTTCTGCTTGTTTTGGGTTTGCTGTGCTCTTCTTTCTCCATGTTATGAGATTAGACTGCTAAATAAAATTTCCCCTCAAACCTGTGTCAGCTGTGCCCCACATATTTTGATACATTGTAATTTCATTTTCATTGTTTAATGTATTTTTTAAAGAATTTCCCTTGAGACTTCCCCTTTGATCCATAGATTATTTAGACGTTTAGTTTGCAAGTATTTGGAAAATTTCTTGTTACCTTCTGTTATTAATTTATAATTATTTCCATTGTAATCAGAGAGTATAAACTGTATGATTTTAGTTCTTTTAAATTCGTTGAGATTTGCTTTATGGCTCAAGATAATGGTTTTTCTTGGTTTATATGCCATCGTCATTTGGAAAGAATGTGTATTCTGCTGTTGTTGGGTAGAATGTTCTATAAATGTAGTCTAGATTCTTTTCATTGGCAATCTCATCAAGTTCTTCTTAAATTAAGGGTACTTTAATTTATTATTTATTTATTTATTTTTGGCTGTGTTGGGTCTTCGTTTCTGTGCGAGGGCTTTCTCTAGTTGTGGCAAGCAGGGGCCACTCTTCATCATGGTGCGCAGGCCTCTCACTATCACGGCCTCTCTTGTTGCGGAGCACAGGCTCCAGATGCGCAGGCTAAGTAGTTGTGGCTCACGGGCCCAGTTGCTCCGCGGCATGTGGGATCTTCCCAGACCAGGGCTCGAACCCATGTCCCCTGCATTGGCAGGCAGATTCTCAACCACTGTGCCACCAGGGAAGCCCTCAAGTTCTTCTTTATCCTTGCTTATTTTGTGCCTAGTCCTTTGATTGATTGTTGAAAGAGAGATGTTGGAAGTCTCCCATTATAATTGTTGATTTGTTTATGTCTCCTTTCAGTTCTATGGGTTTTTGCTTCACATATTTTGAAGCTCTTTGCTTTAGTGCATACTCATTTAAGACTGCTATGTCTTCTTGGTAGATTGACTCTTATCATTACATAATGTGTCTTACTGTCTCTGACAGTTTTCTTTGTTTCCAGATCTACTTTATCTGATGTTAATGTAGGCATCCTGCTTTTCTTTTGGTTAATGGTTGCATGATATGTCTTTTTTTCTATCTTTTTGTTCAACTTGCCTATATCATTATACTTGGAGTGAATTTTTTATAAATGGCAGATAGTTGGGTCATGTTTTTTAATCTACTCTGCCATTATCTGTCTTTTAATGGAAATATTTATGTCATTTACATTTAATGTAATTTGTGGTCTATTAGGTGTTGATGTTTTACCAGTTCAAGTGAATTGTAGAATCCCTACCTTCTTCTAAGTCCCTTTACCTCCCCCATTTAAAGCATAATTATCTTAAATATTTCCTCTTCATATATAAAACCACGTCGGACAGTGTTACAGTTTTTCTTCAACCATCAGGCATAGTTTAGAAAAATCAAGAGGAGGAAGAAATTCTATTGTATTGACCAGTATTTTTGCTTTCTGTGTTTTTTCCTCCCTCCTGATGATTCAGCTTTTCTTTTTTTATTGTTTCCTTTCTGTTTAGAGAAGTTCCTTTAGTTATTCTTTTAGAGTAGGTCTGCTAATGACAAATTCTCTTAGTTTTCCTTAATATGAGAATATTTCGATTTCCCCTTCATTCCAGAAGAATTCTGAGTTGACATTCCTTTTCTCTCATCACTTAGGAAAATGGCCACTTCCTTCTATCCTCCATGGTTTTTAATGAGAAATTCACTGTCATATGAATTGGTTTTCCCCTATAGGTAAGGTGTCATCTCTCTCAGTATCTCTTTAGTATTCAGAAGTTTGATTATAATATACCTTGCTGTGGATATTTTTGGGGTTTATCTTATTTTGGGTTCATTCAGATGTTTAATTTTGTAGGTTTATATCTTTTGTCATATTTGGGGAGTTTTCAGCCATTATTTCTTCAAGTGCTTTTTCAGCCTTGCCATCTTTGTCTTCTCCTTCCAGGACTCTGATGATACAAATGTTAGCTCTTCAGTAATATAGTCCTACAGGTTGCAGAGGCTCTGTTCAGTTTTTTTCTTTTGTTCAGATTGGATAATTTTCTATTGCTCTATCTTCTGGTTCACTGATTCTTTCCTCTGCCCCTTCATTCTGCTGTTGAGCACATCCACTGAGTTTTTTTTATTTTGGTTATTGTATTTTTTAGTTCAAAAATTCCCATTTGTTTCTCTTCTCAATCTTCTCTTTCTTTACTGAGACTTTGTATTTATTTGCTAAGGCTTCCTATTTTATTCATGTGTTTCATATTTGTAATTGCTCACTGAAGTATTTTTATGATTCCTTCTTTAAAAGCTTTTTCAGATAATTCTCTGTCATCTTGGTGTTTGTATTTCATTCAGTTTCAGATAGAATTTTTTAATTGAAACCTAGACATTTGGGGTACTATGAGACTGACTTATTTGTCTTTTGTTTTACTTGGTTTTCTCTGAAAGGCTGTGGTAGGGGGCCTCACTGCCTGGTGGGAGTAGAATTGCAGGTTCCCCACTCAGCCTCCATTGACATCTAAGTGTGGGGTGGTCCTCGTCCTCATTACTGCTGGTCAGGGGTGGGGTGGGAGTTCTGGCTGAGGGAGGGGTAGGAGTGCCTGATTACTTTACAACTGTTCCCCACCTGACCTCCACTGACACTAGGGAATAATGAAAGCCCTGAATCTCTACTAGGCTTCCTCTCATACCACCCTGCTGGGGACGAGGAGGGATGCCTTGTTAATGCCATCTGGGAATAAAAGTCAAGGCTCCCCACGTGGGCTTTACTAACACCAACCAGTAGGGATGAAAGTGCCAGTTCTCTCCTTGGCCCTCTCTGATACCATCCAGAGAAACATTTGTGGCACCTCTTTACAGCCTGGTAAGGGTCAAAGTCTAGGCTCCCCACTTGATCTTTGCTGGCATGGGTAGGGATGGGGCCGTGGTTTTTCCTGGGCTGTTTACCTGGAGGAGAGCAGTTTACTGAGGTGCCCTTTCCTAGTCCTTTGACTAGAGATATCAGGCTTTTGTTGTTGTTGTTTTTGTCTTTGCCTGTTAGCATTTCCAAATCTGGGACACACAGGACAAAAGGAGACCCAGGGAATTCCTCACCAGGTTGTTCCTGGGTCCTGAGGTCCCTAGTCGGTTACCATCTGTGCACTCTTCAGGGTTGTAAAAAATGTTCGTTTTATATATCAATATACTACCCAGCGTTTTTAGGTGTACTTAGTGGAAGAAATAGGGGAAAGTCCATCTACTCTGTTTTGGGAGGGAATTCTGTGCCCTCTGTCACTTAGGAAACACTTGGACAAACTGTGTTTGCTAAGGTGTTAGGTATTTAGCGATGGTCACGTTTTAGAAGGAAATATTTTGTCCTGAAAAGAAAGGCTAAAATTAATAGGATTTCAGGTATTGGTGGGCTGGAGGATGTGTGTCAGGGGGTGGCAGGACAGAGGAGTTAAACTTGGGGACAGAGCATCTCTCCTGGGTCTTGTGAAAACCCCAGCTGGTTCTTGCAGAGAAGCAGCCCCAGACGACACGGGGACCAGGGGGGCGGCTGCTTCACAACCCTGGCCAGAAAGTGTCCCCTCAGCCTTTCTGTGACACCTGGCATGCTGCCAAAGGGGAAAGAGAAGGAAAGCCACCCTTGGTTGGCTAAACATATATTCCTGTTTCACTGCAAGAGTCTGAATGATCTAAGTCAGCATAATCGGCTCCATGTGTTGGCCTTTGATAGTCCAGCCATGACTAGTTGCACCTTTGAAACAAGGCAGATCAGATGTTTCATGTTACGAAAGCCATAACTGGCGTGGATTGTGTGCCTGCGTGGTGTTCCGTGTACGGTGTCCTGCTCTAATCTCTGAGAGAAGGAGCTGTTGTAACCTGTCTTCCTTCACAGATGAGGAGACTGAGTCTCAGAAGGACAAGAGACTGGCATCTGGCCTCTGGGACCGAACTCAGGCATCAGAGTTCTTGTCCTTCCCAGGCTCCCAAGCCACATGGGTTCTAAGCATCAGGGCTAAACCCTCAGGAGGCCCTCCCCACCAGCCCCAAGATTTGGGCCACCGGATGGATCCATTCCCTAATTCTCTAGGAATTCCTCTACAATCACTGGAGGAGATTTTTTAAAATCCCGATGCCTAAAGCTGCACTGCTGGCGGGTTAATTCAAGCTCTGGGTGAAATGTAGGCTTCAGAACTTCAAAAGCTTCCCTAGAGATCCTGAGGTTCTGCTGGTTTTGAAAGCATGGTGGAGAGTTAGAAAATGATGGAGAAGAGACAGTCGCAGTCTGCTGGGGAAGCTTCTTTTGCAAAGCACTTCTATCAAGAAACAGTCAAATGCTCAAGTCAGAAAGTGGGGTGCAGGCTGAAGGGGGTTATGGGGGGCTGCCTAAAGCCCTTGGAGTTCCTTGGAGCTTCTGCTGCTAAAGTGTGTGCACAAGGCCAAGCAGGGGGGAGAGGCAACCTGTGGGGCTCCAGTCTTTTTTTTTTTGCAGCCAATGCATTAGGGGGCCAGGGAAGGTGAGGACTCACCCTCATAATCATGGGTTTGGCGCAGAGGCCTGAGCCCCCGCACATCCTGCAGGTGAGGGCACAGACAGCTTGGGTAGCTTGCTTGGTGTGTTGGGGTCCCTGTTGGCCCCTCTACACCCCTTCCTCATCCTGCTCTATGCCCCAGGAGGCCAGCCTAGGGGGAGGGCGACGATGAACTCCCTGGGCTCTGGCTGCAGCTGGTTTGTGCTAAAGGATACTAAGTTGCATTTACTTAACTAAGTATAACCCACATAGGCATTGTTTATCTGAAATCCAAGTGTAACTGGGGCATCCCGTTTTTTATCTGGCAACCCGGTGCCAGCCCACTGGAGCCTGTGTAGAAAATCTGACTCGCCAGCACCATGTTTTATACCAACCCCACTTTTTACCCTGTGCAGGCATCTCAGTGGTTCACTGTCACCTCTGCTTTTTTCTGCTGAGCCTGTGGCGCCTCCAGGCACAAGCAACCCACCAATTACTCCCCCTTCTTTCCCTAAAGCCCCTGCTGGGGCCCCTTCCGTCAGGTCAGCTCTCCGTTTCTGCCTGCACTTTTCCTGCACTAGGTGCATTTATCCCATGATTGGCCCTTCTTTTTAATTCTCTCCAAGTGCCAGAGTGCCGTGCACTCAAGTTAATTTTTACCATTTACAATTTGGGGACAATCAGGTCAGGTGATTTCAGGTTGAAGGGTTTTTAAAAAATGTCCTCTCATTCAGTGTTGCTGTGCTTTATCAACTGAGAATCCTTTGCGTTTGCATAAAGCGAAATGGTTCTAAGTAGACAGTTTCTGCTTGTTCTGGGTTTGGCCTCAGCCATCTTCAGGGTGAGAGGAGGAGTTTTTAACCAAGTGACAGCAAAGCGCCCACGGACACGATTCAAACATCGGCCTGGGGGGCACACATGGAATGGGGTGGCTCCGGTCCGCATAACAGCCCTTTCTCCTGGGGGGGTGGGGGCGGTCCGACACAGGGTGTGACAAGGGAGAGAGGGACAGGGAGTAGACGCAAACAGGATTCCAGATGCCAAAAAGCTTTTTCTGTAAACTGCAAACCCACCCCACAATGGGGCCTTTCTCCTCCCAACCGCTGGGGCCTGCATGATAGCAGATCCCACAGAGGGCAGCGAGGCTGAGGAACCCTTAGTGCCTGGGCCAAAGTGCAACCTCCTGCTCCGCGGTGGGGAGCAAAGAACCCCTAGGAGTTCAAGGATAAGTCCTCTCTCTTGCAGCCTCCTCTGGGTCTCTGGATTTTGAGGCTGAACTTCAGAGAGCTTGGCTCATGTCCCCAACTGTTCTGTTGTCTGAGAAGGAGTAGCAAGAGCCCGGGTGTGGGTCCCACTGGCTGGCACTTCAGCCCTGCTGTTGTTTTTTTCTGTTTTTTTTTGGGGGGGGTGGGGGGGCTGTACGCGGGCCTCTCACTGCTGTGGCCTCTCCCGTTGCAGAGCACAGGCTCCGGACGCGCAGGCTCAGCGGCCACGGCTCACGGGCCCAGCCGCTCTGCGGCATGTGGGATCTTCCCGGACCGGGGCACGAACCCGTGTCCCGTGCATGGGCAGGCAGACTCTCCACCACTGCGCCACCAGGGAAGCCCAGCCCTGCTGTTATTTGACCCATCCGGCCAAGGTGCTTCTGGTCCCTTCCCAGGTCTTCGGGGTAGTAAAGCAGGCTGATGGCACATAACACCAGCCTGCACTCTCCCTCCCGCTCAGCTGCCACCCTGCCCAACCCTCCTCTTGCCGCTTGGAGGGACTCCAGGGTCAGGGAGGCGGCATAAGGTTGCCACTGCACCTACTACCCCGGGACCTGCGATTTCAGCAGCCACTGCTTCCTTTATCCACCTGGGCTGTGATCCTGAAGCTTCAATAAAAATCTAAAGGAGCTCATGCTGGGAAAGAGTAGTGAAGACCCGCCCTGGAGAGATTCCTTAGAGCTCTCTTTTCTGGTTGCATCAATGCCCACTTAACAGAAAGGACTGGTGTGTGTGTGGGGGGTTGCAGTCTGCTGGCGAAACTTCTTTTGCAAAGCACTTCTACCAAGAAGAAGTCAAATGCTCAAGTCAAAAAGTGGGGTGCAAGCTGAAGGGGGTTACTTCACAGACTTGAAGTAAGCTTTTTCCTCTCATTCATGGGTGGCAGTTATGTTGCTGCAGTGTTGCCCTTCTCCTCTATGCATTGTCTAAGACAGACCTTACTCATTAGTCCCAGCACTCAATCCCACAAGGCCCAGAAATTCCTCCTTCGTGTGGTCAACAGGCCGGGTTCAGATGCAGGCCTGTCACAGCAGCAGCTGGTCAGCAGCTGGTGTCTGTGGACGCCCTGATCATCTGATCGTCTTCTCTCACCCCGCCGGCTACTCCTATCCTCGCAGGGGGTCAGAGCGTGACACCTGAGGTCATGGGTCAGGCATCCAGGGACTGGGTGGGCCTTGGCTCTCTAACCACAGAGTTGCTGGCCAACCCCCAAGCGTCACTGCCCACCAACCCGCCTGCCATCATGCACGCTCAGCGAGCACTCAGCAAATATTCATGGATTTAAGGGTGGGATACGCTACTTGATCACACGGAAAATAGCTTACTTTTAAAAATTTATGTTATTGACGTATAGTTGATTTACAATGTTGTGTTACTTTCTGCTGTACGGCAAAGTGACTCAGTTATACACACATATATATACATTTTTCATATTCTTTTCCATTATGGTTTATCACAGGATATTGAATATAGATCCCTAGGCGCTACCGTTGGACCTTGCTGTTTATCCATTCTATATATAATAGTTTGCATCTACTAGTCCCAAACTCCCTCCCAATCCTTCCTCCCCCGCCTGTCCCGTGGCAACCACAAGTCTGTTCTCTATGTCCTTGAGTCTGTTTCTATTTTGTAGATATGTTCATTTGTGTCATATTTTAGATTCCACATATAAGTGATATCATATACTTATCTTTCGCTGACCTGCTTCGCTTAGTACGATAATCTCCAGGTCCATCCATGTTGCTGCAAATGGCATTATTTTGTTCTTTTTTATGGCTGAGTAATATTCCACTGTATCTATGTACCACATCTTCTTTACCCATTCCTCTGTCGATGGACACTTAGGTTGCTTCCATGTCTTGGCTGTTGTGGACAGCACTGCTGTGAACATAGGGGCGCATGTATCTTTTTGAATTAGACTTTTCTCCAGATACATGCCCAGGAGTGGGATCGTATGGCAGCTCTGTTTTTAGTTCAGAAAATAGCTCCTTCCCTAGCATCCCCTCATTGACCAGTTTTGAGTCTAAGAGGCTGTGGTCCCCAGTATCTGCCCCCACCGCAGCTGCAGGTGGTTGGGGGAGGAGACGCTGCTGCAGAGGCCTGGCTACGGTCCCACTGCAGTCCCACTCCGAGCCACAGCAGTGTCCCTGCCCACGTCACACCCATTTATTCTGTAGGTGTTCGCTGCATATCAGCTCCGTGCCAGACATCAGGCTGGGTTCAGAGGATTACCGCCTCCAGCCCTCAAGGAAGCTGAGGGCAAATTTGTTCAGTAAAACAAAGCGAACCTCAAACAGTGGACCATAGGGCTAATCACTTTATTTGCTGGCTGAAGAAACATTTGCTAATCGTATCCCATGGGCCTGTCCCCGTGCTGAGCACTGGAGGAAGATGGTGGTAACACAATCCTTGTCTTTATGAAGCTGGCCTTGGAATCTGGTCAAGGCCTGGGTGGTCATTGGAAACACAGGGGCACACAGCAGGGGCGCTCCACCACCAACCCCAGGACTGGATGGCTGTGGCCCCCTGGGGTGGGCCAGTGAACCGCTGGGAACAGGTGGACAGCTACTCTTGGACCTGAGTGGGAGGCCGTTTACCCAAGTGGTTCGGCTCCTTTTGCTTGTGAGGCCAAACTTCCCACTTTAGCTGCTGTCCCGTCCACATGAGAAGATACCCGTGAAAGAAGATGGGAGTGAGGAAGGGAAGGGGGAGATTTCTCGTGAATTCCAGTGGCAGCCTGCTTTTCCACGTGTGCCATGGAGAGAGGACCAAATTCTCATTAAGTCTCTGGCTGTGGGCTTTGAATACCCCTCTGACTCTGGCTAAAAACGTTGTCTCCACAATGAGGACCATCCAGCAGGCCCACCACGTTTGCTTTTGTCATCTTGAAAATGAATTAACAAGAACACGTTAATAAAAAGTAAAAGTTTAAAAAATTTTGGGGCTGATCGCATCCTCCTACCGTCACTACCTCCCCCCCGCCAACAAGATAATTTTAAAGTCTTCCACTTCTGTGAGGAAAAACAGGGGGAGGGAGATTATACAACTGAAGTAGTCAGAACACGGAAAGATTAGCAGCTTACAATGTAATTTCTATTTGATCATTGCCCTGACTTTGGGGTCCAAAACCTTGGAATGGTTTTCATCTTGCCTTTTCCCGCATTATCCGTCTTCAGTCAACGCCCCCATATACGGCTGGCGAGGTTATGCACTGCACAGCACGTACGGTAAAGCACCGTTTACACTGGAGACTATGAGGGTGGCAGCACCCCAGCCCGGCCCCACTCCTTGCCAAAGCTGTGCGGTGAGAGCCTCACCGAGCATGCGTGGTTGTTCAGCCCTCAGCGTCAACCCCTGTAGATCAGCAGTTCTCAAGTACTGGGCCATGGCAGGTTTTACTGATACAAAGAGAAGGTAATGGAAGTAATAATGGCTAACGTTTACTGAGCACTTACTATGAGCCAAACATAGTAATGACTCCTTTATTCCTGTGAGGCAGACCTGTGGGACACCATTATTACATCCCCATTTTCCCTATGGGGGCCACACGATCCAAGCAATGGCCAGGATAAAGCTGCCCGGTATCCACTCCTGAGAACTGCCCTGTGTTAGGCCCTTCCTAAACATTTGGTGTCAAACTGATGTATCTTTTTTTTTATATATATATATATTTTTTAATTATTGAAGTGTAGCTGATTTACAGTGTTGTGTTAACTAATGTTGTACACCAAAATGATTCAGTTATGCCTATATATACATTCCTTTTCATATTCTTTTCCATTATGGTCATCACAAGATACTGAATATAGTTCCCTGTGCTACACAGTAGGACCCTGTGGGTTATCCGTTCTGTATGCGGTGGTTTGCATCTGAAACTGACCTTTCTTTTTGACGTGGTGGCGATACTCGAGTTCGCTTTTGGGATCAGCCCCTCTTCTCTTTCCTGCATCCTTCCTGCTACTTCCGTAGTTAGGGCTCCGATACCTTCCTGCCGTGTTTCCTACGTCCTGGTCTCCTCCTTCCTGCTCCTCTTCCTCCCCTCTCAGGCAGATGTCCACGGCCCAGTCAAGCGCGGCTCTGATCTTCTCCCTCCGGTGCTCAGAAACCTTCCAGGAATCCGTATTCCCTCAGTGGGGATTCAGGGGCTCTCCACGTTCAGCCTAATTTCACTGTATCTCTCCTTTTTCTCCTAGCACAGAAGCACCACCCTGCAGCTAAACTGGTGTTCCCAAACCATTAGGGCCTCTTCCTTTCACTCCAGTTTTCCACCACCTCTGCCCCTTGAAACCCAGTCACTCCTCCCCTACCCCTCCTTTAATTCATGCCCTTACCTATTCATTCAACAAATCTATTTTGAGCACCTCCGAGGAACCGACTGCAGTGTGGGGGGCTTTCAGTCAGCCCGGCAGGGGAGAAAGAGTTGAATGAGTAATTGCAGATGTTACAAAGGGGAGGGTCCCAGCACCTGACCCTGGGAGGTTTAACTAGACAGGGTGGTGGTGGGGAGATCAGGGGAAGCCTCCCACGAGCACACAGTTAGCTGTGTCCCCTCCCCCCTTCAACTCCTGGGATGCTCTGCCGCCCCTCTCCTGGGGCAGGTGCCTTTCCGTATCCCATTAGACAGTCACAGCAAATCTTAGACCTGGAGGTGCTATTGTATAAATATCTGTTGGCAATTAAATCATGCTACCAGCTTCTGGCAAATGAAATGGTGGAGATCGGTGATCTTTTAAACCATCCAGGGTTTAAAACCATTAAAACCATTTAAAACCAAACCATTACAGGGTTTGGCTGCTCCCCAGTTTCAGTGATGTCACCTGACTGGGTGGCTTTGCCGTTAGTTCGTTCAATGAGCAGCTCATAGTAAACTAAAGCTTGTATCCCAAACTATAACCACTGGTTATCTTGCGCGGTTGGGATTACAAAACAGGTTTCCATTTTCTACTTTCTGTGCTCCCATAAATATTGGAATCTTTTACAACAGACTCGTGTTACCTTTATAATTAGAAATGCTCAATTTTTTAAAAAAATATTTATTTATTTGGCTGCACCGGGTCTTAGTTGCGGCGTGCGGGAACTTTCATTGCGGTGCGCGGGCTCTTCTTGCGGCGTGCGGGGCTTCTCTCTAGTTGTGGCAGGTGGGCTCCAGAGTGTGCGGGCTCAGTAGTTGCAGCATGTGGGCTCTCTAGTTGTGGCTCACGGGCTCCAGAGCGCACAGGCTTAGTTGCCCCGCCGCATGTGGGATCTTAGTTCCCCAGCCAGGGGTTGAACCTGTGTCCCCTGCATTGGAAGGCAGAGTCTTAACCACTGGAGCACCAGGGAAGTCCCAGGAATGTTCAGTGTTTTTAAGGAAATTAAACAAATCAAAGGAAGCATCATTTGCTTCTCCCACTCTACTTTTTTGCCTTATATTTAACACACAACAAATAAAAAGTTATTTAGATAAAACCCCTGACGCCCCACCTCAAGAAATAGGAAAGACTGCAGGTGAGTTTGCCTCCAAGAGGCAGAGGTGAATTGTAAGTGCTTTGAAGCCTGTAGAAAAAGAGTGTTCTGAGGAGGGTGTGCAGGCATAAGATAAATAGCCAGAGCAGCCATTACTGCAGAGGGATCCCCAAATCAGACAAGATGGGGAGCATCCATTACTGCGGAAGAGACCTGCAAATCAGAGAAGATGGGCTTCACCTCTTCTTACCATTCCCGTACATAAAGTTTGCCTGGCGTGGGGATGACAGGAGAGGCAGGGGCCCCTCTCTGCAGAATCCCCCTGACCCCTCCACTCCTTGGAATAAATCACCACTCCCATCACAGCACACGAATCTGTCTGGACGACTGAGCTCAAGGCCAGCCAGCAGCCGACCCACAAAGCCCTCCCCCAGAGCCTGCAGAGAACCCCTGCACTCCCAGAGCCCCCGAGACCTCAGCCTCAAGGACAAGCAATGAGCTCTCCCTGGTTTCTTACAGTGAAACCTCTTGTCCTCCAACCTGGCATTCACCCCGGACGCAGTTCCCAAATGCGGCAACTGTGAGAGTTGACCTGGTGGGGGAGAGCTGGATGGAGAGGACTCCCTGGCAGGAGCCCCGGCCCTCCATTAACGGATAAGTATGGTCCAGAGTGACCTGCAGGGAGGAAGCCAGAGGTATAAATTCTCAGATCCCTGCTTTTGACCCCAAATCTGCTTGTACCTCCATTCACCCAATAAGTACTGAACTGAATCTTTATACTCAAAAATTTTTTTAAAGATTTTTTTTTTTTGATGTGGACCATTTCTCAAGTCTTTATTGAATTTGTTACAATATTGCTTCTGTTTTATGTTTTGGTTTTTTGGCCGTGAGGCATGTGGGATCTTAGCTCCCCGACCAGGGATCGAACCTGCAGCCCCTGCAGTGGAAGGCAAAGTCTTAACCACTGGACCGCCAGGGAAGTCCCTATACTAAAAATTACTTGTTGTTTATCTGAAATTCAAGTTTAACTGGGTGTCTTTTGCTCTTGTTTGCTAAGTCTGCACCCCCTGCACACGCACACTCAGGAGCGCAGGAGGGTGTGACGTCCTGAGCACGGCAGGAGGCATGAGACGCCTTGAGCAGGCATGGGGCGCCTCTGTGTACCACCGGTCACTCACCCAAAAGATGCCAGCCTGTGTCTCTCCTCCCTGCCTGTCTCACCACCCGTGGTCAACGTATTTGAATAAATTACAACTAGTATAGAATGTACGTTCCAAAAATACCATTAAAACTAAAAGTACAGGGCTTCCCTGGTGGCGCAGTGGTTAGGAGTCTGCCTGCCAACGCAGGGGACACGGGTTCGAGCCCTGGTCCGGGAGGATCCCACATGCCACAGAGCAACTGAACCCGTGCGCCACAACTGCTGAGCCCGCATGCCACAACTACTGAGCCCACATGCCACAACTACTGAAGCCCTTGCGCCTAGAGCCCATGCTCCACAACGGGAGAGGCCACCGCAATGAGAGGCCTGCGCACCGCAATGAAGAGTAGCCCCTGCTCGCCATGACTAGAGAAAAGCCCACATACAACAACAAAGACCCAACACAGCCAAAAATTAAAAAAAAAAAAACAACTAAAAGTACAACTGATGTGAGCCTATATTTTTAGAAATTCTTGTAGGTCAGATGAAATCAAAATATTTCCAGGTCTATTCCTGCAGGCAAGCATTTTGCTGGAAGCTCCAAGTCATTCTATAGCTGGTGACATAAGCACATGTTGATTTTTTTCCCCCCATGCTTAGGGTGGGTCATGCTGAGGCACAAGAATTGTAAACTCGCCCCTTTGTGACCAGTAGCAGCCTTTGCAAGACTGTTGGCCAAGCATAGTCTTGTGACTGAGCCGACAGTAGGAAGGTGATCTCAGGCGCCATCACCTGCCTACCGTGCTGGTGAGATGGGTGTGAGGGATTTGGAATGAGTCATGAATTTCAAAAAATGGGTGAGGGACTTCCCTGGCAGTTCAGTGGTTAAGACTCCGTGCTTCCAATGCAAGGGGTGCACGGGTTCGATCCCTGGTTAGGGAGCTAAGATCCCACATGCCACACAGCGCGGTGGCCAAAAAAAAAAGGGTGAAGTGGTCCAAAGATACAAATTTCCAGTTATAAAATAGGTAAGTCCTGGCGATGTAACGGAATTAACGCTGACTGTAGTTAATAGTACTGTATCATATATTTGAAAGTTGCTAAGAGGGTAGATCTTAAAAGTTCTCATCACAAGAGAAAAAAGTGTCTCACTCTGTGTGGTGATGGATATTAACTAGACTTATTGCAGCGATCATTTGGCAAAATATACAAGTATGGACTCACTGCATTGTACACCTGAAACAAATATGTTATATATAGATCAATTATGTCTCAATTTAAAAAAAGAAAAAATTTTGATGGGGGCATTATATTTCTTCCGTATTCTTTAGAAAGAAGGAAGTAAGCGAATGAATGAATTTGTGAAAGAGAATATTCACACTCTCCGTGTGTGTTGAATAAATTACGCTCATGCTTTCTGAGGACATTCAGGATGCCTGTTACTCTCTCATCATGGCCTGTTAAGCTGGGGACCAACTTGGAAAACTCCATTATTTAAAAAGCTAAAAATCCCATCTTCTGTTTTGCAGCTGTCGCTGAGGTGAGCGAAGAAACCAAGCTCAACCCGCTGTTCCCCGTGTCTTTCCCGAGAAGCCTGCAGACTGACCACACACCATTTTCCTTTCCTCACACCGGTGGGTTCCAGCCCACCTCCATGTTTCCACCCATCCAGCCTGGAAGACCACACACCGGAAATGCAGCCTTTCCTGGAGTGACCTCTGCCAGGTCCACCTCCCTACCGCCTCTTGCATTTAATCACACGGTTGGCCACATAGTACTTTCTGAACACAAAGATGTCAAGTTTAATTGCTCGATCAACATACCTAATATATACCAGGACAGTGCAGCTATTTCTTGGTGGAAAGATGGGAAGGAATTGCTGGGAGCCCATCATGCAATTACTCAGTTTTATCCAGATGATGAAGTCACAGCAATCATCGCTTCCTTCAGGTAAGTGTTCTTTCTTCCTTTCTTTCAAAATGTTGCTATGCTTCTGCTCATTCAAAAGCAAAAGGCTTGTAAAGAAATAACAGCCTTCTGTTTTCTGTGTTAGCAACCCCACTGTTCCATTTAGAGTGTAGATTAATAGCTGATTGTATTGCTGATTTCTTTTCTATTGGCTTTTGGCCCGACTGGAACTCTTGGTGATCAAATGCTCTTCCCAGCTGGCCTGTAAGTCCTGTCAAGGCCTGCTGGACTCAAGAGCTCTCCCAGCGAGTGAGAACAGTGTTCTTACCTGGCAGGAGGAGACATCTAACTCACCAGGTGGGCGTGGAACTTGTGAAACAAGGCAGCCCTCCACCCCTTTCATTTGCCCTATCTCCTCTCCCTTCTCCCTCTCCCAGCACCCCCTGCGGCTACAGATCCTGGTACTGATGTTCCCCTCTTGTTGGGGTAGGAAGGAGGCGAAAAGTGTGACGTCTGGGGACTTGAGACAGATCTTCGGCCACGTGGCTCACCATCTCAGCATTCCACTTTGTGTTGGCAGGGGCAGGCCCAGTGAGTTGGAGGGAGTGACAAGGAGCCAGGACATAAATCTGGAATAATCCATCGTCCCAAGGACTGAGTCCTCATACCGCAGATACTGGAGACAGTGAAACAGCTGCTTCTCTTCTCACTGTCCCTTTTCATTCTCTACTCTCTCCTCTTAGCCAGGAGGGGTTTTGTTTGTTTGTGTTTACATCAGGACTTCCTGGCATGTACAGTTTTAGAATTAGGTGGACTGTGGTCACTAAAGTTTCAAAATAAATTCGGAGCCCGGCAGCGTTGACTCAAGAGGCTTTTCTCTGGGATTCCTCTGCTCCGAGTGGAGCCCTCTTTGATCTGCTGTGTTTTCACTTTCTCCAACCTGATGTTTGGGCCTCTTCCAGACTGTGTCATGTCTTCTGGTGAATCATTGTGTGTTTCCTTTTCAGAAAACCACCTCGGAGTTACCATAGACCTGATGACTCCAGTTAGAGTTTAGTGTGTCAACACATTCATAAGATGACCCCCCTTTTTAGCACTTTCCAAGTTATCTTGATCATCATCAAGGAAAAGAAAACAATCTCCGCATTTCCCATTGGTCGATTTAAACTCTGGCTGGGTCTCTCGGGCTGCCATTCTCCACCAGTGTCAAGACTCGGGTGTCTTGCCCAGGACTATATTTTTTTCTCCATCAACTACAAAACACAGATGTTTTTCCATTATATAGACACAGCTTCTGATGAGAGAACTAAAATCACCATTTCATAACGAATAAGGTTTAAAGGCTTATAGAAACAAAAAGCTGGCACATTGGTCTCACCCGGGGTCTTTTAGGAGGAAAGTGCAGCCTTGCTTTCTGGGCTGCGAGTCCCAAGTGGGGGTCCTGCCACTGGCCCCCATGAGACCATGGGTGAGCCGCTGCATCTTCCCTGGTCTTCTTGCCAAGAAGATGGGTTTGGACTGCCTGACTGGCAGCTCTAGGTGTGCTCTAAGGGGCCATTAGATATTCAAAAGATTTGGAGAGTTTTATTTTTGTTGTTGTTTTTTTTGCGGTACGCGGGCCTCTCACTTCTGTGGCCTCTCCCGTTGCAGAGCACAGGCTCCGGACGCGCAGGCCCAGCGGCCACGGCTCACGGGCCCAGCCGCTCCGCGGCATGTGGGATCTTCCCGGACCAGGGCACGAACCCGTGTCCCCTGCATCGGCAGGCGGACTCTCAACCGCCGCGCCACCAGGGAAGCCCTGGAGAGTTTTTAAACTTAGACAGTGTCTTATTCTGAACTGATGTTTTTAGAGTTCAGAAGGCGACTGGGTGATATTTTGAGAACTTCAGAGAAAAATGTATACTTTTACATGTATTCGGCTGAACTCTCATAAAGTCATTTGGAAGAGAAAAAAAATCTTATGTGACCTCCCAACTAAGCAAATTTAGTGATCAGAATTCTTGCAAAGGCTGGACACTCAGCTGAACTGAGTAACATCTGGAACAGCACTAAGTCCACCATTAGAATATTCTTCAACTTTATTAATGTACAGGCAGCACTGTAGCTGTGGGTGATTCAGTGAAGTAAATTATAGTGACTTGATCAAGATTATCAATATTTGTGTAATTTCTTCCCAAGAGAGAAGGATGTTGGAGACCCTAATTTGATGTCTTTTATATGAGGCCCCTGAGGTCCTTAAGAGTCGGGTGTCTTGCCCAGGATCACTAGATAGCAAGCTGGTCATCCTTAACCAGGGATCCTGATATGCACACCTGCAGTATCCTCTCTTCTCAAATCTTCACGGGGCCTAAGGAAATCCACTCTGGTTCCCAGAAACAGTGAAGAGTTAAACACTAGTTCTAGGTTTTCAATGGATGCCATTTTATCAGGAATTCGTTAGCCTGCAATTTTACTGGAGTTGCCACGAACAGGACCGGCATGGACCACGTTTATTTAAGGGAATGTGCAAAAGATAGATGTCTGTATATAGGCAGGGGTCAGAGGAACTATAAAGAAAAACACAAAGTATTTTAAGTTAGACCATGGAACCATTTTTCTATAAGGTGTTATTATAATAAAGGACAGAATGGACATGAATTTTGAAATGATCAGGTCTCCGGATTGGGGAGGCCACAGTTTGCACCTGCACTTGTGCTTTAAATTACGAAGCAGCTGTGAGTTGCTGAAGCCTGGCAGGATTTGTGGATGCTGCATTGAACTCTCTTAGCCTGCTATTGGTTCATGTTTCCTCTTTCGTATCATGCAGACCCTTGGCTCCTGCCTACCCCACACTTAAACTCCCAGACTCCTCATTCTAAAAATTAGGGTTAGTCAAGCTTCTGGTCTTTGATCCTAAAACAAAACCTGTCCTGGTTGAAGGTATAGTTTAAGAGGCGTGCAGATTTAAAGCACTGGAACTTCCATCTCTGTTACTCCTTCCCCTCTATCTCACAGTGGCCATCATAAGTGCTTTCCTTTCCAAAGGAAGGAAAGAATGGGATAAGTAGTCTACACTAAGGAAAGCTTTAACATTCACTGGTGACATCATTTCGGACACAAGGAATAGAGATTTTTTTTTTCAAATCACAACACAGGCAACTGCTCACTAGTTATAAAAAAGCATTTTTAAGTTATTTTAATAGTTATATATGTATCTTGTTTTCATAGTTATATATGTATTTTATTAAATACTTGGAAAATACCAAACAAGTACAGAGGAGGAAACTATGGCCCACAACCCTGAGAAAACTTTTCCAAGCATATAGAACTCTTAAGATGCTTGAAATCAAATTAGTATTTTATTACATAGATGCATGTCTTATTTCATGCACTTATCATTGTGTGATGAACATTTACCTATATTACTAAAAGTCTTCAAAATATTTTAATGCCTGTGATATGCCACTGTAACTTGCTATCGTAAAACAGATTCATTTATAGAGAGTGCAAATGAAATTATAAAGGAAAAATGTTAAAAATTATTTTCCAAATGCCAAGGCTGGTGGCATACACAAGGGAAGAAGTAACTGATGTGGGACTTCAAATCCAGATGCCCTCTTGAGCTGGGTCTATCCTATGCTGATAGTTCACATTTCACTTAGATGTCTATTATTATTGATAGAGTCGAGTCATCTTTCATTAATGGGTGTAGGAAGCATTCAGTGTCTGCTAGTAGGTTGGAGTATTCTTTTTTTTTTTTTTTTTTTTGTGGTACGCGGGCCTCTCACTGTTGTGGCCTCTCCCGTTGCGGAGCACAGGCTCCGGACGCGCAGGCTCAGCGGCCATGGCTCACGGGCCCAGCCGCTCCGCAGCATGTGGGATCTTCCCAGACCGGGGCACGAACCCGTGTCCCCTGCATCAGCAGGCAGATTCCCAACCACTGCGCCACCAGGGAAGCCCTGGAGTATTCTTAACTGACAGCTTGGTGATGAATACTGAAATCCACACCGCCATCCCTACTTACCCCCCACCCCACCCCTTGCATAGTCCTGGATGGTACCTCACTTGAAAGCAGTTGCTAGACTGTGGGACTTAGGTCACCAGGCTGAACGCCCCCCCTTGACACTGCAACCAGTATCCCGCCCCATCTACACCTGTTATCGGCTCATCCAGCCCCAGGACCCTGCTTCGCCAAGAGCTTCCCCTGAAATCTCTAAAGGAGATTTGTAATTTGTGGGACATAGCTCTAAAATCTGGTATGGGGTGTCGAAAGCTCTCTCGCTTAGGTGGAAACACTCCCTCATCAGGAAGGCACCAGCCTTGAGATCAGAAGACTTGGGGAGACTCACCCTCAGGCAAAAACAAAAGCCGATTGATGTCCCTGTAAACTGACAGGCCCTGCAGATTTAGTTATTGGGTGATTTATGGAGAAGGGAAAGTATTTGATGTTTGTTTTTTTTGTAGTCTAGGTATTCCCAGTACTCTTAAATTATGGCATCCTTCCCAGTCGCTAAAGCTCCAAGGATTTTACTTTCTTCCTACATTTTCTTGGTAAACATGTTAAGTAGGTAGTTTGGGTCCCTGCGGGCTCCTGGCGCCTGAGACGCTTGTGTTGGCGGGGCCCCCGCAGGCGCTGTGCGCTGAGACCCTTGCCACAGGCGGGCTGGGGTGCGGCGGCTGTGCATCTACCTGATGCCATTGCTGGCCGTTCTTTGTCCTGTGACCCCAAAATGGAATCGTGCATGGGAAATCAGCCAAACTCTAGAAAGTAAGAACCTAATTTGTTTAGCCAAACCATCAGCTGGAAAAGTTATTTTTAGCCATTGATCCCTGAGACTTTTGGACTTGCTTTATATTCAGACTTCCTTTCAGCTCAGGTTTTGTCCAAGATCCCTGAACTCAGGTGATCCATGGAATCCTGTCAGCGCCATTTGAACAATGGCGGGGTAAAACAGGATGCTTATCAGTGGGTCGTCTTTGTATTTCTTTTAAAAGATTTTTTTCCATTTTTCATGTTTTTTTTAAAATTGTAGTAACATACACATAACATACAACTTACCGTTTTAACCCTTTTTGAATATCCAAGTCAGTGGCCTTGAGTACATTCACGTTGTATGCCACTGTCACCGCCATCCATATCCAGAGCTCTTTCGTCATCTCAAACTGAAACTCCATACCCATGAAACACTAACTCCCCGCTCCCCTTCCCCTCCAGCCCTCGGTAGCCTCTATTCCACATTCTTTCTCTGTGAATTTGTCTACTCTGGGCATTCATCCAATATTGGTCCTTTTTTATACGTCTTTTAAGAAGGCTTGAGAGCTTCGGTACTCCTTGCGAGCCATTTCTGAGCAGGCCAGCCTAGCTGTAATAGGTCTGAGGGCCAGAGAGATGCTGCCTGTGTGTCCTTGTAGGATGCCCTGGGGCTACGGCAGCTGAGGGGATCCCGGTGTGATGGGCTTTTGCAGCTGCTGTTCCACCGCCATGGCTCACTCCAGGTGGTTCCTGTCTAGACGCTGTGGCAGAATCTGCGGTTTCTTGAGTCTTCCCCTGTTCAGATGTTTGACCAAAAGCTGATGGAATTCTTATACTTTTTTTTTCAAGTGCCTACACATGGTAAAGTAGTCTAACTGTGCAAAAGTTACTTACCTCTTGCATTCCAGCTCCCTGCTCTTTCCCAGTGGGGAGCTGAGGTGACCTATTTATTGGGTAGCTTTCCAGAGATATTCAGTCCATGAGTCGTGTGTGTGTGTGTGTGTGTGTGTGTGTGTGTGTGTGTGTGTGTGTGTACGTGTGGTGTGTGTGCATACCCGTGCCAGGACCCAGCATGGTATGTTAATCTAATAGGGTACTACTCATAGCTGTGGTTAAATCAGTACCCAGAATTCACAATTTTTGTGGCTATGGAAATGCTATTTTCAGCCGAATCATGTAGTCAACTGTAATTACATCATACTTATTGTAGAGCTTTTTGATTTTCCTGAATTTAATAGTTTCCTTGCCTGTTGGTTCGTTGAATTGTCTAAGTTTCAATCGCTCATTCTCCCCCCACGGTTTCAAGGAAAATATGCATCTCCTCTCAAAATGACCAGACTCTCAGGACTGGTGTTTTTCCTTGGAGGTGCCAGTTCTGGAGCTGTCCCTCTTCCTCCAGCCCCAGACACGTTGCCCTCCAGGTCTGGGGTCTGACTGAGTCAACTTTGCTCTCATTTTTGGGAGCCTCGTTCCTGCTGATTTCCAGCATCTGTTCCCTGGAGCCCAGCTCCCCCTCTTCCTGGCTTTACCCCGTCACGTTGGCATGGAGCCCAGCCTCTACTCACTTGCTGGGCCCTCACGTGTCTGAAAATGCCATGTTTTTCCTACCTCCACCTTGAGGTAGTTTGGCCCGAAACAGAATTTAAAAGGAAAATAATTTCCTGCTGTCATCTTGCAATCTTTGCTCTGTTTCCTTTTCGCTCTCAGAGCTGTTCTTGAGAAGCATGATACTCTTCTGATTCACTCATTAAATTACCTGCTTTTCTTTTCTCTGGAAGCTTTTGGGGGGTCTCCACTTTGTCTTAGAGGTGTGACATTGCCTGGTGAAGCCCCTTGGTGGGTCTTTTCTCTCTTGCTGTGCTGCCCACCTAGGTGTCAGGTTAGGAAAGACCCGTATCTCCAGTTCTGGACATTTTCTTGAATGATGCCTCCCTGCTCCCCTTTCTGTGTTTTTTTCTGGAACTCCTTACTAAGTCATCGTCCGAATGCCTAGGTTGCTATTCTGAGCTCAGAGCCTTTCCCGCTGTTCCTGCTGGGGAGAGGGAGGAGACTGGGGACACGGTGCCTTCATCCTGGGAGCCTTTACGTGATGTCTGGAAAGCAACAAGAGAATTATTTGTGAAAAACATCTCCTGTGCTATAGGTAAGATGGATCTGGACTTGCTAATTAATGCAGGCACATTGTCCTTTTCACCCAGGGATGCTAAATCCTGCCTCACGCCAATGAGGAAAGACCAAGTTTTGATCACGTTCCCTTTGCATTCTCCTGCTTTACTCCTAGTCTGAATTTTCCTTGCTGGCTAGCTGAAGGTACTCCTGGGCTTTTTCGTGTGGTCTGAGTTCTGCTGCCGAAGGTATGCTGCTCCACGGTTATTGGTGCCTGCTGGTTTCTTGGGTTCCCAGAGAGCTGTGCGTCCCTGGGCTGCGTGCGGTCCCCCTGGGGATGTGCCCTGCCTCCCTCCCTGGCCTTCACTTCCTCTCTGGTCCCTGGCTCACTGAGTCTTGCAGCAAGACTGCTACAGCACCGGGGTCCCAGGCCGTGGGACCAGAGCCCAATCTTCCGAGGGCGTAGGTGTCCTCAGCCTGTCAGATCTCATCGTCTGCTGCATCCAGCCCCTCCCTGAGTCTTGCCTCAAGAAAATGTTGCTTCTTGTAAAGTGAACTAGTGAAATGAGTAGAAAGGATCCTCTCTTCAGTAGCCGTAACCTTGGTTTCCCTTGGAATTGCTAAGACTAGACTGGTCAGCCGTGCAGAATCTGCAGGAGCTGCTGAAAGCCACGTTGTACCATCCAGCCCCTCGATGTTACCCACGATGGGCAGTGCGTCATCCTAGACGCCTGCTCCCCTCCCTCTTTCTTCATCCCCTTCCTGTCACCTTGATATCCTGGCAGATTCTAGGGGAGGCGTCAGCTAGCCCGTTATTTGGAGATATTTGTCCTGTGAGGTCTCTTTCCGTCTTCTCCTGGTGGTGACCTCTAGGCATTGTGACATTCAGCTCCTGCCCTAAAGCATGGAGAGGCCAGCCTCTCCTTGACCGCTGCATCCACCCCAAGTCCAACAGTCATTCATCAGGTGCATTCCAGAATTCTTTCGCTCCTACATAGGAATGAGGGGAGAGGGGAAGACAGAGTATTACCAGTCAATGGGGGCACTGCTTAGATTGGCACATCAGGAAATGCAGGGGACAGGGGACAGTCACGCTGCTGGATCCTGAGACCATTAAGGAGGTGATGTTAACCCAAGCAGCTCTGGTCCAATGACTTCTGACTGATGCTGTTCTTGATGTGTACTTTGGTCTTTATCGTAGGCTAATAGGGGTCTGCAGAATGGTATTGTTGGGAGAAGCGGTATTTAACCGTGTCCAGTGTTTGTTCTGAAAACCGTGGCTTCTAGAGGCCAGGGACCCTTCACTGCCGCCTGTCAGCTCCTGATGGTGACTGGGCTTTGTTAATAACCCTGGCAGCTGCCCCTGGACCAGGATGGGGCCCTTTCTGACCTTGCCAGCTTCCTGGTCTCTTTTAAGCCTTAAGCCTTAGCCCTTGACAGGTTGAGGACAGATTTTAGTTTGCTTTGGGATAAACTCATTATATGGGGGAACAAGCTGCTAGGAAGGCAGGTGGACCCCTCCACGTTTTTCTTCTTTTTTCTTTTTCCTTCATTCACAGTCTTGGTTGTGTCTGACGTGCAGAGAAGAAATCAGTGCTTTGGGGCTAATAAAGGCATCCTCTCTGGGAGAGCATCTGAGAGCATTTCAAAGTGTTTCTCATTATCTGACCCCTTCCCACCCCCTCTAAGAGCGGGTTTCACGTCTGTGGTGTAACTCCCTGTTTGTAAACACATTGGGAAATTGGCAAGCAGGACTCTGAACCTCTTAGAGCCAAGGCTGCCTGTTTATAGAAGATGTCTTATGTTCATCCTGTAATATGAGGGAAATGAAAGGAAAGCAATTGATAATCAAATAATATGAATGTGAATATGTAAATGCTGGGTGTGACCACACCAGGAGAGATTATAATAAAGTCCACAGTGACTTACACTCAGGCACATGGCAGCTGCAGACGGAGCGGTGCTGTCAGTGGTCCATCTTCCAGACGATGACCGAGTCACAGCCAAGTTCCAAACAGGACAAAGGGATACTGGCCCTCCATTTTCACGGTCCTGGGAAATAAGATGGATATTAACACTGGGCAAAATACTTTGTGTGTATGTACAGTGGGATGAGGTTCTAGTCTCAGAAGGTCATTTGGGATGTGGAAAAGTCTCCCCTGGCCCCTGAAAACCATGTCGCCCCTAGTTATTGGGACCATCCAAAACAGCCCCACAAATTTGCAAAATGCCTGGAGGGGCGGTACTCTGATATAGAGAACCCTGGTACAGAGCCTACCGTGGAAATCCAGACAAGTGACGATATATGTGTTAGGCCGGGTTCTGCAGAGAAGCAGAACCAGTAGAGGACACACACACACACACACACACACACACACACACACAAACACACAAAGAGAGAGCGAGAGAAATTTATTTTAAGGATTGGCTAATGTAATTGTGGGTGCTGCCAACTCTGAAATCTGTGGGGTGTCAGCGGGAGGCCCAGGGAAGAGTTGATGTTGCAGCCTTGAGGCCCAAAGGCAGTTTGGAGGCAGAATTTCCTGTTCCTCGGAAGACCTCAGTCTAGGCTCATAAGGCATGTAACTGACTACACGAGGGCCACCCAAGCGATGGACGGTCATCTGCTTTACTTTGAGTCAGCTGGTCTGAATGTTCATCACACCTGAAAAACACCTTCACAGAAAAATATCTTTACATCTAGAGTAACGTTTGACCAAATATCTGGGTACCGTGACCTAGCCATGTTGACACACACGTGACACACATTAGCCATGTTAATCATCACCGCAAAGGACAAAGAAGTTGAAGAATGTTCCATTCCTATAGTAGGAACTCTAACGGTCGTCACGATAAATATCTTTGTGTTTCTCCCGGAAGCATCACCAGTGTGCAGCGTTCAGACAATGGGTCGTATATCTGTAAGATGAAAATAAACAACGACGAGATCGTGTCTGACCCCATCTACGTCGAGGTGCAAGGTGAGTCCAGAGGCCGCAGGGCGGTTTGTTGTAGAGCCTGCGTTCATTGTTTCGTGTATAATGCTCCAGAGTTTGGCATGCCCATTTGTTTGTTTGTTTTTTAATTGTTTTTATTGAGGTATAGTTGATTTACAATGTTCTGTTAGTTTCGGGTGTACGGCAAAGTGATTCAGTTTATTATGTGTGTGTGTGTGTGTGTGTGTATTCTTTTTCAGATTCTTTTCCCATATAGGCTATTACAAAATATTGAGGATAGTTCCCCGAGCTATACAGTAGGTCCTTGTTGTTTATCTATTTTATATATAGTAGCATATATATGTTACTCTCAAATCCCTAATTTATCCCATTTGTAGCTCTGTATGCAAACCTTGCAAATCCATAAGCACTGAAATTTTACAAGGCCGTCTTCTTTGTAGACTTTAGGTAGTTATGAAATTCACTTAATTCTTAGAGATTTAGCTCTATCCTATGCACTATGGCTGAGATAAAAAGAGATCGTGGACCTCCTTGTCCTAAGGTTATTTACAATTTAAAACAACTGAAGTCTTTTTATGTTAAGAAACAAAATGCAATCTGTTATCCAGTTCTCAGTGCTGGCACCACATGCCACTCACCTGGTCAAGTGCCAATTTGTTTATTATTCAGTATCTTTTACTGTCTTGCTTATGCGGACGGTGAAATCAGGGAGAGTGAGCCGTTTTCTTGATTGGGCCTGCAGCTCGGCCTGGGATTCCTTTTCAGGCCCTAGGATTTGTCAGGCGCGTGATTCAGTGCAGTTCGACGCCATGACATGAGATGGGCTTGGTGGGGGAGAGCTGGGGCAACAGGCAAGGAGAAGGCAGTTTCTGCCCTCAGGGAACTTGGACTCTCGTGGGGAACGCGAGCTGATGCGCAGGTGAGCCAGGCCAGGTGGGCCCGGGTCCTGCATCTCGGGGTTTGCACGTCTGGTTCGGCAATGGCAGGGCCTGTCAAGAGAGGCTTTGAGGAGGAAGCATCTTCATTATCACCCCAAGTGGCCACTCCCCACTGTCCTAGGGGCTGCCCTCCAGGGTCTCTGCATCCCTGCCCGCTGAGATGCCTCATCAGCAGAGCCTTCAGAACAACTTTTCTGCTTTCTCCTGACCCTCCTCGTCACAGGCTTTAGAGCAGGTGATTAGCTTTACAGGGAACTTCAAAGAGAAGCATCTCCCACAAAAAGGCTGCTGTGCTACCCATTCTTTTGCAGACCTGAACTTGATACCTTGTAATGCTGCAGGAGGCCTGAGGGAGGGGCCCCTCAGAGGAGTCTCTGTTGGAGCTTTGCTCTGAGCCCATCCCAGGCTAGACAGCCAGTGCCACAGGGATCTGTCCTCATCAGCCAGAGGGGAGGGTTCCTACATTTGCTGCTAATCTGGGAAAACTATTCAGAGGACATTTCGCTTGTAAAATCCCAGAAAAAAATGCCCAGGGCAGGAATGAGTTAGGTCCAAATGGAGTTTTGCAAAACTTTGAAACATGAAAAAAGAATCCCGTTTTACCACTCCCACATCAGTCCTGCTGGGACCAGATCTGTGAGCTCCCAGTCCCAAAAGAACACAATTTAAACGTCTGAGGCCAGTTAGCTTGATCTGTTAAATTTTTGTCACATGCCCCAGATAAGTACCAACTTGCTTTCTCTGAGCTATTCTTAACGTCCCTTCCCTGTGACCCCGGTTCTGGAATCATAGTGGGAGATCTTGGGGTTGTAACTGTGTAACTCTGTCTATACTCTTTTCATGAGAATGTGCTTGGAAAAGTGTTCAGCCCTGTACAAGTGTACAGATTTTAAAATTTATTATCCCTTACCTGAAAGTCTCACACGAAATAGGTTGTCCTCAAAAACAGGCAGACCACACCGGTCAGAATGGCCATCACCCAAAAGTCTACAAACAATAAACGCTGGAGAGGGTGTGGAGAAAAGGGAACCCTCGTGTACTGTTGGTGGGAATGTAAATTGATGCAGCCAATATGGAGGTTCCTTAAAAACTAAAAATAGAGTTACCATATGATCCAGCAATCTCACTCCTGGGCATATATCCGGAAAAGACAAAAACTTTAATTTGAAAAGATACAGGCACCCCAATGTTCACAGCAATACTATTTACAATTGCCGAGACATGGAAGGAACCTAAGTGTCCATCAACAGATGAATGGATAAAGAAGATGTGGTGTACATACTGGAATATTACTCAGCCATAAAAAGAATGAAATATTGCCATTTGTAGCCACATGGATGGACCTAGAGACTTTCATACAAGTAAAGTTAAGTCGACCAAGAAGGGCAAATATCATATGATACCACTTATATGTGGAATCTAAAAAAATGATACAAAAGAACTCATTTACAAAACAGAACCAGACTCACAGACATAGAAAACAAACTTGTGGTTACCAAAGGGGAAAGAAGGGAAGGGATAAACTAGGAGTTTTGGATTAACATGTACACACTACTGTATATGAAATAGATAAACAGCAAGGACCTCCTGTATAGCACAATATAGTTGATATTGAACTACATTCAATATCTTGTAATAACCTATAATGGAAAAGAACCTGAAAAAGAATATATTTTTATGTATGTATAACTGAATTACTCTGCCATACACCTGAAACTAATACAACATTGTAAATCAAGTATACTTAAATTTTAAAAAGAAAAAAAAAAACGGGTAGACTTCTATGTGGCTTTGTTTTCACTTTGTGTTTATTGGTAAGGAATCCTGAAAACCTGCCAGCCTTTCCCAGGAGTTTGAGCAACACCTAATTTCAGAACTGCCAGGCCTCCCTTCTGAAAAAAAATAGTTCTGAATCACCATCACTCCTTTGGGAAAGTGTCCTAGAAAACCAGCTAGAGCTAGGCTGGCAGGAATTACCCTCTTTGTTCTTTCTTACCCAACTTCAGGGAGGTAAAAACTGGCCCTTTCAGACCTGGGTGGTGGACAGAGAAAACTCCTGCTGCCAGGCTCCGGTGTGGTTTCCATTCCCCTGGAGGCCGTGCCTTGGCCTGTGGATCTAAAACCTCCTTTCACTCACCTCTTCCTCTGCAGGACTTCCTCACTTTACGAGGCAGCCTGAGAGCATGAACGTCACCAGAAACACAGCCTTCAACCTCACCTGTCAGGCCGTGGGCCCACCTGAGCCCGTCAACATTTTCTGGGTTCAGAACAGCAGCCGTGTTAATGAGCTTCCAGAAAAATCCCCCTCCGTTCTGACTGTTCCTGGTGAGTCTGAGTTGTGGGGTGTACTTACTGTTCGCCCTGGAATGGTGGAAGGGAGATGGAGTTTGATGAGCATGCTGTGCACAGCGGCAGGTAGTCGAGGCGGATAAAACCGCAGGTGAGGCAGCCGAGGGTAGGGGCCAGGTGGAGGGGGAGGCCGGTGGGAATCTCGGGGGTCAGAGGTCACAGGGCAGGACTGGGGCGTGGGGACAGGCCCACCACGGGTGTCTGTGGTTAAGTTGGCAAAGTGGCCAGAGTCCTTGAGCCCAGGCAGCGGGGAGGCCTGCTCACGTCTTCCGTGGCAGCTGTGGCCCTGCTGGCTGGCAGGGCTTGCATTTCAGGAACCATTGATGGGGCGACCTCAGCGAGGTTTGGCAGCAAGGCAAGTGCATTGGTCACGGGGTTGGCTGTGAGAGGACTGAGTCACTGTGAGGCCGTGGCTGCCCTGATGGTCAGCGGTCATCCGATTTCCGTCTGAATGGGCGTGCCCTGGCTGCCTTGCTGTGCTCCAGCGACAGTGCTCTCAGGGTCAGCGCCACTGATGTTTCTGCGCTGCTGAATCCAATGGGCTCCGCTTTGGCTCCTGTCACTGCATCTTCCAGCAACAATCTGGCAAGGTTACCACCCCCGATCCTTCCTTTTTTCACACACTCAGCAAATGTTCTGAGGGATGCTGCATGCCAGAGGTGACCTTCAGGAAGCCCTGTCTTCCTGGCTTCCTTCCTGTCTCCCGATTCCTCCTCTTCCCTTGACAGGAGTTCTGAATGTGGAAGGGTGCCCTAGGGCTCAGTCCTGGACCCACCTCTGAGAGTTCCTTTGGGCCCCTGGCTTCACGACCATCTGTGAGATGACAGCCTTGAACTTCATATCTCCAGCTCAGACCTCCCTCCTGAGCTTCAGGCTCCTTGCTTGGCATTTCCACTTACTGGATATGGAAGCGTCTTAAAATGAAACTCTTGGTTTCCCCCCAAGACTTGCTCTGCCCCAGAGTTCCCCATCTTAGTAAACGATATCACCATTCGCCCATCCTTCCTTCCTTCTCCTTTACCACACTGAATGCATCAGCAGGTTGTCAGTTCTGCTCCTACAGTACATCTCACATCTGTCTTTTCTCTGTCTCTGCTGCAGTGCCCTGGTCCACGTCACTGCCAGCTCTTGCCAACAGCACTGCAGTAACTTCCTAACTGGTCTCTTTGCTTCTAGCCTTGTCCCCACTCTCGTCCTCAATGGCAGTTCATGTCCCCTGCCTGCTGGAGCCCTTCAGGGGCTTCCCATTATCTTTGACTGTCACTCAGAGTCCTTCCTGCCCCCGCTCATAGGACCTGCGTGCTCTGGTTCCCGCTCAACTCGCCAGCCCAAACCCATCCCACTCTTTCCCTGCTTATTAAGCACCAGTCGCACTGATTGTCTTTCATTTTCTCGGAAACGTCATCACCCTTCTCCCTGCCTCAGGACCTTTGCACTTTCTTTCTGTCTGTTTGCAGTGGTGTTCCACCTGCCTTTCATCCCATGACACATCTCAAGCATCACCTTTGCACAGAAGTCTTTCCTGATCATTCTTCTAGTTCCTCCCCACTCCTTTATTGACTCCCAGGCATGTATTCTTGTGGACTTCCTTCCTTGCGCTGGTCACAGTCTGTAATTTCCCTCTTTATTTGTTTAGTTGCTTGTCTGTCTTCTTAGAGAATGTATACTCAGCAAGAACAAGGACTTTGTCTCTCCCAAGGCAGTGCCTGACTCATGGTAATACTCACTGAATATTTATGCTGAGTGGACCAGCAAGTGAATGCCAACCTGAGGTATTGTTTCTGAATCACTTTTCTTACTCCTGACTCCACGAGGAATGTTATGATTGTCTCTGCCTTCATCTGAGTTTTCTTTGAGTTTCTCCAAGGAATTGATCATCAAGTAACTTATTTGTTCAAAATTAATTTAAAAAAATACATTCCTCCCTCCCTAGGACGATTGCTTTGAAGTCCCATAAAGGAGGATTTATGGGGCATACAATGAAATATGTAGGTTAAATTGACATACAGTTAAATGCATAGCAATTAAGTGCACAACTCAGTGAGTCATGATAAATGTAGACACTTACGTAACTACCGCTTCAATCAAGATATTGCTGACATTGCTGTCACCCCAGGAAGTTCCCTCTTGTTCCCTTCAGGTCAGCCCCTACCTCCCATAGGTAACCTTGTTCTGATGTCTATTATCATAGATTAATTTTGCCTATTCTTGAAATTTAAATAAATGAAATCATAAGGTGTCTGTTTTTTTGCGTCAGGCCTCTGCATCTTTTGAGATGATCTATGGTTTTTCTCCTTTCTTCTCTTCGTATGGCAAATTACATTGATTTGATTGTCAAATGTTAAACCAATGTTGCATTCCTGGGCTAAACTCTGCTTGGTCATGACGTGTTGTGGTAGTTTCCTTTTGCTAATATTTAGTTAAAGATTTTTGCATTTATGCTTATTCTGGGGTCACACCAACTGCGTGTACTGCAAGTGAGTTCTGATCTTAATTACTAGGAGTTAGTGCAGACCCCATGGGTTAAAGACAATGTCTGCCACAAGTCTGCCCTCACCTCAGCTGCCAGCCACAAGCCTCAGGGGGTCCCTAATACACCTGCACTTCTTACTGACTGGCTGTAAACTTAGAGGTTTCTATGACCGCCTTGGGTTCGATAATTTGCCACAACAACTCATAGAATTCAGGAGAGTTCTATACTTATGACTATAGGTTTTTTTTTTTTTTTTACAAAGGATACACATAGGGTGAAGTCTGGGAGGGTCCCAAATGCAGAGCTTTCATGCCCTTCCCTGCCCTGATGTGTGGAATCAAGGTGCATCAGTGTGTTCACAGAACAAGAAACTACTTAGCTTTGGGGTCCAGAATTTTCATTGGGGTTTCGTTGCATGGGCATAACTGATTAAAGTGTCAACCATGTGATGGAACATGATCTCCAGACCTCCCTCTCTTCCCTAGAGGTCAGGAGTTTGGGCTAATATCCCGTGGATCAAAGTCCCAACCCTCCCGTCACATGATTTAGTCGTTCTGGTGACCAATCCCCCTCCTGAAGTTATCTAGGGGCCCATCCTGAGTCAACTTGTTAGTGTAACAAAGCCACTCCTCTTACTCAGGAGCTAGCAAAAGGGACAAAAGCTAGTCAGTCTTTATCATACAACAATGTTCATGAAGGAAATTGTTTTATAATTTTGTTTTTGTTTCTGTTTTGTATTGGTAATGTCCATTTTGGTATCTGGGTATTGTTGACCTAATAAAACATAGTTGGAAAGTGTTCCCATCTCTTTCCGGAAAGAGCTTGGTAGCATTGGTGTTATTTTGGAAAGATGTGTGTGAAGTTCAGTGGAGGCTGTAACCTCTTGTGTTTTGGATGCTATATTTTTGGTAATGCAGTTTGCATTACCTTTTTTTTTTTTTTTTTTGGCTGTGTTGGGTCTTCGTTGCTGTGCGCAGGCTTTATCTAGTTGTGTCGAGCAGTTGTGGCACGTGCGCTCAGTAGTTGTGGCTCGCGGGCTCTAGAGCGCAGGCTCAGTAGTTGTGGCGCACGGGCATGTGGGATCTTCCTGGAGCAGGGCTCGAACCCGTGTTCCCTGCATTGGCAGGCAGATTCTTAACCACTGCACCACCAGGGAAGCCCTGCATTACCTTTTTGATGAAGGTTAATGTATTGGTTAATGTTGAGTTTGAGGTTAACTGAAATCTCCAGATCTTTTTTCTCATGAATTGCTGCAAAATCAAAGCTCTCCTGCTTCTTGTTTATTTAATTATTTTGGAATTTCAGCCTACCGTGTGACATTAATCCTCATAAAAACTTAAATCATTGTCCCAGCCTACTGAGGCCATTTTGAACCTTGATTGTCTCATTGGATTAGCAAATTCTCTCCCTGCTTCCTGCCCCTGCCTTTTTGTCTCTTCCAAGTCATTGATGGAAATCTAGATTCTAATCTAACCAAGGGTGGAGCCCTGTGACCTGCTAATTAAGGCAGCCTCTGAGTTGACATCAGTTCATGAAATCAGCTCTCTTGGCCACTGTTCAACTAGTAGTAAACCTGCCTAATGGTATTTTTTCCATGGTTTATTTTTCCGTCTTCTCTTCTAAGACGTTCCCTGATATATTGGACTAGTAACTATCCTGGAAAGACTGGAAATCAATTTGAAATTTGTTTTTTTATTTCTTTTGTAGGAGTTTATTAATTTATTCATTTATTATTCCTGTGTTGGGTCTTCGTTTCTGTGCGAGGGCTTTCTCCAGTTGCAGCAAGCGGGGGCCACTCTTCATCACGGTGCGCGAGCCTCTCACTATCTCGGCCTCTCTTGTTGCGGAGCACAGGCTCCAGACGCGCAGGCTCAGTAGTTGTGACTCACGGGCCTAGTTGTTCCGCGGCATGTGGGATCCTCCCAGACCAGGGCTCGAACCCGTGTCCCTTGCATTAGCAGGCAGATTCTCAACCACTGCGCCACCAAGGAAGCCCTGAAATTCGTTTTGAAATCAGACCTGACTTCTCCGTGGTGAGCTGAACTCCGTGACAGTTTTCCGTCTCCCAGGCACCAATGTACTAACCTCCTCTTAAGTTCTGCTGTGGATTTCTGTCTCTCACTGATTCTGTACTTGCCAAAATCGGTATCATTTACTTTATGAAAACGGGGATAACTTCTGTCCATCTCTGATCATCTAGAACTTTTCCTCTTCTGTCTCTTTTCTTAGAAAGTACAATAGAAGGATCTGCAAATTTTAATGCCCAAGGCTATGTATAATTTGTCTCAGCTTGGTGATCTGATTTATTTGTAAATGGCCAGATATACCATTACAACTGCCACCTATTTAGGGTTTTAGGTTCTTTACAATCTTCATTTTACTTTCTTTAATCTGAAGATTTTTTTCATTTGATAGAGAAGATAGAAGTAAAACAGAAAATGAACAGTTTATAGCCTAATAGTGTGCTTTTTAAAATAAACTTTAATGGGATGTGGTTACGTGAAGCTACACGTGTGATAAACTTACATAGAGCAACACACACACACAAATGAGTCCATGTATAATTGGCAAAAGCTGAATAAGCTCTATACATGGTACCAATGTCAGTTTTCTCATTTTGACATTGTAGTTATTTGAGACCTTAACATCGGGGAGGTAGGGTGAAGGATACATCGAAGTCCCTGTCTATTTCTTTATACCTTTCGGTAAATAAATATTTCAGAATAAAACGTTTTTAAAAACTTTATTTTACATAATTACTAAGTACTTTTATGTTAAAAATGTAGAAAATTCAGTATTTTTGCATCTTATTACACATTTACAATTACAATGGAAACACTAATGTGATTCTCTCCAGACTTTTCCTGTAAGTATATACATGTTTGTGTGTGTGTGTGTGTATACACACATACGTACACATCTATACGTGATTTTCCTTCACGTTAGAATGATAATACATGTGCAGATTAATTTCAGCCTTTTTATTACACAGATAATATGTGAACACATATGCACTGTAAAACATTCAAACAATTGTGACATGCCAAAACAAAACGTGAAAATGTCCCTTTAGTCTCCATGCATTCATTCCCTCATACAGAGGAAACCACTGTCAACCATTCATTCACTTCCTTCTAGACCCTTCCTAGTCCTTCAGATACACTCATATATGTGCAAAGATGCATAGATCTCCAAGACACGTAGACCTTTCCATGTCGGTTGTCATGGGCCTGTCTCATTGTTTGTGACAATTGCGACAGTCCATGGACGGATCATATAATTTATTTAACCGCTCCCTTGTGGATGAACATTCAGGTGGTTTTAATGTTTTCGGGGTCACTGATGCAGACATCTTTGTACCCATATGAATTCCTCTTCCATAACTGTCATCCCTTCCCACCCCATGGAAGCACACCTGTCTGCTTGTCTGCCTCTCCCATGTTATTAATCAGTGTGATTATTACATATTAATCATTCATTAGTTTAACCCCATTACCCAGCACATTGCCTGGCACATCAGAACTGTGTGAGTAAATGAATGAACAAATGAATGAATTTCAAACAGTTCCTGAGTCTTGCGTCCTTTCACTGGGACAGAGACATAGTGATGGTGAAGTAACTTGTATTCATGTCACTAGTTTTGCATTTAAACTCTTTCTTACCTCTTTTCTCATTTATACCTCTAGTGAGTTCTGTGAAATGGGTAGAACAGGATTTTTTTTTTTAACATCCATTTTTCAGCCTCAAAGGGCTTAAAGAAGTCCAGGGAGAGAGGGCCTAGGGCGTAGGCGTCCTATGCAGACCGTGCTCCAGGCACATCAAGACACACCAAATCAGCTACGGCGGACTATCCCCAGACGCCAAACTTTGTAGCACTCTGAAAGAACTGCATACAAACTTACTCTTTTTTTTTTTTTTTAATTTTTTTCTTCCTGTTTTACCGAGGTATAACTGACATACAGCACTGGTTAAGTTTAAGGTGTATAGCATAATGATTTGACTTACATACATTATGAGGTGATTACTACAATGTTTAGTGAACATCCATCATTTCGTATAGATACAAAATATTTCCTTGGAATGAGAACTCGCAGGATTTATTCTCTTAACAACTTTCATATGTAACATACAGCAGTGGTCATTAATCATGTTGTACATCGCATACCTAATATTTATTTACCTTATAACTGGAAGTTTGTACCTTTTAATCACCTTCATCCAAATCCCCCCTCTCCTCCTCTGATCTCTTTTTCTATGAATATGTTGGTTTTGCAGTATAATTGACCTACATCATGTTAGTTCCTGGTGCACAGCATAGTAATTTGATATTTATGTACATTACAAAATGATCACCATGAAACCAAGTCTAGGTGCCATCTGTCACCATACAGAGACATGACAGGATCATTGACTGTCTTCCACGTGCCGTACATTTCATCCCCATGACTCATTTATTTTGTACCTGGAAGTTTATACAAATTTATTCTTATTTGCATTTGCTTTTAATTTTGAGGACGCCTTAGTGTGGTACCTGAGCCCCTCCCAGTAAGAGGAGGACGCCGAGGCTGTTCTGACCCAAGATGCCTCTGGGGCCCTCGGTGCCCATGCAGCGCCTCCCGTGCTGGTGTAAATAAAATCTGAATGTTTGCAGGTAGGCACCCTGCTATCTTGGAATTAACCCTGAAGTAGACTTTTCCCATCCCTTCCACCAAGAGGATGCTGAGTTAGGGGAGTGGTTTAAAGAGCCCTGATTGTCGCGACTGCTTGCATCAGGGCACCTGTTTGAACAGCAAGGTCCCTCTTGCTACCAGTTTTGTTTTGTTTTCCCCTCTGTGATGTAAGCGCTGTCTTCGAGAACCACGAGCGAAGAGGTACTTTGTCTAAAGGGCATTATTCTGAGTCAACAAAGCCAATCTCGAAGGTTACATGCAAAATGTACTTGGCGGCCGTCCTTGGAAGGTTCTTCGAAGGGATCTCTGTTTGAAATGTTTTCCAGCTGTGATTTCCTTCCTGAACAACCTGAGCCTAATCCAATTCGTGGCACCTTTCCCCTCTCCAGATTTTTGTCAGAAGGCAAATTACCCGTATATGGCTCTCTACAGTCATATAGATGGTTTTGCTGGTTTGGGCTGAGACTTTTACTGAATTGTAAATAAATGATCCCGTTGGTACAGGGGGAAAAAAAAAAGGTTACATGCTATGTACTTCCATTTAGACAACATTCTCTTTTTTTTTTTTTGAATTTTTGAATTTTATTTTATTTATATTTTTATCCAGCAGGTTCTTATTAGTTATCTGTTTTATACATATTAATGTATATATGACAATCCCAATCTCCCAATTCCTCACACCACCACTTTCCCCCCTTGGTGTCCATACGTAAATGACAACTTATAGTGATGGTGTGCACATCAGCTCCTGCCAGATGTTAGGTTGGGGGAAGGATGTTCGTAAAAAGGGTGGCACAGGGGAGCTTCTTTTTGGTGACGGAACAGTTCTCCATCTGTACACAAATCTGTACCTGTAATAAAATTTCATAGAACCCCCCCCCCCGACACACACACACAAAATAAAACGACCAAAAGCTGGTGAAATCTGAATAAGGTCTGTACTTTAGTTAATAGTATTGTACCAGGGACTTGCGTGGCGGTCCAGTGGTTAAGACTCTGCACTTCCACTACGGGGGGAGCGGGTTCGATCCCTGGTGGGGGAACTGAGATCCTGCAGGCCACGAGGTGCGGCCAAGAAAAAAAAAAAGTATTTATCATAGCAAAGTCACCTTCCTAGTTTTGATGGTTGTACTATGCCAGTTCACCACTGTGTGTCCCTAGGCAACTTACTCATCTTCTTCATATAAAATAGGGGTAATAACAGTGTCTACTTCATAGAACATTGATGAGGATTCAGTGAAATAATGGATGTAAAGGCCTTGGTACAGAAGCAGCCTACAGGAATGACTGAAACGTTACCTGTTACAAATTTTCATATGCAACAGTTACTAACTCATTGTCAATTTTGAGCTACCTTTCTACCAAGAGTGGGGGACTAAGGCTCATCTTTCTGGTTTTTACTTTTTAAAAAATACTCATTTTATATTTAAATCCACATTTAGAAAACAGCTAAGCTAGTTTTGGTTTTAGTTAATTGGCTATAATTCGTAATGTTGGTTGTAATAACAACAGTAACATTAATAATTAGAATGTATATAAATCAGTTCGTAATTCTCACAGTGCTTTTGGTAAAGATTTACTTTGAGCCTCATTGCAACCTGTGGTATAGTTAGGTATTTTTTAATTCCCATTCTGCAGATCAGGAAAAAATTTGGAGCAATTAAGGGACCTTGTGGCCTAAGGGCTAGTCTTTGCGTGGCATCTGGAATGATCCTCATAAAACACAAACTAGATCATATCAGTCAAAACCTGGGGCTCAAAGCCCCAGGTTTCCCACCTCACTTGGAGGACAAAGGCCTGACCCACATGTTCCCTCTGCTTTGAACCTTCCCTCACCCTCCAGAATAAACTTGGCCCGTTCCCTCACCCCGAGTCTTTCCTCAGAGGCCATTTCTCAAGGAGCTCCCTCTGACCTGCATATTTAAAATCACAACCACTTCTCGACCCACCCTGACCCCCTGATCCCTATTTTTCCATAGTACTAATCACCTTCTAATAGAACACGCAGCTTACGTATTTATTAAGTCTGTTATTTCTCACCCACTTTTCTCCACGAGAATGTGAGCTCTATAAGGGTAAGGATCTTTGTTTCATTCATGGATAGATCCCAAGTGCCTGGGGAAGCATCTGGCACGTAGTAGTAGGTACTCTGTAAATGTTGAGTGAGTGAATTCAGGGCAGATAGTGAATTCCAAGTTAATAAGTGTAAGTCCTTCATTTATGCAGCATATTCTTCTATTTCCTGCCTCTTCGGGTAGAAAGACGAACACGAGGGAAAAAAATGAAAGGGACAGGATTCCTTAACCTGGAACTCGAAGAACTGCCCTAACTGTGCTCTTACAAGCTGATTCCACAGCGATTGCCGAATGTTCCCTAAAATGTCTTTCAGAACTTGTGTCAGGGGTGATCTTTTTTTAGACCAGCAGAGGACCAAGCAAGAGGGGCATGAACCATCATAAGGGACTTAGGTGGGATATAATGGAGTGAGAGGGATACCCACGAGAAGAGGGCACAGTAACAGGAAATGTGGAGATGCTGGTGCTGGGGGCGCTCGGGAGAGTGGGTGGTAGGGTGGAGACGGAGAGGGATGTGGATGAATTTCTCCTTGGAAAGCCACAGGTGTTTGGGCTCTAAAACTTCAAGGTCTAGTCCAGTCTGGTGGTTACTGTTCATCCAGAGGGAGAACAGAAAAGTGAGGTTGGGGAGCTGTCTTTCTTAGTACATCTGGGTTGCTGTGTTCAACCCAGAGTGAGTCTCCAGTTGGGAAGCTTGTGCCATTAAGAAAAAAAAAAAAAAGTTACTGAATACATTAAGCCAAGAAGCCTATATTTGGCCTTAAGTTTTGGCCCATCCAGTTCTGGAGAAAGTTAACCTGGGTTGGAAGCGGTTTCCACTTCTCTCTGCTGGCATCCTTTTGGCCTGTGGACATTCACCACCTCGGCCCCCAGACAGATCTGCTCTCCTAGATGGTTTGGCTACTTGTGGGCAGTTCTGAATCGGAGTGGGTGCCCTGTACCAGGGAATTAGCTGTAGATTGTCTTCCTGACTTTGTGTGTCCTCTGAAGAGAAACACGAAGAGGAAAAATGACTTCCCACTTAACCTAAAATCATGTTCCCCGAGGAGCGGTTTCACTCTCAGTATTGCTCAACCTTGCAGGACCGAAGAACTGTGGGCTTAACTCATCTTTGGGATCTATAACTACATGGTGGATCTCAAGGAAGTAAATCCATCCTCTCGTTTTCTAGCAGGGCTGCTCTTGCCCTCACAACCAGTTGGGAATGTCACTTGTAGTTTGTACTCAAGTATTTCCCAAGAGTTTGGACAAGAGCGACTGAAATCAAATGACTGGTTTTAGCCTGCAGATGTCTGCTCAGATATGTGCAAAATATGAGTTGCGTAACCAAAGCAAGTCTTCTGATTGAGCTGAAACTGATTTTTCTAAATACAAGCCAAGTTTTGCGAGTTCATGTAGCCTGGCAAAACGGGCATCTCGTTTGGGAGCTGATGACCTGGAAGGTAAGGTGAAAAGCCAGGTGTCACAGGCCTGCCCAGGAAATAGTGACTGCCAGCAGGGACCCCAGGTGGTGGCTTAGAGAGGGGTCAGTGGATCCTCATCCAGTACGTGTCCTCTTTCCGAAAGTCAGTGCCTGACAAAATGCCCAAAGTCCTGACTCTAGGCCAGTTTTTCTTTTTCACCGTCTACTTCCCTGTCGTCTCTCTCTCTCTGCCTTACCTGGAGCCACGACGGGGCATCAGTTCTCCAATGCTTGGGTCTCCTCTTTACTGTCTTAAAAATGATTGAAAACCTACAGGTTTTTGTTTATCTGAGATACATCTATTGCCATTTACTGAATTCGAAATTAAAACACAATAATACACAAGCACGTTCCATTAGCTCATAGAGCTATGACATCATCACACATCATAAACCTTTTGGAAAATTCCATCATACATTCCCGAGAGCATGAGAGTGAAAAGGGCAAATAACATATTATTGCTATTCTCACAAAAATAGTTTTCAACCTGAGGCCCCCCAGAGTATCTCTGGGATTCCCAGGAACCTCTAGACCACACTCTGAGAACAGCTGCTGTAGTGCATTGGCTCAAGGTTAACAAAATTCCAGACTACCACATAGAAAACTCCAAATTTTGTCCAGCAGAGGAGTTGCGCTTCCCATTAAATTTTGCTTTGTATGTTTAAAAATCACATGTATATTGTTTTGATCAGTTGTGCCCCAAATAATACTTGTGAAGATCATCAATCTAGAAGAAAGTTTGTTTTCCAATTTCAATATATAAGTGTAATTTTATCACCGAGAAGTATCATAGGGTGATTAATCAGTGACTTTCAAACACACACATGGATGCCATTAGGTTAAAATTCTGCAGGGGGGCTTCCCTGGTGGCGCAGTGGTTGAGAGTCAGCCTGCCGATGCAGGAGACACGGGTTCGTGCCCCGGTCCGGGAAGATCCCACATGCCGCGGAGCAACTACGCCCGTGAGCCATGGCCGCTGGGCCTGCGCGTCCGGAGCCTGTGCTCCGCAACGGGAGAGGCCACAACAGTGAGAGGCCCGCATACCGCAAAAAAAAAAAAAAAAAAAAATTCTGCAGGGGAAGTAGAAAAGTCATGATTGAAAACTTCTGATTCCTGGGGAGAATTATTTCAGCAGGTGATGCTGGGTCTCCCATCCCAGTAATATGTATATTGCATGGGACTCTAAAGGAGTTTTGCTTTAAATTATCAGCATATTCAGGGTACCTGAAATTACATTTTTTGCAGCTGTTTAAATGATGAACAGTTTAAGATGCAAACCTCAAAATGTGTAAGAGGCTGCATATATTTTTCAAAATTCTTTGGGAGGAATACAAGGAGAAGATACAAAGACTCCTTGAGGCAGTGTATGTACAGATGTTCTTTTATAGATGTGGCTAATGGGTTTGAAATAAATAGTATTCCTCTTCAGTGAAATAAACATTTTCTGAACCATCACACAATCTATTCGTTTCATCTCTCATTCGAGAGGAGGTGACCTGATGTGAAAGAGCTGGCTCCTACCTGGAATTTTAGTTTCTTAGCACCTGGATTTAGAGAATCTAATTAAGCAATCTGATTTAGGAGTTTCCTCCCATCTGAGGGAAATACTCATCTTGGAAAATTAAAATACCTGAAGTAGCTATCATATTCTGATCCAAAATTATTTAGGAGAAATCAAAGGTCACCACAGAAATGTAGGACAGAGAGTCTAGTCAAGAGAACTCAGATGCTGGGACAGACTTCCATCTGGATGGAAAAGAACAAACACCCACCAACACTGATTTTGTTTGTGCACAGCTAAATCCCTCAGGAGAGGCACTGACTTGAAAGGGATCAGATTTGCATTTCTTCCTAGAACTTCTCCCAGGCCATGTGGCCCAGCCTCGGTGCAGCATTCACTGTGCAGGCGTCCGATGTGGACAGTCTTTCCTGGCTGTTGCCCGGCTGGGTTTCCCTCCGCAGCTTGTTTCAAATATTTAATGACTTCATTAGTGACGAGCTTTGGATTTTAAAATCATCCGATGGAAAATATCCTACACAAGTAGATAGAAACAAACAAACAAAAATAAGCCTTTCAGGCAAGAAGTGAATGATGGCATATTTTCAAGAATTTTATCTGTCTTTCTCCAGTTTATGATATAAACTGTGTGCCAGGCACCTTGTGTGTCAGAGAGAAAGTTTCCAGATTCAACTAGATTGTATATATATATGGCTGCGCTTTTTAAAAATAATCTTTTAAAATTTTAGAATAGTTTTAGATTTATAGAAAAATTGTGTGCCATCTCGTACAGAGTATTCCAATAAACCTCACACCCACAGTCCCCTGTTATGAACATCTTACATGAGTTAGTGTGGTACATTTGTTACAATTCATAAACCAATACTGATAACATCATTTCTGAACAACTATATTTAATGTGACACAGTATAGTGTACCATAAAAAATTATTTCACTTCGTTATACCCATTGCATTATTTTTAGAACTTAGCATAAGGAATCAGGAATGAAACGTTCCCTAACAGGTTTGCAGATTCAGCTTCTCCAGAGAGATTTGCACAGGTGTTTTTGAGACTTTGGGAGATAGTGGACCTCAGGGTGTCCTTCTGAGCAGCCCTTCCAAGCATGCCTCTTTTTAAATTTTTTTTTTTTTTTTTTTTTTGCAGTACGCGGGCCTCTCACTGTTGTGGCCTCTCCCTTTGCAGAGCACAGGCTCCGGACGCGCAGGCTCAGTGGCCACGGCTCACGGGCCCAGCCGCTCAGCGGCATGTGGGATCTTCCCGGACCGGGGCACGAACCCGCGTTCCCTGCATCGGCAGGCGGACTCTCAACCACTGCGCCACCAGGGAAGCCCTAAAATTTTTTTTAAATGTTTTGGCCACACCAAACACCATGTGGGATCTTAGTTCCCCAACCAGGGATCGAACCCGCGCCCTCTGCTTTAGAAGCACAGAGTCTTAACCACTGGACCACTAGGGAGGTCCCAAAGCATGCCTTTTATCTCACTGAAATGTCCCTTCAGTAAATGTAATCCTAAAACTAGCACATAGCTGATTATTCTGGTATCTCTGAAAATTCCTGATACATCATTACTAACTAATAGTTATATTAGTTTATTTATAGTTTATTCAGATTTCCTTAGTCTTTACCTAATGTCCTTTTGCTGTTCCAGGATTTAGTTGTTATGTCTCCTTAAGGCTCCTCTTGGTTGTGACAATTTCTCAAACTTCCCTTGTTTTTAATGACCTGGACAGTTTTGAGGAGTACGGGTCAGGTTTTTTGTAGAATGTCCCACAGTTTGGACCTGTCTGATGTTTTTGGTCATTTTTCTTAAGATTAGATTTGGGTTATATATTTTGGAAGAGGAAGACCATGGAGGAGAAGTGCCATTCTCGTCACATCTATCAAGGGTACATTCTGTCAACACCACTTACCATTGTTGGTCTTGACCTTGACCATCTGGCTGAGCTAGATGTTTGTCAGTTTCTCACTCAAAAGTTTTCCTTTCATTCCCCTTTCCATACTGTCCTCTTTGGAAGGAAGTCACTGTGCAGCCCATGCTTAAAGAGTCAGGGGTGATGCTCCTCTTTGGGGGCAGAGCATCTGTGTAAAGATCATTTGGAATTCCTCTGCATAGGGGATTTGTCTCTTCTCCCCCTTTTATTTAATCATTTGTTTATATCAATATAGACTCATGGATATTTGTTTTATACGTTGGGTTACAATTTATTTATTTATTTATTTATTTGGCTATGTTGGGTCTTCACTTCTGTACGAGGGCTTTCTCTAGTTGCGGCGAGCGGGGGCCACTCTTCACTGCGGTGCGCGGGCCTCTCACTATCGTGGCCTCTCTTGCTGCGGAGCACAGGCTCAGTAATTGTGACTCACGGGTCTAGTTGCTCCGCGGCATGTGGGATCTTCCCGGACCAGGGTTCGAACCCGCGTCCCCTGCGCTGGGAGGCGGACTCTGAACCACTGCACCCCCAGGGAGGCCCTGGGTTACAATTGAATGCTACTTTATTTTCTTGCTCAAATTGTCCCAGCTTTGGCCATTGGGAGTTCTTTCAGCTGGATTCCGTGTCTCTTTGCTGTACCCCCATCTGTGAGAGTGTGTGTGTGTGTGTGTGTGTGTGTGTGTGTGTGTGTGTGTGTGTGTGTGTGGTATATGCTGTTTGTGTTATATTTTGCTCCAGGCTCATCTTATATGTTTTCTGCTCCAACCTGACAATCAGCCATTTCTCCGAGGAGCTCTGGTTCCTTTCACTGGAGAATAAATAGTATTATAAGAAACCAAGATCTGAATTACCTCTCTTCCCTTCTCCTTAAAATTAATGTCAACTAATTTTTTTCATTTCCAAGATGTCTTCAGACTTCTGAAATGATAGCATTTTCTTCATTCAGCACCAGTGTCTTTTCTTCAAGTAATTAATAATGATGCCTTGTGTTTATATAATTCCTTATGAATATATTGATTTTTACTATTAAAAAAGGATTCATTACAACAGATCACCTGAAATTTTTAAAACTGTAACTTTTATCCTGCTGTTTCTGGTACGCTGACATGTCCATACTGTGTCGTGGAGTGTACCGGGTGCTAAGCCGGAGATTATCTGGGTGAGCCTCAGAAACCACTTTTCTTGATTTGGGGGCCAGTGATTCCCATACCTCCTTGCAGAAATTTTAAAACTAAATGATACTGCTTTGTTACCTAATATCTCATCATTGGGGAAAAATAAAGGCTTTTAATGAATTACAGCTGCCTTTTTAAAAAAAATTTTTAACATCTTTATTGGAGTATAATTGCTTTACAACGGTTAGTTTCTGTGTTAGTTTCAAGTTAGTTACAAGTGTTAGTTTCTGCTTTATAACAAAGTGAATCAGCTATACATATACATATATCCCCATATCTCCTCCCTCTTGTGTCTCCCTCCCACCCTCCGTATCCCACCCCTCTAGGTGGTCACAAAGCACTGGGCTGATCTCCCTGTGCTATGTGGCTGCTTCCCACTAGCTATCAGTTTTACATTTGGTAGTGAATATATGTCCATGCCACTCTCTCACAGCTGCCTTTTAAGCCCATGGTTGCCTTGCTCCTGGTACATAGGGTTTAATCCTAGGTTTGTTTTTCAAACACCAACACGTATTTTTAATTAACTTTGCATTTATGGCTTGAAGCAGTGAACCAAGAAGTAAAGGATGCTGAAACCCCCATAGGATTCTGGTAAACAGAAGCCTGTCTCTCTGCAGCTGGTCTCACGGCTCTCCTTCCCCTCCAGGTCTGACTGAGACTGCCATCTTCAGTTGTGAGGCCCACAATGACAAAGGGCTGACCGTGTCCAAGGGCGTGCAGATCAACATCAAAGGTAGGCGGCAGGGTGGGGTCCCCTCCTGCATGTTCCGGGGGTTAGGAAGGTGCAGTGTGAGCTCTGCAGCCAGCCACCTGGGATCGAGTCCTGGCTTCCCTTTGTGACCTTGGACAAGTCACTTAACCTTTCTGCCTTCAGTGTTCCCCCGTGTAAAATGGGGATAATTGCAGAACCTACCTCCTCCTGAGGGTTCAATGAGATAATGCAAGTAAAAGTACTCATAACAGGGCCTGACACTTGTCTTTGCTCAGCATTAGCTAGTTTAGTTCTGCTCAGATGGAGAAGAAAATTGTCTGAAATGCTGACCCTGGGTCATCTTAGCTCCTTTTTTCACGTTTTCCTTTTCTACCCTGAACTAGTCCCCATTACTCCTTGAAGAGCCCCCAGGGTGGGCGCAGCTTGGGGCACTGCTCTGAGGGTGCCCTGAGGCTGGGCTCTGTCCTTCCTTGGGCATCTGGGGCTGAAGCAAGTCTCCACCAGCAGCTGTCCTGAGGAAGGAGAAGGTCAGAGTCACTCTTCTTCTGGGGGCACAGGGCTCCTGTCCCTCTTTCTCCTAACCTCCTCCACCCGCCTTGCTTCCTCTGAGCTGGGATATAACAGAATGAAAGGCACATGTTTGAAACCTCCCCCAGGCTGGTGGAGACATTCCAATCCAATCATCTGCCATTGGATTGGACATTCCAAACCAATCATCAGATTCCTCCTCCTTTTGTGGGATCAAAGGTATTGAAACCTGAAACTTGAAAGGAAAGGAAAACCTACTGTCTTTTTATCCCTTTCAAATCATCTCCCTTAACCTTTCTCACAGAAATTCAGGCAAATGGTATGTTTTAGTATTTGTTCTTAATTTATTTTTAATTAATTACTTTATTTTTATTGAAGTATAATTGATTCACAATGTTGTGTTAATTACTGCTGTACAGCAGTGATTCAGTTATACATATATATATATTCTGTTTTTAATATTCTTTTCCATTGTGGTTTATCATAGGATACTGAATATAGTTCCCTGTGCTATTCAGTAGGACCTTGTTGTTTATCCATTCTATATATAAAAGCTTACATCTGCTAACCCCAGCCTCCCACTCCATCCCTCCCCTAACCCCCTCCCCCTTGGTGACCACCAGTCTGTTCTCTATGTTATTTGTTCTTCATTTAAATATTGAGAAGGCAATATTGAGTTCATATTCCTTTTGGTCTTATCCTTGGGGAAATAATAGAGGGGAAAAAGCAGAATGTGTTTAATAATGAGTTAAAGGGTGGATAATGTACAGCAGGAGACTCAAAATTACAAAAGACATACTTTTTAAAGGTGCTGATGTTTAGTTTCAGCAAATCAACTAGAAGAGGCTATGAGAGGGCATTTTTGAAAAGTTCATTGGAAGAAAAAAAAATGAGCAAACTGCAAGTTATTAGGAGAGGAACTGTATAACTTCCTTCCTTCATTACGAATTCCATTATTACAATTTTCAAAAGAAATGTTGAGAATTTCAGGAATTCACGCGTGGGCATAAATTTATAAAGACATTTTCATAAAATATCAACATCTTAAAGTTTAAAAATCCATAAAATGAGAAGCACTTCCTGAATTTTATGCTTCAGACAGAATCTCAACTAGGACTTTATTTTAATAAAGCCTATTTCCAAACCTTATGTTTTGGGCTTTCATTGATTTAAGCACGTATATCAAAGCAACCGAAACTCCCTGCTCGTTCTCCGTTATCAACTGAGGTATACGTGGCCAAACTGTGATCTGGAAAGGCAGATACTCTATTTAGGGAAGTGAGTCAAACAAAACACTGACTCTTTCCCATTCATCAGTCTGTGTTGTCTCCTGGTAAAACTGAAACTCCTGAATACCATACCCAGTGAGCGCTTAACGTGGCCCCAGCCTTCCTTCCCTCTCATCCCCTACGCATCCTGTCCTCGCCTTTACCACCAGCGCACCTCCCCCAGACCTCGTGCATGCGTTCCCGCGTTTCATCCTCACCCCAGCCCCTGGAGCACTGTGGTCACTCCCCGCCCTTCATAGAAGCGGGAACTGAGTTTAGAGAGGGCATTGAACTGTGCCGTGGGCCATGCAGCTGGCTAAGCGGTGACCACATTCCCCAGCCCCTGCTGGTACTCACGCTGGTACGCTTGCTGCCCCTGCAACCAGCTTCCAGTGTCCTGTTGAGGGACACTAGTGCTGGAGTCAGGCAGACCCGAGTTTAAGCCCCCATTCTGCTGCTTATGAGCTCTGTGAGCTTTGGCAAGTTTTTAACTTCTCTGGTCCTCAGTTTCCTCATCCGTCAGTGGGGATCGTAAGCCTGCTTCTCTGACAGGGGTCTTCCTATCAGATTAGTCATGTTTAATGACGTCCATAGGTTCCTGGAACAGAGTAAGCACTCAAAAATATTAGTCATCATTTTGGATTATAAGTGCGGTTATTACCATTAATTAAGAGTTAAATGTATGGGAATTTTCTGGTGGTCCAGCGGTTAGAACTTCGCGCTTTCATTGCTGAGGGTGAGGGTTCCATCCCTGGTCCGGGAACGAAGATCCCGTGCAGCACGGCCAAAATAAATAAATAAAAAGAATAGTGATTCACAGATTTTAATATATATTTCTTTTTTAAAAAAGAGTTAAGGGCTTCCCTGGTGGCGCAGTGGTTGAGAGTCCGCCTGCCGAGTCAGGGAACACGGGTTCGTGCCCCGGTCCGGGAAGATCCCACATTACGTGGAGCGGCTGGGCCCGTGAGCCATGGCCGCTGAGCCTTCGTGTCCGGAGCCTGTGCTCCGCAACGGAAGAGGCCGCAACAGTGAGAGGCCCACGTACCACAAACAAACAAACAAACAAAGTTAAATATAGCACAAGAAACTAAAACCCGCACACTTCAGATCCTTGTTGGATTCTAATTTAAATATCTATCCATGTCCCACCTGTGGCTGAGGTCATTGCACTTTCATTACAGTATGCCCTCCCCTCCCCGCAAGCAGATGCACTTGGGTTTTTCGTGGTTTTTTTTGCGGTACGCGGGCCTCTCACTGCTGTGGCCTCTCCCGTTGCGGAGCACAGGCTCCGGACACGAAGGCTCAGCGGCCATGGCTCACGGGCCCAGCCGCTCCGCAGCATGTGGGATCCTCCCGGACCGGGGCACGAACCCGCGTCCCTCGCATCGGCAGGCGGACTCTCAACCACTGCGCCACCAGGGAAGCCCGCACTTAGGTCTTTTGCTTGAGCTGACTCTCCCCCATTTCCTCGGCCTGGAAAGCTTCCTTCCTCCATCACGCACGCACGCATGCGCACACATGCCTGTTCCCCGGGTACCGCTCTTTTCTCAGCAGAAGGTACTCATCCTCAATTAATGTGGGTCTCCCCAATGCAGCCTTTAGCTCCACAAAAGGCAGCGCCGTGGCTCTTCACCCCCATTGAGAGCACCAGCGCCCAGTGACGCCCCTGCATACAGCAGCAGGAAATGGATGTCTCCCCATCCTTGTCCAGCTAAAAGTTCTCACTTCATCAGGGGGCAGGAAAGCAGGTCTACATCCCACTTCTCTGGTCCCGGCCAAGCCATCCAATCACTGCAAGACTTCTCCGTAGGCTAATACCATTACCCTTAGGCGTATGATGGCTCCTCTTTAAAACGTGTGTTTAATTTTCCCAGTCTCAAGAAACAGAAGTAGGCTTGGTATTAATGCATTTGTTTGGTAGCTGTGGCCGGTTTATAACTGTGTCTGTGGTGTGTCTTTGTTTTTTACATAGCAATTCCCTCCCCGCCAACTGAAGTCAGGGTCCACAACAGTACCGCACACAGCATCCTGATCTCCTGGGTCCCCGGTTTTGATGGATATTCCCCGTTCAGTGACTGCAGCATTCAGGTGAACTTCCGTAATGAAAAGAAGTAGCTGTTTGGTGCTCCGTGGGTCTGCCTGATTTTTCTTCCTCCTGAGGATGGGCGCTGAGATCATTTCAACACCCCCGTTCAGAATCCCCTGACCTTCCCCCGATCAGCGTCCACTGGGCATGCACCATTTTGTGATATTCTGCCCCCGCCCCTCCCCGTGCCCCCGTGATGCTACCTCTTTCCTGTACGTGGTCCAGGGCCGACTGGAAGAGAAACATGTTTCCAAGATAGAATGTCTTGAGACCAGGGAGAATGAATTTTTAAGATACAAAAACCCCATCTGGCTTATAACCAGGAGTCCAAGAAGCCAGATCCTCTGCAGCCTGGCTTCTCCTGGGTTGGTGGCCATGAAGGACAGAAGGGCCAGCACAAGATGGGTCATCTTCACTATTGAATGTAGCATCTCAGCCTGTGGCTGCCAGGGAAACCGGGGGATTACAGGCCTTCCAGAATCATCACCCACTTTTAGCCACTACCTAAAATCGGTATAAAACAGAGCTGTAAGAAATATAGGTTAGCCATCCTAAAATGACACCTCGCCATGAGATAGGCTCTGATCTGAGCGTTCATTTCATAAAAAAGGGAAGGGTAGCAGTAACACTACCTTTTACTGAGTGCCCACAATGGCCCAGGGACTTTGCAGGCATTATCTTCCTTGGAACCCACACCAGCACTGCAGGGCCACTGTGCACACAGAGGCTGTGAGTGCCAAAACCAGAATTCAAGCCCAGGAAACTCTGATGCCCAAAGCAATCCTCAGGACCACCTGCTCCTCCGTGTCTCAGGAGAGACGTCGCAGGTGGGAGCAGGTAGTTGAACACACGTGGATTATCCGCTGAAAACATGAATGCATTCTGCCTTGTACTTGATCATACAGTAAGGTAAGGGATTATTCTTAGTTTTATAAATGTCTGGTCCTATTAGGTAAAAACATATTAACCGGACCTGGGCCAGTCATGCCAACTCAGCTGAGAGAAGTGCCTTTCGTAGAATTTTATGTGTTGACAACTAGATGTTTTTAATACCAAGTGGAACTCGTTTCTCTGCTCTTACTGCCTCCCACCCTTGTCTAACAGCTGCTCCTTTTCAGAAGAGTAAAAACATATCATGCCCAAAATAGCCTCCACCCTCACCCTGCTACCCACATCCTTGCTTAATCTTGTCCAGCATTATTTGCAAACCTCCCAAGTATTGGTAAGTGTTAGGAATTCTCCTTGTGTCTACGAAGTCTCACCAGGGATATCCTTTTTTTTGAACAGCTTTTTTGAAATATATTTTACGTACCATAATATTCACCCATTTAAAGTGTACAATTCAGTGGTTTTTAGTATAGTCAGAGTTCTGCAGTCATCACCATTATCTAATTGGGACCGTATTCATAAGAGATATTGGCCTGTAGTTTTCTTGTGTTAGCTTTTTCTGGTTTTGGTATCAGGGTGATACTGGCCTTATAGAAAGAGTTGGGAAGCGTTCCCACTTCTTCTGTTTCTTGGAAGAATTTGAGAAAGGTTGACGTGAAATTGTCTTCAATATTTAGTAGAAATCACCAGCAAAGCCATCTGTTCCTAGGCCTTTGTGGAAAGTTTTTTGAGTAATACCAGCTCAATCTTTTTACTTGTTATAGATCTATTCAGATTTTCTATTTCTTCATGAGTCAGTTTTGGTAATTTGTGTGCTTCTAGGAATTTGTGTGTTTCTTTTAGGTTATCTAATTTGTTGGTATACAGTTGTTCATAATGTTCCATTAGAAGCTTTTTTTTCTTTGAGGTTAGAAGTAATGTCCCCTCTTTCATTCCTGAATTTAATTATTTGAGTTGTCTCTTCTTTTTCTTGGTCAGTTTTATTGATTTTTTTTGAAGAACCAACTTTTGGTTTCATTAATTTTTTCTATTTTTTAAAATTCTCTGTTTCATTCATTTCTGCCCTAATCTTTATTTCCTTTCTTCTGTTTACTTTAGCTTAATTTTTTCCCCTTTTTGTTTCTTAAAGTGAAAGTTTAGGTAACTGATTTGAAATTTCTTCTTTTTTAATATAGGCAATTATACTATACATTTCCCTGTAATCACTGCATTGGCTGTATACCATAAGATTTGGTATTTGGGGATTTTTCCATTCATAATCAAGTTTTTGATCACTTTTCTTGTGATTTCTTCTTTGTTCTATTGGTTATTTAGGAGTGTGTCATTTAATTTTCACTTAGTTGTGAATTTCTTAAGTTTTCTTCCTTTGTTGGTTGTGTTTAGAGGATATACTTAGTATGACTTCCATCTCTTTTTTTTTTTTCTTTTGGCCACACTGTGCAGCATGCAGAACTTCCCTGACTGGGGATTGAACCCATGCCCCCTGCAATGGAAGTGTGGAATCTTAACCACTGGACCACCCTGGAAGTCCTCATCCTTTTAAATTTATTAAGGCTTGTTGTATGGCCTTGCATATGTTCTATCCTGGAGAATGTTCCATGTGCAGTTGAGGAGAAGGTGTATTCAGCTATGGTTGGGTGGAACGTTTATATGTCTCTTAGGCCTAGGTGGTTTATAGTCCTGTTCACTTATTGTGTTTCCTTGTTAAACTTCTGCCTCATAGTTTTATCTATTATTGAAAATAGGAAATTGAGGTCTCAACTATTATTTTTGAATTGTGTATTTCTCCCGTCAGTTCTATCAGTTTTTTTGCTTCATATATTTCAGGACTCTGTTGTTTTGGGAACAACCAGGTCCTGTTTCCCTGTATATGGACATAACTGAAACTACATATGGACACAAATAAAGCATGGACCAGCCCTTTTGTTAAGAAAAAAATGAGGTATAGTTTTAGGTGCACAACATAATGATTCAAAATTTTTAGAGATTATGCTCCATTTATAGTTATTATAAAATATTGTCTATATTCCCTGTGTGGACCAGCCTTTTTAAAAATTGTTTCCAGTTACTGAACTGTTTGAAGAGTCCAAGAGGACATGAGACTCCTTCCCATAGGAGGGTGTTACCTTCAGGGAGAGTGAGGAAGAGTACTGCCCCCACTTTGAGGAGAGTGTGTCTCAGGGTAGACGTGAGGTAGAGGGGAGGTAGAGTAGGGTGGTTGAGTGGTCTGAAAACACCAGGTCACCCCTGCAGGTGGAGGATGATCACACAAACTTCACTTGCACTCTCTTTGCCTTGGCTTTGGGTGGCCAGGATGTGCGATATCATCCTGAGACTGCCAAATTGCAGCCCCTCTTGCCCACCTTGGATCCTGTTGTGTAGGGCATGGTTATCCTGTCTTTGCCCCACCAGCTAGCTCAGGCTTCCTTCACCCATTCTCCTTTCCATCTCTCCTAGGGTTACCGGATTTAGCAAATAAGAATCCAGTTACTTTACAAGTTAATTACACTGTTGATTTTGTGTCATACGTATACCCATAATTATTGGTGGTCTGTCTGAACTTTAAACATAAACGGGTGTCCTTTATTTTCTCTGGCAGTCCTAGTGAGGTTGATCAGAACTAGCTCCCCAAGTTATATACTTTCACATTCTTTTGATTAACAATATATTCCCATTTCTGAAGGGACCGAGTATCATTTTGTAGCAGATTCCCAGTTTGTTACAATTTTAAACTCTGACTTGGTAACAAATGAATGTTTTGGACAAGATTCACATCCACCCACTAGCAGGGCACACCCTCTCACTTCCCTTGGTCTTGGCATTAGTTCCTTTCTTCACCCATTTTTGGGCTATGGACTCCGTTTCTATTTTTAACTCTCCCACGTATATCTTGCCTTTTCATGCCCTCCTTTCCCCCAGAACCCACTGAACACTGTTAGGGAAACCCGTCTTCTTCTAGGAACATGCCCTCCGAGACTGTCCCTGTGCCTGGAAATGGTCCAGCACATTGTTCCGGAAATGGGGCAGGGGTGGGGAGCCAAGGTTTCCTCCACCTTCATTCCAGCGCTTGGTCACCAGGAAGTAGGTGCAGACTCTAAAGTGAAGAAACAAAGAGTGATTTCTGCCAAGAGCCACCACCAAGATAAGCACACAGCTCCTGGTTTCTCCTCTGGTGGCTCCTCAGGCCAACTGGTACCCTCTTGTCACCCCACAGAGTCTGCGGGTCTGAGTCAGAGGTGAGGCTTGGTGCCAGCGCCACCCTCATGGTATCCACTAGGGGATTTGGAATTCCAAAATGTTGATCTGTGGCCCCTTGACCTAAATTGCAAGCATACAATATCCTGAAATAACAGCATTGTGTTTCCACACCCCATAATTGCAAGCCCATTATTATCAGAAATATATTTTGTGGGTTTAAGATATTTTTCCGCAAATTGTTTTTGGTGGCTTCTGTTTTGTCCAATACTATTTTTGTCTTTCTGATTTTATATGTACAACATATTTTAGAAGTTGTGAAAAACATAGAGAAAACTCTGCATGATCTCCTCATTCCCAGATAGGAGGTTTCCTTAAGGGAAAAGCTGGAAGTTTAGCCTAAGACTGAATTTTGCTGGGAATCCCTGGAGAGGGATGTGGAGAGACTGGTGGAGTTTATGGAGAGAAAGATGAGGTACAAGGACTCAGGAGAAAGAGCTGATTGGTTATTTAAAGATTCGGAGAAAAGCTTGTTGGGTGAGGTGCAAATGACCCTTTCCTATATCTCCCCACCCAAAAAAATGTCATAAAATCTACACTATCTGTGTTTGCTTTTGGAGGTGAATCTATATGGGAGTGGGAATTGGGGGGTAAGAATAAAGGACATGCTAAAATTAGCCTCAAGGCAAGAGCAGAATTCCTCAGGAGACATAATGAAAAGAAATACAGATTTTTTTTAAAAAATTAAGTATCTCATCTTCTAAAATAGGATTTGGGAAATATTTTCTCTAAAAGGTCAGACAGTAAGTATTTCAGGTTTTGCCCCACATACGATGTCCCTTGTCTTTACTGCATATTCTGTGAAACAGCTGAAAAAAAAAAATGATCAAGAAGCGAAGTGATTCTGAGAGAGGAGGAGCTACTTTTATTATAAGTTATATTATAATGTAGAATAATTATAATGTTATGATGGCAATTATTTGCTCTGTTACCTGCCAGAGTGAGAACACTTATTTTAGGCATTTTTCATCAGGTCCTCAATTGTTGCACAAGTGAATAGCATGAGTAATACACAGTGATCCTGGTGGGAAATTTAAGGTGTGGCCCGAAAGGAAGCAGGTACTTCCCCTCAGTGGAGAGGAAGGGCCATGTACACCAAATGCATGAATGCCCCAAGTCTGACATTCCTACCCCCTTACTAACGCCTGGTCCACAATTTTACTCTTCATTTAGGTCGAGGAAGTTGAGCCACTGAGTCATGGCTCAGTCATGATTTTTAACACCTCTGCTTCACCACATCTGTATCAAATCAAGCAGCTGCAGGCTCTGGCAAATTACAGCATCGGTGTGTCCTGCATGAATGAAGTCGGCTGGTCTGCAGTGAGCCCTTGGATTCTGGCCAGCACGACCGAAAGAGGTAATTCCTGCGGTTCAGAATGCATATTGTGCCTGATGGCATGTGATGAAACAAATCCTTCCCAGTGACCTGATTCAGAGTTTAACTTTTTCTTTGTGTGGCCTTCGTCTCTGGGATAATTTTATGGAGGTGACCAATGAAAATGGGAAAGATGTTTCCCTCTATAATTGAAAAGGTTTTAGTGACAAACCTTATACTTGCTATGTATAGGGAATATTTTCTTTTACATAGGAAGATATTAATAGTAGCACACTCTTTATAGCATATATTATTTTAATTAAAATATAAGTATATGAAAGTTATTACTCATAGCATCAAACTTAAGAAAACTAATAAATGTGAAAGTGGCTAATGTTCAATAAGCACCTACTATATGCCAGGGACCGTCTTAGGTACTTTACATGCATTATTTCATTAGCTCCTCATAGCAATCATATGAAGTAGGTACTGTTGTCTCTACATTATTTTCTTATAGCAAATTTTATTTACATCTGTAAACTTTCATTTCTGTGTGCTGCTTTTGATTTCCAAGAGTTTGTATTTTTTCTCTGAATATTGGAGTGAATATTGTAGTTATATTACATTTGAATTGTCCAGTTTCCATTATTTCCCAATTTAGAGCTCTGGATTACTCAGAACCTCTTTCCTGCCCTTAACTCCAGCCTTACATAATCAGTGCTCCAATTTTAATACAGACGGTGGGACAGGTCTAGGTCATAAATTGTTAGGGCTTAATCTTTGCACAATTGAAACTAGTGCCAAGGTTGTAAAATATCTTAAACGAGGAAGAAAAACCTCTGAGAACAATTTTTATATGGTGTTTCATATTCATGCAGTTCAAAAAACTTTCTGGTTTCTGTTTTGATTTCTTCCTTAACCCATTAATTATTTAGGTGTCTAACGTAGTTTCCAAATATTTGTGTCAGTGATTTCTAATTTCATTCTGTTGGGGCTAAAGAACATAATTCATATCACTTGAATCCTTTGAAATGTATCAAGACTTATTTTACAGCCCAGAACATGTTCTATCTTGATAAATGTTCCACGTGTACTTGAGAATGTGTATTCTGCTCTTATTAGATGGAGTGTTCTATAAATGTCAACTTGGTCAAGTTAGTTGACAGTGTTTTTCAAATTGTATTCTTATTGATTTTATGCCTCCTTTTTCTGTCAGTTATTTAGCCAGGTGCACTGAAATCTGTAGTTATAACTGTGAATTTATCTATTTCTATTTGTAGTTCTAGCAGTTCACTTATTTTGTGCATAACTGTGTAATATTACTATGCTCTCCTAATTGGCCACTTTATCATTATGAAATTATTTTCTTTATCTTCGGTAATATATTCTGTGAAATCTATTTTATCAATATTAATATAGCCATTTTACTCTTTCTTTTGATTACATGGTGTATCTTTTATTCATACTTATTTTTAACTTACTTGTATCTTTATATTCAGTGGGTATTTCATGTAGGCAGTACTTTACTTCACAATCCTTGCCTATAAATTGGGGTATTTAATCCATTAAAATGTAATGATGTCATTCATATGGGTAGATTTACATCTGTCTTCTATTTGTTCTGTCTGTAATTTGTTCTCCTTCTTTTGGATCAATTGAATGTTTTTATTCTATTTTATCTCCTTTTTGACTTATTAGCCATAACTCTTTTTTTCTGTTCTTTCAATGGTTACTTTAGGGTTTATAGTATACAGGTTTAACTTATTACTATATACCTTCAAGTGATGTTATACCACTTCAGGTATAGTATACGAACCTTAAAATACTATACTTACATTTTTCTTCTCCAGATATTTATGCTATTGTTGTCACTCATTTTACTTTTACATATGTTATAAACCCACACTAGATTGTTATTATTTTTGTTCAAATAGTCATAATCTTTTAGAGTGATTTATATAATTATAAAAAACCTATATTTACCAAGTTGGTATTTACCCAAATGGTAGTTACCATTTCTAATGTTATTCATTTTTTTGGTGTAAATCTGTACATATTTCCATGTGATATTATTTTCCTTCTTCCTAAAGGATTCTTCATTACTTCTTTTAGTGTGAATCTTGGTGAGAAATTCAGCTTCTGTATGTCTGAAAGAAATCTTTATTTTACTTTTGAGGGGTTTCTTTGGCCTTCATTTTGTAAGATATTTTTATTAGGTATAGAGTTCTGGGTTACTCCACTGTCTTCTTGCTTGCATTGTTTCTGATAAAAAATCTGTGGTAATTCTTAATTTATTCCTCTGTATAATGTGTCTTATGTCTCTGGTTTTCCTCTTGTATTTGATTTTGAGCAATTTAATTATGATGTGCCTTGGTGTAATTTTCTTTATATCCCTTGGGCTTGGGGTTCATTGAACTTCTGAGATCTGTGTGTCTATAGTTTGCATCACATTTGGAAAATGTTGGCCATTGCTTCTTCAAATATTTTTTTCTGTTCCCACCTCTCCTCTCCTTGGAGGAGGCCAGTTACCCATGTACCGTATCACTTGAAGTTACCCATAATTCACTGATGCTATGACTTTTTTCCCTGCTTTTCTCCTTGTGTTTTATTTTGGGTCGTTTCTATTACTATGCCTTCAAATTCACTAATCTTTTCTTGTGCAGTATCTAATCTGCCATTAATTCTATCTAGTGTATATTTCAACTCTCACATTGTAATTTTTGTCTTTTTTTGTATATTTCCTGCCTCTACTTAACTTTTGGACCATATGGAATACAGTTATAATAACTGTTTTAATGTCCTTGTCTGCTAATTCTAACATCAGTCTTATTTCTGGAGTGGTTTTAATTGATTCATTTATATTCCTGTTGTGGAGAGTACTTTCCAATTTTTCTACATGTCTGGTAATCTTTGGTTGGATTCCTGACATTGTGAATTTTACTTTGCTGAGTGCTAGATATTTTTGTATTCTTATAAATATTGAGCTTTGTTTGGGGTCAATTAAGCTAATGGGAAAAGACTGATCCTTTTGGACACTGCTTTTAGTATTTGTTAGGCTGGACCAGAGCAGTGCTTCATCTAGGGTCAACTATTACCCACTATTGAGACAAAACCATTATGTGTACTCTACCCAGTGCTCCTTGAATCATTAGATTTTCCAGGCTGATTGATGGGAACAGGCACTATTCCTGGCCCTGAGTGAGGCCCAGACACTCTTATCTTTAATTTTTTCATGTGGTTCTTTTCCTGTCTTCCTCCAGAGTCATCCTAGTGACTCCTTTGCAGTCTACTGGGCATTTGTCTTTCTTGGTTTACTGTCTCTCATTCTCATGGAGCACATTCTCAATTAGCTCTAGAGATTATATATATATATATATATATATATATATATATATATATATATATATATATATAAACTATGGGACCTTGCATGTCTGTTTGTCACACTGGATTGGTAATTTTTCCTAATAGAGAATTTTAGGTTGGAAGTGATTTTCCCTCAAAATTTTAAAAGTATTTCTGCATTGTTTTTTAGCTTCATGTGTCATGTAGAGAATTTTGATAACTTGAGTTTTCTAGGTGAACTGTTTTTTAGTTTTAATTTTTTTAAATATCTTTTCTCTTTAATCATGGTGCTGTATTGAGCTGTGATGGGGGATTTGTTTCATTCATCATCATAGGCATTCAATCTAGGAATGCAAATGCTTTGGTTTTGAGACTTTTTTCTTATACATTTTTTCCTTTAAAAATGTTCTATTTTTCTTTCCAGATAACTGTATTAGACATTTGTTGAAACTCTTTAATTGCTTCCTCAATTTTTTTTCCCTCAAATTGGCCTCCTTTTTAAAATTTTTATTCTACTTTTCTTTTGGAGATTTACTTGATTTATCTTCTAATTCTTCTATTGAATACTTTATTGAAATTGGCAATATAATATATAAGAATAATTTTATTTTTCATAGACAGTTTTTTCCAGTTCTCAATTATGAGAGCCTTTTCTTATCTTTGGGTATGTTAATTATTGGTTTTGTTTGTTTGTGTTTTAGTTTTCTCTAGTTCCCTACATTGTCTCTGTCTCCTCTGAGAGCTGTGTCCTGTGTTTTGTTCTGGTCCCTGACATTCATGAAGGAGGCCTCCCCAGCCTCTTCTGATCTTCCACTGTCTCTCCTATTGAAGAGTGAAGAACCAGCGATTGATAGGAAACTCTGTGAGCGTGGGTGGGGCTTGTAGGCTTCACTGTGAGGTGATTGGGTAGTGACCTAAGTGTTTTAGTTTGGGTACCCCCAAGTGTCAATATTGGCTGTCTTTCCCCTGGAGCCACTTACTTCCTCTAGAATTGAGTCTCCTGTCTGCTGCCTCAGGAATATGAACACAGCTGCTGATGCTCTAAGATCAGGTGGGGAGGAGCCAGAGGTGGAGTCCCCCTCAGTCAGTGTATGAATTTCCACTTATTTCCCTAGTTGTCAGTCCCTCATCATGCCTCCATTCTACTCGTGCCCCAAGTCCAGTAGCTTTTCAGTTCAGAGAATAAAGCATCCTGTCTCCTGTGGGAATTTGAGGGATACCTGCCAGCTGTGTGTGGGAATAGGTTAGAAAGATATCGAGGGCTACTTCCTGATCAAACTTTCAATCTTCCAGGTTTAGTCCCCACTCTGGTCCCTGGGCCCTCCGCTCTGAGCCTCTCTGTGGTTCTTTGGGGAGAATCAGCTTACTGAGTTAACTACACCTTCTTACTCTGCTTTTCAGCTTTCATATGTATGTTGGCATTTCTCTTCCACTGTTGACTCCTCTGTACCCTGTGAGTTTTTACTGTTTTAAATTTCTTATTGTCATCATAGAGGGGTTTTAGGAGGGAGTAGACATAATGACATGTTGAGTCAGCCATGTTTCCCTGTAAATTCTACTATGTGACTCGTTTCATAGGTACAGCTTTAGCTATATATTTCCTGAGCTAAAATTTGCTCTAACTTCATTATTACTGCTCCTGGAATCAGCAGAGACAAAGAGATTATAGTGCCCTTTTGTTTCCCTTTCAGATATATCAGAAATATACAATTTAATCCCCCCTAAATACAAATACAACAACAGTTTGGTGTATATTATTGCATATTTACTCTTCCTATATGTAAAATAATTATTTTTTAATTTCTAAAATGGATCATTGATACATACTTTTTTGCAGTTTTATTCCCCCCCCACTATTAGATATTCTTTCATATCAATTTACATGGTCTCGCAAATTCTTTTCAGTGTAGGGTAGTGAGTATTCCATTGGAAAATTATCAGAATTTATTGTATCTTAATTATTGACTAAACATTACATTTATTCCTTTCTGTCACTATTATGCTTCAATGAATATAACACTACCCACAGGAGAATTTTTCTAGATTAAATTCATGGAAAGAAAATATTGGACAAGAGGCATATTTTTATCAGTTTTAATAGCTACAGTCAAGTTCTTCCCTCCCAAAAAAGAATGTAGTTGTGATCTTGACTTGTTTCCCAAATTATTTTGTACACATACTGTACCCACATACATACTTTTTCTAAAAAGTGCATTAACTCTTATTATCCTTGTATGTAGACATTTTGACATAAAGTGGATATGTGGCTTGCGTAGAATTTACTATAAACCAGAGAGTGAAAACCAGTGCTAAATTCTACACTTTGTCTCCTAACCCAGCAAATAGTATTTGACCCTCTGATCTTCATTCATGAGGTGTCTTACACACACACATGTACATACGCACGCACGCACACATACACATACATATTTAAATTAATTCACTGATTAGCTGTGTTCAGATCATTAGTAACCTGGCTCTGGACTTTAAAACGTGGCTTCCTTCTGAGATCGGCAGTGTTCCCTGCCTTGTACAGCTCAAATGACATAGAACTGATCCCCAGCTGGCCTTCTTGACCTTCTGCTGCACAGATGTCTACTGGAGAATCCTCTTGGAGTTGTGTGAGTTTTGCTTCCCCAAGAGGAGTCCTCGAGCTCTAGCTACCTCCTTGCCTGTCTTCCACTTCTTTGTTGTTTTAGTTTAGAATGGGCTTACTTTTTTAAAAAACGTTTATTGAAGTAGAGTTGATTTACAATGTTGTGTTAGTTTCAGGTGTACAGCAAAATGATTCAGTTATATATTCTTCTTCAGATTATTTTCCATTATAGCTTATTATAAGATATTGAATATAGTTCCCTGTGCTATACAGTAGGTCCTTGTTGTTTATCTATATTATATATAGTAGTGTGTATCTGTTCATCCCAAACTCCTAATTTATCCCTCCCCTCCTTTCCCCTTTGGTAACCAGATGTTTGTTTTCTGTCTGTGAGTCTGTTTCTGTTTTATGAATAAGTTCATTTGTATCATTTTTTAAGATTCCACATATAAGTGATATCATATTATATTTGTCTTTCTCTGTCTGACTTCGCTTAGTATGATCATCTCTAGGTCCATAGTGCTTACTTTGTGTGTGTGTGTGTGTGTGTGTGTGTGTGTGTAGCCTTTTTAAGAGAATTTTATTTGAGTGGTTCTTACAAAGATTGTTGCAATATGAAAGTCATTTGTTTGATAGAAATATCAAGCTGTCTTGTCAAACACACTAAAGTAACCCCAAAATATATTTAAGAGCTCACAGAGCCTAAAAAGAGCAAAGATTATACGCAACAAGACAAAACCTATTTCTGCATTTCCTATTTCTTGCTCAGACTGCTTTCCTTACCAGCCTGTCACTAAACATCTTGAGGAAATGCAGGGATCATTTTGTTTGGAATCCTGGACACAAAGCTTACTTTTTTAAACTCATGGTATTTTAATGGTCCTTGATTGAAAAGAAGGTGAAAGTCCACTATTTTTTTTTTTTAAAGAAAGGTGGCATCGAAGAGATTTTATCATGAAGGAAGCGTTGGAAAATGAGAAGAACTAACATTTTCTGAGTGCCTACAATGAACTAGACACTGTGCTAAGCACTTACATATACTATCTTAATAAATCTTCCTAGAAGTGTATGAAAGTCCACTATTAATCTCAGTCTCAGTGCTTTGAATAGAAAATTTAAAAACCAAACGTACAAAAACCAAGAAGAGAATGACTCTCTATGTGCCTTTCTTCGTACTTCCTCATCCTTCTCTCCTTTCTCTTTTGTAGCCCCGTCAGTAGCGCCTCTGAATGTCACTATGTTTCTGAATGAGTCTAGCAACAAGTTGGATGTCAAATGGATCAAGCCCCCAATTAAGCGGCAGGATGGGGAACTGGTGGGCTACCGGATCTCTCACGTGTGGCAGAATGCTGAGATGTCTGTAAGTCTGAACTTTAACGGAGTGCACTTGTCTTCTTGGATTTGCTGATTTAACATTGCTTTAGGAGCTTTCCTTTTGTCCTGAAAAGGCCTGATGTTATTGGGTTAGGCAAGGCACCTTTCAGTGGGAGATAAACAATGTGGTAAAAATTAGAGGTGCCTGAAAAGGTACAAAATTCCAAGAAATCTTTGGGGCTTTCCTCACTCACTCTTCATCCATTCATTTATGTCATTAGTCAATGTGAATAGGACTCATCCTCTGTTGTCACCTGATTCTTGCCTTCAGGGAACTGAGGCTCTTTGAGGAAGACAGTGTGCACTCCATAGAGGGGTTACCGGGCTTAGCAGTCCTGCAATTCATAACCTCTTGGAAATTCCAGAAGGTGATTGTCAGGGAAGACCCCCCAGCCTCCTAGCGGATGGCAAGAGTAACTAGACCCCGAAGGAGAGGGTCGAGCAGGCCAGCAGGTGGATTGGCACAGCCCTGTAGGACGTACAGTATAGCACAGCTTTGTTAGACGTGACTCCGGTCAAGCCCAGAGGGTCATCTGATTTTGATTGCCGAGAGGTCTAAAGATGGTGGGAACATCTGACCCAAGACAGAAGTGGTGAGGGGGACAGCTGACTGTGGTCAGGTGGGTAGCTCCCAGACAGGCCCCTTTCCCACTTGAGAAAGGAAGAGAGTTGAGGTGACACTGACTTCTCAAGACACAGAGTATCTGTAGAAGAGCAGACGCGCTGGCTTTATCCTCAGGACTGTCTCTTCTTTACCGCCATTGCGGAAAGCACGCTTCTTTTGTGTTGTTACAATCCGCATTGATCTAACCCTGGTAACAGGTCAGACTTCAGCATCCTCGTGGCATCTGTAGGGAGCATCACTGGAAAGTTACAATTTCTTGGCACGAGAGAGGAAAGGGGTGAACAGCTGCACTGACTGATGATGTCCAGGCTCTGTGTCGGGCACTTTTAACCTCATATCACCCAGCTTTTACCAAGACTGCTGTCTTCCAAAAGAACAATTTGAATTTATTTATTTTTTCTTTTCCTGCCTCAGTTTACCTATCAGGAAGCAGACTGTCGGATGCAGTAGTGATGGAAAAGGAAGAGAGCTTAGAAATCCATGGTTTGTTCTGCCTCATAGTAGATGATAAAAGGATGCTATCTGTACCACTCCAAACCCTGCTTAAGGGCTTCCCTGGTGGCTCAGTGGTTGAGAGTCCGCCTGCCGATGCAGGGGATGCGGGTTCGTGCCCCGGTCCGGGAAGATCCCACATGCCGCGGAGCGGCTGGGCCCCTGAGCCATGACTGCTGAGCCTGCGCGTCCGGAGCCAGTGCTCCGCAATGGGAGAGGCCACAACAGTGAGAGGCCCGCGTACCGCAAAAACAAAAAAACCAAAAAAACCAAAAACCCTGCTTAAGAGAGTTGCAGCTATGAGATAAGAAGTCTCTCATTTTCTGGTCTTTTGTCTCGGAGCATTTGTGCAAGGCGCCTGTTCGTCACATTTGCACACTGTCCGAGTCAAGGGAATCAAATGCCTCTCTTAGAGGATGGCTCCTGCTTACAATATTACATTCTTAGTAGAGATACATGAAGGTCCAGTGATTGCATTCTGACTCAGTAGGAACTTGGGCTGGCGGAAGATAGTGATTTCTCAGCAGACACTGTTTCTTTAAAGAACTGCAGGTCATCCTTTCTCCTCCCCTGGTGTAGGTGAAAGATACTTCTTTAGGGGGGACCCCTGAAGCAGAGGCGTGCTAAAGGGCAGGAGCGATGAAAGCCTTACAAATGACGTGACATGGCCAAGGAGCCCTAACACACAAGTGCCGTTAACACCCAGCCTTGCATTCTCTCTGCCCTTTGTTCAGAATGCTCCCCTCTGTAGTGAGAACAATACCGCCACAGTTAGGGCTGTGACCTTTCCAGTCATTACCTCCTTGGAGATGCTAGATCATCCCAGCAGGAAGGTCATTTACAACTTACTCACGCTCTGCTCTACTCTGGGCATCACGACAGTCTTGTGACGACACAAGACTTAGTGGCTCACTTTACGTTGGGCAACATTCTCTGAGGCAGCTCAGCTCCCGGCTCACCAGCCGCAGCTGGAGACAAATAAGAACACTGAAGACAAACTCATCCCGGGAGGGGCCTAAATTCCCCTTCCAAAGTGAAGCTTGAAGTGATCTCTGTACCCATCACTTGGGTTCCCTAAACTCCCTTCTTTTCCGAAGGGCAAGAGTTCGACACAACTTCCTCCCGAAATCGTCTTTTCATTTTCCTTTTTAAACTGTTACTAGGGGCTTCCCTGGTGGTCCAGAAGTTAAGACTCCACGCTCCCAATGCAGGGGGCCTGGGTTTGATCCCTGGTCAGGGAACTAGATCCCACACCCAGCAACTAAGACCCAGTGCAGCCAAATAAATAAAAATAAAATAAATATTTTTTAAAAAGAAAGAAAACTGTTACTAAAACTACATCTTCTTTATGTAAGGTGATGAAATTGGATATTTTGGGAAGATATTCTTATTTATTACTCTAATAAGGGAGGTTTTTTTGTATGGAATTTCAGAAGTTTCTTGAAGTAGTCTTGAAGTAGTAGGGTTATTACAGTTTGCTGGAAATTTAGTTTCAAAATTTGTACCTTCAATATCCTACAACTGTTGTGTCACTTTCAGACTAAGAAACTCTAGGTGTTTACTGTATGGACATTTACTGTATCTTGATGGAGTCATCAATGTTTTTGCTCTCTTTTTCTCGCTATCCCTTGCCTTCCAAATCACAGGTTAAAATACAAAGGTCAGGATCAAGTAAAATCTGTTCTCCTTGAAGTTGGAGCTGTGCCTTGCTCATCTTTGTACCAACTGAACACAGGACCTTAAACTTGCTTTGTAGGCATTTATGGCACTATGAACTTGATGTATGGACCTGGCTGACATCTAAACCAGCAGGAGAATTTCTCTCTCTGAATAGGACTGTCTTTTGATGAGTGTAGACTGGTATTTCTTGTCCCATTCCCATAAAGTGTCAGTAGACCTGTGAGAATTCAGTGAGCAGATAAGTTTATAAAATACTGCATATTGTACCCCCTTCTGGAAGAACCACAGTGTATACTGGCAAGTTCAAGGTTCTCCAGTGTTCTGCAATAAATAAATCCGTTTACCTTTGACCGAGATTTGCCCGAACCTTAGACAGAGACTCATTTTTATACGTGTCATTCTTGTAGAGCTCATTCTTTTGGGATTGGGGCTCTCATGCTGGTTTAACTGTGTTTGGAAAGGGTGGAGATCTTTGATCAGAAGGAAGTTTCATAGCCGATTATAATGGGCCAAGAGACATGACATATAGAACCAGCTTCTTTAAAGACACAGGGAAGCCACAGTGCTCAAGGCTTCCTTCCTTGGGCCCAGACCCCGGCCTCCTAGCAAGCTGCATGCCTGGAGGGTAGATGTGCCCACTGCCTCTTCCCTTTCCTCATTTCTCCCTCTCACTCACTGTCACAGGAGGGCAGAGCATGCGAGCTAGTGTCATTTTAAGGTAATAAGAACAGGTGAGGTTCTTGTGAGACAGGCCAGACAGGGGTCTGAAACATTTCTGAAACCCAAGGATCCATCAAGGATGGTACCTTTTGCCTGGAAGAGAAAGCTACAATGAAGAGCAACCCCATGAATGGGTCAAATAAAATTCTTGATTTGGGAACTTGACAACCTTGATTATTTTCTCTAGTGCACCAAGACTTGAAAGATGCTACTCGCTCAGTTCTATCCTAGAGCCTTACAGTTATAGGGAAAGAAGATCAAAATACAGCACCTTACAGGTGCTATAGGAATGTAGGAATAATAATAACCATCATCAGTTACTTACAGTGTTGATTACTTACAGACCCTGTGCCAAGTGTTTTACATAAAAGGCCTCATTTAACCCTTACAAAAACGCTGTGAGAAAGAAACTATTTTCTCAATTTTCATTTGAGGAAACTGAAACTCAGAACCATTGAGTAACTTACCCAGAGTCACACAGCTTAGAATTGCAGCATTGAAATAAGAACCCAGGTCTGACTGACTCCAAAGCCAGTGCTTTTCAGAGCCCCACAACTCTTCTCCGGATGCCCTTGGCTTTCTTCACAGTACAGTGTCTCTTGTTCAAATTCCACAGCATGGCCTCGTAGCAGAAAGAAGTGAAAACAGGACAGGTTTCAAGAGTAAGATGTGAGGGTTTTACACTGATGATTGTGCATTTGAAGCCCTTTTGAACAAGTTTGTTGTCACATGGGGTAGTTCTTTCCCTATTGAAGGTTACTGTTCTTTGAGATAATAAAATGTGCCATATTCTTTTTTTTTTTTTAGCCTAAGTAATTTGATTTATTTATTTATTTTTGAATTTTATTTCATTTTTTAAATACAGCAGATTCTTATTAGTTATCTATTTTATACATATTAGTGTAAATGTCAATCCCAATCTCCCAATTCATCACACCACCAGCACCACCCCCGCTTTCCCCCCTTGGTGTCCATACATTTGTTCTCTACATCTGTGCCTCTATTTCTGCCTTGCAGTCTGGTTCATCTGTACCATTTTTCTTGATTCCACATATATTTTTTAATATACGATATTTGTTTTTCTCTTTCTGACTTACTTCACTCTGTATGACACTCTCTAGATCCAACCACATCTCTACAATTGACGCAATTTCGTTCCTTTTTGTGGCTGAGTAGTATTCCATTGTATATATGTACCACATCTTCTTTACCCATTTGTCTGTTGATGGGCATTTAGGTTGCTTCCATGACCTGGCTATTGTAAATAGTGCTGCAGTGAACACTGGGGTGCATGTGTCTTTTTGAGTTATGGTTTTCTCTGGGTATTTGCCCAGTAGTGGAATTGCTGGGTCATATGGTAATTCTATTTTTAGTTTTTTAAGGAACCTCCATACTGTTCTCCATGGTGGCTGTATCAATTTACATTCCCACTAACAGTACAAGAGGGTTCCCTTTCCTCCACACCCTCTCCAGCATTTATTGTTTGCAGATTTTCTGAAGATGCCCATTCTAACCAGTGTGAGGTGATACATCATTGTAGTTTTGATTTGTATTTCTCTAGTAATTAGTGATGTTGAGCAGCTTTTCATGTGCCTCTTGGCCATCTGTGTGTTCTGTATGTCTTCTTTGGAGAAATGTCTATTTAGCTCTTCTGCCCATTTTTAGATTGGGTTGTTTGTCTTTTTAATATTGAGCTGCATGAGCTGTTACATTTTGGAGATTAATCCTTTGTCCCTTGATTCATTTGCAAATATTTTCTCCCATTCTGAGGGTTATCTTTTCATCTTGTTTATAGTTTCCTTTGCTGTGCAAAAGATTTTAAGTTTCATTAGGTCCCATTTGTTTATTTTTGTTTTTATTTCCATTACTCTGGGAGGTGGGTCAAAAAAGATCTTGCTGTGATTTATGTCAAAGAGTGATCTTCCTATGTTTTCCTCTAAGAGTTTTGTAGTGTCCAGGCTTACATTTAGGTCTTTAATCTACTTTAAGTTTATTTTTGTGTATGGTGTTAGAGAGTGTTCTAATTTCATTCTTTTACATGTAGCTGTCCAGTTTTCCCAGCATCACTTATTGAAGAGACTGTCTTTTCTCCATTGTGTATCCTTGCCTCCTTTGTCATAGATTAGTTGACCAGAGGTGTGTGGGTTTATCTCTGGGCTTTCTATCCTGTTCCATTGATCTATTTTTATGTTTTTGTGCCAGTACCATAGTGTCTTGATTACTATAGCTTTGTAGTATAGTCTGAAGTCAGGGGTCTGATTCCTCCAGCTCTGTTTTTTTCTCTCAAGATTGCTTTGGCTAGTCGGGGTCTTTTGTGTATCCATACAAATTTTAAGATCTTTTGTTCTAGTTGTGTAAAAAATGCCATTGGCAATTTAATAGGGATTGCATTGAATCTGTAGATTGCTTTGGGTAGTATAGTCATCTTCACAATATTGATTCTTCCAATCTAAGAACATGGTATATCTCCCCATCTGTTTGTGTCATCTCTGATTTCTTTCATCAGTGTCTTATAGTTTCCTGAGTAGGTCTTTTACCTCCTTAGGTAGGTTTATTCCTAGGTATTTTATCCTTTTTTTTTTTTTTTTTTTTTTGCGGTACGCGGGTCTCTCACTGTTGTGGCCTCTCCCGTTGCGGAGCACAGGCTCCGGACGCGCAGGCTCAGCGGCCATAGCTCACGGGCCCAGCCGCTCCGCGGCACATGGGATCTTCCTGGACCAGGGCACGAACCCGTGTCCCCTGCATCGGCAGGCGGACTCTCAACCACTGCGCCACCAGGGAAGCCCAAGGTATTTTATTCTTTTTGTTGCAATGGTGAAGGAGATTGTTTCCTTAATTTCTCTTTCTGATCCTTTGTTGTTAGTGTAGAGGAATACAAGAGATTTCTGTGCATTAATTTTGTATCCTGCTACTTTACCAAATTCATTGATTAGCTCTAGTAGTTTTCTGGTAGCATCCTTAGGATTCTCTATGTATAGTATCATGGCATCTGCAAACGAGCTGTTAGGTTTTAAACTGTGGGGTATATGCACTATTTCTCAGCTGCCAGTCAAGGTTCCATGACTGTGAGGGCTTTGACAATGATGTTACTCTACTTGACGATTTTCTGTCCCCCCCAAATTATATAGAGAATGACCAACTAACACATAATCAAAACTGGCTTAGCCATACAGAAAATGCCTTTTGATATATCCAAAAAAAAGACTAATTTGTCTACCTAATTCACAAAAAAATCTATGGCAAATCTTTTAGGCACTGAGTCCAATGGGGTTAAAAAACAAACAAACAAAAAAATTAAGACCATAGTTCTCCCTTTCATCCCTTGTCTGGGGACGTTTCTAGGTCCTGATGGTCACTGCCTGTTTAGATTATAAACAGTCTCCAGGTGCCTGACCCAGGTGTCCCCACTGGTCATGAGTGATGGGGCTGCCCTCTCCGTAAGGGCTGACCTGGTTCCACCCAGCACCATTGGGAGAAATGACCAGCATGAGTGACCAGGGGAGGAAGTTACCACCCAAACCAGGCCCCTGCTATCCATTGCTGATCCATGATATCTGTGCTCCATGTGTGATATCTCTCTGTGAAAACAAATCTCCATAATTCAGAATTAAAGACATGTTCCTAGTGCTACATTTCAGCCTTCACCAACCCTATGGTTCCTATTTGAAAAGCCAATCCCAAATGCAAAATTAGTTTCCCGCACCAGAGAACACCATGATAGTCAAGGTTTGGAAACAAAGGGGAAAGTATTTTTTCCCCTGGTTATTTTTTCAAAAATCTCCCCCATCCCCCATGTTTTAATGGGTCAAGTTGTACAGCAATGGCTTTAAAACAAAATAAGTAAAGCCAGATTTTTGAAAATGGAGCACATTGTGTGTTTATCACTGGAAGAAAAAGTGTCAGTGCCCTTCTAAATGTAGACTGTGGTCACAACTCTTAGAATTGCAAGGAACACGAGCCCACTTGTGCTGGTTCAAAGAAGCTGGCAGGTGGTCAATGTCAAGGTTCAGTGCAGCTCCTGGGCAGTATTCTCTGAGGGTTCTGAGGGCGGGAGTGTCGAGGAGACAGTCTTGCTCTTGCCTTTGGGTGCCTCTGCCACATGTTCCCTTTCTTCACCGACCCCTCTAAGTACCATGTTTGCACGACCCTACTAGGCCCAGATCCCCAAGACCTGAGGATGCCGCCAGCCTGTCCTGTATCCCTGCCCACCTATTGGCTCCCTTAGCTGTGGCCTGAGTGAGGAAGGGAGGCTGTGGAAACACAGCCGCTGCCCCTGGGATGTGGGTGGGGCAGCTTCCCTCGGAAGAACTTCCCTCGGGCGTCAAGACCCCTGGTGCCTCAGTATTTCCTTTCCTTTCCCTTCCTCTCTGTCCCCAGAAAGAGCTCTCAGAAGAAGTCGGCCAGAATGACAGTCTTGCTCAGCTTTCTGTTCAAGTCCACAACGCCTCGTGCACCGTGAGGATTGCAGCCATCACCAAAGGGGGAGTCGGGCCCTTCAGCGACCCAGTGAAAATATTTGTCCCTGCACACGGTGAGAGCTGGTGCCGGATTGACTGACGGGACATCAGTCCGGGCAACACCCAGGTGGCCAGAGAGTAGCCTGTGGCATGGACGGCTTGTTTAAGAATGAAACATAAAGACCAAAAGGAGGGCTTCCCTGGTGGCTCAGTGGTTGAGAATCCGCCTGCCGATGCAGGGGATACGGGTTCGTGCCCTGGTCCGGGAAGATCCCACACGCCGCGGAGCGGCTGGGCCCGTGAGCCATGGCCGCTGAGCCTGCACATCCGGAGCCTGTGCCCCGCAACGGGAGAGGCCACAACAGTGAGAGGCCTGCGTACCACAAAAAAAAAAAAAAAAAAAAAAAAAAAAAAGACCAAAAGGAAATTTCGCAGTGATGAGGATGGTTGATAGTTGATCACAGAGCTGTCGATACCCTTGAGCCTTTCCACTACTATTACTATCCAGTGTAATAACTTCCTGGGAAGATTAATCCCTTTCAGAACCCAGAATTTGACTGGACTTAATGAATTTAGGTTTTTTGGTTTTGCTTTTAACTTTTCTTAGAGTATGATTGATGTACAATGTTTTGTTAGCTTCAGGGGTACAGCAAGGTCAGTCAGTTATACATGTACATATATCCACTCTTTTTTAGATTCTTTTCCCACATAGCACAGAGGTCATTACAGAGTATTGAGTAGAGTTCCCGGTGCTGTACGGTAGGTCCTTATTAGTTAGCTATTTTATATATAGTATTGAATTTAGTTTAAGTGCATCCAAACTACATGACTGGATTTTGGATAGGCATTGTGGCTAATCCTCAGCTCTGTACAATCGGCACTGTTTTTTTTTTTTTTTTTTTTTTTTTTTGGTGATACGCGGGCCTCTCACTGCTGTGGCCTCTCCCGTTGTGGAGCACAGGCTCCGGACGCGCAGGCTCAGTGGCCATGGCTCACGGGCCTAGCTGCTCCGCGGCACGTGGGATCTTCCCATACCGGGGCACAAACCCGTGTCCCCTGCATTGGCAGGTGGATTCTCAACCACTGCGCCACCAGGGAAGCCCTGTTTGTTTGCTTTAAGTGGTGCAGGTTGCTCTGTTATTAGTCATTCAAACCTTAGGTAACATGCTTTGTGATTGATTTGGTACAGAACAACAAGTGTTTCCTATAGAAGCCACCTTTACACGGCGCTGGGCTCGCTCAGCTAAATGCCCATCCCTGCGGGCTGCCCTCTGCTCGTTCGTTGTTGGAGTGGCCTTAAGCAAGGTGACGCCGTGGTGCCCCAAGTGGCCCAAATGCTGTGTTTGCTTCTGTAGACCAGGGCAGCTGCCTTTGTTCTGACTCTGACCTGCCCTCGGTTGTTTGGTAATGAACTGCTACCATAAACTCTACGCAGACATCTATGTGGGTGTGATTTGTGCATTTACAAGTTCCTGCCAAATATATAGCCTTTGTAGCCGTAGCAGACAGGACTTGGGAACAGACCGTCGAGTCCCCGTATGTCTGTCCCAGTGACCCTCAAATACGTTCTCCCTTTTAGTGCCAAATTGCACCCATATTACAGCTCCTACAGCCCATAAGCCCAGTCCCAAGGGAACATTAGTAACTGGTGTTGGGGACACAAGGCGTGCCTACCTGGCAGAAATTCAGGGGCAATGAGATTCTGATTCTAGAGGCACAGGTTAAAAATCAGAGTTTAACACAGACATAGAAAACAAACTTACGGTTACCAAAGGGGAAAGGGGGTGGGGGAGGGATAGATTAGGAGTTTGGGATTAGCAAATACAAACTAGTACATATAAAATAGATAAAGTTAGGTCCTGTGTAGCACAGGGAACTATATTAAATATATTGTAACAAACCATAATAGAAAATATATATTTTATATACATATATATATATATATATATATATATACACACACACACACACACACACACACACACACATATATATAACTGAATCACTTGGCTGTACACCAGAAACTAACACAGCATTGTAAATCAACTATACTTCTTTTTTTTTTTTTTTCCCCGCACCTTGTGGCATGTGGGATCTAGGATCTTAGTTCCCTGACCAGGGATTGAACCCATGGCCTCTGCAGTGAAAGCACAGAGTCTTAACCACTGGACTGCCAGGGAAGTCCTATTCTTCAATTGTTTTTTTTTTTTTTTTTTTTTTTTTTTTGCGGTACGCGGGCCTCTCACTGTTGTGGCCTCTCCCGTTGCGGAGCACAGGCTCTGGACACGCAGGCTCAGCGGTCATGGCTCACGGGCCCAGCCGCTCCGCGGCATGTGGTATCTTCCCGGACCGGGGCACGAACCCGTGTCCCCCGCATCCGCAGGCGGATTCTCAACCACTGCGCCACCAGGGAAGCCCTCTTCAATTGTTTTTTTAAAAAAAGTCAGAGTTTAAGATGACAGAGCTTTCATCTTCATTCATAATAAACTGTCCAAAACTGTTAAAAGCTTTGCTGTTCTGGCGGTCCTGGTTTTGCATGGTTCCCGTCTGCATACATTTCAGTTACCACAGTTCAGTTACATCACACCTGTTCCCCAACAATATGGTTCAGATTTGAGGTGCCAGCAATATATTAACTGTGAGTAATTGTATAAACTTCACCGCCAGCTCTTCAGTGCACAGATCACTCCATACATAACAGGGGCATCTTGGTTGTGACCAGTTGGGTAACCTCTTTCAAAGTCTGTCTGTGGTCGATCACCGTGCTTTCCTTATTCAGTTCACATGCGTCTAACGGGCATAGAGCTGTGTTACTTCCTTGTCTCGCAGGGGTGAACCCACATGACATTTCACAAAAGCAGATAATTGAGAGACGGAGCTGGTGAACAAAGATGAAAATGTAGACAAGAAAGAAAAAGTGATAGTGTGGGAAATGGAATTTGAATTGAATGTGTTTGGAATTACGAAAGAAATAGTTGACTGTGGGCATGTTGATGCTGCTGCCATTTGGTCCATGAGATGTGCCGCCAGGGAACTCAGTGAAGGTGGACTTACCCACAGGAGTGAACTGGTTGTGCTGAAAAGGAGAAAGATGTCCCAGAGGAAGTTACACTGGCCACAGTCTTCACATGTGTGTCAGGGGCCCCGAAGCTGATGTACTGAATTGAGAATATGCAGATTATGGCCCCCTGAATGAGGGGCACACACCACCCACTTGGGGTGGGCAGATAGCTCCCTCAGCATCTGAGCTCCCACTTTGGGGAAGTGAAAACCCTGGGGTCATTTTGATTGTGCAGTTTCAATACACCCACACAAAGGAAGCAGAGTCACAAGATCTATTACAGATCGCAGATGCGGTTGTGGGGTGAGGAGGTGGGAGAGCCAGGGCAAGAGTGGTCCTTCATCCCACGTCAGAGCAGGTGGTAGAGAGAGGGTAGAAAACGCCTGTACTTAACTTTTCAGGGGCTCAACTCTAAATGGTTATTTTAAAAGGTGCCCCCGGGGCTTCCCTGGTGGCGCAGTGGTTGAGAGTCCGCCTGCCGATGCAGGGGACACGGGTTCGTGCCCCGGTCCGGGAGGATCCCACATGCCGCGGAGCGGCCGGGCCCGTGAGCCGTGGCCGCTGAGCCTGCGCGTCCGGAGCCTGTGCTCCGCAACGGGAGAGGCCACAACAGTGAGAGGCCCACGTATCGCAAAAAAAATAAATAAATAAAAGGTGTCCCCGGAAAAGCAAAGCAGGAACTTGCAGCAGGACTCCTAAGCTCAGATCCTTATCGAAATGCCCAGACTCTGAATTGTCATACTGGGTTGTAAGCAGTGTTGTCATACTGTGCGGTGCCTCAGCAGGGACTTCCCTGGAGGTCCAGTGGTTAAGAATCCGCCTTCCAATGCAGGGGACGCGGGTTCGATCCCTGGTTGGGGAACTAAGATCCCACATGCCGAAGGGAAAGTGAGCCTGCGCGCCACAGCTAGAGAGCCCGCGCACTGCGACCACTGAGGCCGTGCACTCTGGACCATGCGCGCCACAACTAGAGAGAAGCCTGCACGCCACCACAAAGAGCCCGTGTGCCGCAACAAAAGATCCCACGTGCCGCAACTAAGACCTGACACAGCCAAATAAGTAAATAGATAAATAAATAAATATTTTTTTAAATAAAATAAAAGAAAATGCCTCAGCAGCAACTCAAAATCTCTGCCTTCTCATCACAACATTAAAGGAACTCACAGAGGTATTTTACCACACTGAAAGCGCAAAGGATAAAACATTGGAAGCCGATCCAAACTTGGAAAGGAGTATGACATTTGTCAGGGCGTGGAAGATACATTCTCTCTATATCCTAAGCTATATGGCTAGAAGCTGGCAAGCAGTGTTCAAACTACTCTTGATACTTTTTTTTACAAAGAAAGAAAGCATTTTGATTCTCAGTATTTCTAGTGTTTTAAGTTAGAGTGTACCAGTTAAATATTAGTTTTACTATTTTTTCAATTGCTTATACATTTATAAATGACATGAAGAGAGTTCCCCAATATTGTAAATCAACTATCTCGAATCCCAAAGAGATGTTTTGAGTTGATTCTGTTGGTATTTTACCAGGTTGGGTAGATTTTGCCCCCTCGTCAACCCCAGCACCTGGCAACAAAGATCCTGTGCTCATCATCCTTGGCTGCTTTTGTGGATTTGTTTTGATTGGGTTGACTTTATATATATCTCTGGCCATCAGGAAAAGATTCCAGGAGACAAAGTTTGGGTAAGTTTCACAGTTTAAAATGTTTTGCTCAGTGGTATCGATGAAGTTGCTATGCCAAGCGTTAATGCCTCTTCTGCTGGCCCAGCTCCGGTACCCAGCTGGGTCCCTGTATTATGCACACCCCGGGGGGGAGGCAGCTTCCTTACTTAGGCCAGTGCCACAAAGGCAGGCAATAGTGAAAGCTTTTTACTTCTTCCAAAGTCTCTTCTTGCTTTCCTCCTTTATTGTTTTCCTTTAAGAGGAAACTTAACATTTTTTAGGACATTAAATGTTGTGAAAATATTTTGATTCTGGTTTTAAAATACCAGAATTTAAATCTGGTTTTAAAGTCAAAGTGCTAGAATGACATCCCATCCACAATAGCACAAGAACTATAATGTTCCTAAGAAGAAACCCAATATATGTACAAGAGCTTTGTGGAAAAACTTATTAAACTTTACTGACATTGCAGAAGACAACTCAAATAAATGGAAAGATGTGTACCGTGTTCATAGATGGGAAGGCTCAGGGGTTTTTTGGGGTTTTTTTCTGGTTTTTAGCCAGAAACAACTTTATTTTTCCGATTAATCCTGATATCTTTCTCCCCTTTCCCATTAGTGCTATCATACTTACTTTTTTTTAAACATCTTTATTGGAGTATAATTGCTTTACAATGGTGTGTTAGTTTCTGCTTTACAACAAAGTGAATCAGTTATACATATACATATGTTCCCATATCTCTTCCCTCTTGCGTCTCCCTCCCTCCCACCCTCCCTATCCCACCCCTCTAGGTGGTCACAAAGCACAGAGGTGATCTCCCTGTGCTATGCGGCTGCTTCCCACTAGCTATCTAATTTACATTTGGTAGTGTATATATGTCCCTGCCACTCTCTCACTTTGTCACAGCTTACCCTTCCCCCTTCCCATATCCTCAAGTCCATGCTTTAGTAGGTCTGTGTTTTATTCCCGTCCTACCACTAATCTCTTCATGACATTTTTTTTTCTTAGATTCCATATATATGTATTAGCATACGGTATTTGTTTTTCTCCTTCTGACTTACTTCACTCTGTATGACAGACTCCAGGTCTATCCACCTCATTATAAATAATTCAGTTTCATTTCTTTTTATGGCTGACTAATATTCCATTGTGGAAGGCTCAGTTTTGTCAAGAGATCATTTTTCCCCAAGTTAACCATAAATTCAATATAATTACCATCTAAATTGCTGCAGGATTGTTGATAAAAGCTGATTTGAAAATTTACCTGAGGGACTTCCCTGGCAGTCTGGTGGTTGAGACTTTGCCTTCCAATGCAGGGGGTGTGGGTTTAATGCAGGGGGTGCAGGTTCGATCCCTGGTCAGGGAGCTAGGATCTCATATGCCTCGTGGCCAAAAAGCCAAATCACAAAACAGAAGCAATGTTGTAACAAATCCAATAAAGACTTTAAAAAAGGTCCACCTCAAAAAAAATCTTAAAAAAAAAAAAAAGAAAGAAAATTTACCTTGAAGAGTAAATGAGCAGAGACAGCCAAGACAGTTTTGAAAAACACAAAAGTTTGGGTGGAGAGGGCTAATTCTGCTAGGTATAAAAACATGTTAAATGATTAGAACAGTGAGGTATTGGTGAGAACTCAGTGTATGGACATCACAGGGTGCCCATATGTGTGTGGGAATAGAATATACAATGAAGATTGCATTTCAGATCTGTGGAGAAAGGAAGGAATGTTCAAAAACAGAACCTGTTCTAGGGGTTGGATGGAGAGAGATGAACAAGACAAGCATGGGGCTGCCCACATGTAGCTTATCGTCTAGCAGTTAAGAGATGCAGAAGAAAATGCTCCATGTGAAAACGTTCTTAACAGCTAGTCCTCCACTAACTCATGGTTCCACAGAACCCAAAAGCTTACCACCAAAATAGATCTTAGATATTATCTGATTCAACCCTAGCTATAATAATTTGGAGAAGTTTAAGGTTGAATGTTTTAAAATTTACCAAAAAGTGGGGCTGCAAAGTACAGCAGATATATTAATAAGATTCCAGTACTGTTTCAAATATTTAGAAATAAAATTATGTCCAAGAACCATTAAGCTGAGCAGAAACTGAAAACAAGTGAAAAGTTGATCACAGGTTATTTTATACATTATTTTATACTGAAGTCAGTTTCCTTGGGTCTTCACTGCAACACCCTATTCATTTGTTCATTTTGTACAAGCACCTTTCATTTGTTCATTTTTTAATGAAAATAACTTTGTTTTCTACTTATAAAAGTAACATTCTTATAGTTTTTTAAAAATCAAATTATATAGAATAGTTGAAAGAAAGTGCAACCCACCTGTAACTCCAGGGTTTATACCTGGTCTCAGTTGCTATTTTGGCATAAATCCTTCCAAATTCTTTACTTTGCATACACATGCATTATTTTTTAAATGTGTTCTCTCTTGTAATATAATCTATATATGCAAGATAACGTGAGGTTAAGTCTTTTATTATTTATTTATTTATTTTCAAGCAACACCATTTAAACTCTTTATTCCCAGCCTTGGGCTCACCATGGAGACAATAGCTGTGCTCACATCCCTAAAATGCTGCAGGAATATGTCCATAGCACATGGGAAAGTACAAGATTCTCAAAGCACATCTATACCCCACAATCAGACTTCTTAGAAAAATGACTTATTAGTGATGTAGAAGATACAAGTCTATAATTTAGACTCATGAATTCATAGTACTTTCCACCAATTGGTCTAAAACAGTGACTAGATGGATATTTTAAAATAGGTTTTATTTTTCAGAAAAGTTTTAAATTTGCAGAAAAATTGAGAAGGTAGTACAGAGACTTTCCATAAACATCACATCCAGGGTCCCCTGTTATTAACATTTTCTGTTAGGACAGTATATTTGCTACAGTCAGTCAAACAATATCAATACATTGTCATTAACAAAGTCCCTACTTTATTCAGATTTCCTTTGTTTTTGCCTAATATCCCTTTTCTTTCCCAGAGTCCTATCCAGAACACCACATTACATTTTGATGTCACGTCGCCTTAGGCTCCTCTTGGCCATGGCAGTTTCCCAGCCTTTCCTTTGTTTTTGTTGAACTTGATAGTTTTCAGGAGTACGGGTCAGGTATTTTGTAGAATGCCCTCTCTTGGAATTTGTGTGATGTTCTGCTCATGATGAGACTGGGGTTGCAGGTTATTGAGTGGAAGGCTACAGAGGTAGAGTGCCGTCTTCGCCCCATTACATCAAGGGTACACACTGTCAGCATGATTTATCACTGTTGATGTCGATCCGGATCAGTTGGCTGAGGTGGTGTCTGCCTGATTTCTCCACCATAGTTATTTTTTCTTCCTTTTTATACTGGACTCTTAGGAAGCAAGACAGTATATGCAGCTCACACTTACAGGGTAAGGAGTTAACGCTAACCCCATCTCTTAAAGACAGAGTATCTATATAAAATATTTGGAATTCTGCACAGGAGACTTCTCTCTCTCCCCCAATTTATTTATTTATTTATTTACACACATATATACACACGCACACGTGTGTGTGTGTGTGTGTGTGTGTGTGTGTGTGTGTATTATCAGTGTGGACTCATGGATATTCATTTTATACTTTGGGTTATAATGCAATACGACTTTATCGTGTTGCTCAAATTGTTACAGCTTTGGCCGTTGGGAGCTTATCAGCTGTTCTCAGCTCTTGCTGGTTCCTAGACAGGGTTGTTTGATATTGCCGGGTAAGCCTAAAATGGATCTAAGGAACGAAGCCTATTTCTCCCAGTGAGAAAGGGTTTTGTACTAGAAGAGCCCTTCTCACAGGCAGCAGCTTAGTAGCATCTTGTGGAACCAGCCCCAACCTGGGTAGCCTTCTGCTTCTTGTGTGAGATGTCTGTTCTCATTCACCCAGGAGCGCCTTCACAGAGGAGGATTCAGAATTGGTTGTCAGTTACATAGCAAAGAAGTCCTTCTGTCGGCGAGCCATTGAACTCACCTGTAAGTTGACTCTCATTTCTCTTTTTTGGCAAAAGTTAAAATAGTTGAGAGCAAAGAAAACCACAAATTAATTGATAGATTTCTAACAAAAGCCACAGGGGTCGGAGAATGTCTATCTTTTTTTTTTTTTTTTTTTTTTGCCGGAAGAATGTCTATCTTTAATGTGCAAAATGTCTCTGGAAACCAACAAGTAAAGAGTCAGACATGGCCCTGGGCTTCCCTACTGACCGGTTTCCCGGAAATCTGGAGCTGGACCCACGGTGAAGTGACCGGGGTTAAGGACTCCTGATGCCATGAAACATGGAGGGAAGAAGGGACTCTCAGGGTGAGAGGAGAAGATGTGGCCAGAGAGATTCAAAGGAAACAGCAAAGCAACTGTCATAATCTTGAGTTCATTTCCTGTTTTTTCCTGGCAACCAAGTCAGGGAACAATTTGCTACATACTTTGTGACAGTTACGGTTTGAGCTTTGCTGAATCAGAGTGGGAACTCTTTTAATTTCAAAGAATGAGAATAGACAGATAGCTGTGTTCTTGAATAATTTCAGAAACAGTGTTGGAAGTGTGTGAATATTATCAAATTCAAGCTTCTGGATGTTTGCCAAAAAACAAAACAAACAACAAATAAATATAAGGATGATGGAAGGCAGGTTACTATGAAACAAAAACTCATTTGATGTAGGATGTTATTACTTCTCTAATCTAGAAGTTTTGCCTTTTAGACGTCTATTCTTGCATTTTAAAAAATCTGTCTTTTAGACCAATTTCTTTCCTTGATTGAAGCACTATTTGGGTAAAATTTTTTCACCAAGAGCTAATGTGTCCTTTCTAATTACCACATTTTTTTTTTCTTTCAAAGTCTTGCTCATTCCGTAACTATGGCACAAACTGAATCATTTGCCAAATGGCTATTGAATTGGTCTCCCTCTCCTGGTTAACGACTTTTATTGATAACACTGATTGTCTGTGCTGCATATCTGCACCTCATAGAAAATCTTAATCTTCAGTCCCCACCAAGTATTCAATTTAGCACTTTCTGTGTCATTATCATAAGGTTCTATATACCATATGGAAAACAAACTGTACCTTGTTCTCTACATGTTTCCTGTGGATTCTGTACCACCTTCCCTGGCATGGGAGGGCAGGGGAGGTGTCCTGATGACTTTTTTGTATCCCACAGTTAGGGGTATACTAGTAAATGCTCCACTAGAAAGAATATTGACTTGGGACTTCCCTGATGGTCCAGTGGTTAAGACTCCGAGCTCCCAATGCAGGGGGCCCAGGTTTGATCCCCGGTCAGGGAACTAGATCCCGCGTGACGCAGCGAAGATCCCTCACGTGGCAACTAAGATCCCGCGGACTGCAACTAAGACCCGGCGCGGCCAAATAAATTTATAAATAAATTTTTTAAATTAAAAAAAAAAAAAGAAAAGAAAGAATATTTACTTACCTTCCTCACTCCTTTGAGTCAAAGGGCAAAGCTCCCCTGCGTGAATCTGATTGCCAGCTGCTGCTACCACCCAATGGGAAGAGAAATATGGTTCTGATTTTTATAATCCTTCAGGATTACTTTTGCCCTGAAAGGTTCATTTTACTCAGTTTAATCATTAAGTAAGATTAAGTGTGATATTTTACTACTGGCATTTTGGGGGGAGAGCTATGGATATAAAATGAGAAAAATGTTTTAACTTTTTTATAGGACTTTATACTTTATATACAATTTTCATTATATTCAGATGAAAGGGAGCATACTGACAGGTCATGTATGTTCTGTGACTCCTTTTATAGTACATAGCTTGGGAGTCAGTGAGGAACTGCAAAATAAACTAGAGGATGTCGTGATTGACAGGAACCTTCTAATTCTTGGAAAAATTCTGGGTGAAGGTAAGCAGTTTAATTCTTTTCAAATATGAGTAAGAAGGTAAGCAGTTCACAGTCATTTAAAAAATATATGTTTATTAAATAAAATACCATTTTTGTGACTTTAAGTTATAATACAAATAGCTCTATCTTACAACTTTTAAAATGATAAAGTAAATAGTGATTTTTGAAACTCAGATTTGGCCTATGAAAAGGGCCTCTGCAGAACCTAACAAACACAGTAGGCTCTTGAAAAATAGTAATTTCCTTTCTTCATTAAAATGCATGCAATTCGGGGCTTCCCTGGTGGCGCAGTGGTTGGGAGTCCGCCTGCCGATGCAGGGGACGCGGGTTCGTGCCCCGGTCCGGGAAGATCCCACATGCCGCAGAGCGGCTGGGCCCGTGAGCCATGGCCGCTGAGCCTGCGCGTCCGGAGCCTGTGCTCCGCAACGGGAGAGGCCACAGCAGTGAGAGGCCCGCGTACCGAAAAAAAAAAAAAAAAGCATGCAATTCATTGGTCGGCTTCCTATATACTTTCAATTTATTCCTCTAGTTCTTAAGTTTACTATTCTTGTCACCTTCCTAATTAAATAGGAACAGAGGTGAAAATACATATTTGTCAAAATGGTCTTAGGATAAATGATAATGGTATTAAGAGTCGGTACTTGATGCATGTCAGTAACAATTTCCATGTCGTCTTGTAAGTTTCTTGAATCAGTTGTGATGCTTAATAAAGTGATGAGCTGAGCTAAGTCTGAGCCAACCAAGCTTGTGACAAGCAGGAGGCTAGGGCATGGCCTGTGCCCTGGGTTTACCAGTGGGGGTGACCTGGCCAGCTCTGCCCGGCTGCTGTGCTGGGGTCACAATGGAGCCACGTGAAAACAGCAGCTACGGTGCTATTGCATTTCTGTGGGCAAGAGAGATTTTGCACAAGGTCAATACAGATGTTGTTTTACTTCACAGGAGAGTTTGGGTCTGTCATGGAAGGAAATCTTAATCAGCAGGATGGGACCTCTCAGAAAGTGGCCGTGAAAACCATGAAGTGTGAGTTAACCCTGATGAAACCCATTCTTCTAGGGGTGGGCAGCTGCTTCAGTACCCGGCACTTCGTCAGGCCAGTGATGAATGATGGAGTTCATATGTCATGGTCTCGGTCACCAATGGGTCAGAAGGCCATCCAGAGCACTGTTAAGGTCACAGATGGTAACTTACTGTAATGAGCTCTTCATACCTGCATCATATATTCTTTTTTTTTAATGTTTGGTTTTATTTATGTATGCATTCATTTATGTATTTACTTATTGAAGTATAGTTGGTTTACAGTGTTTCAGATGTACAGCAAAGTGATTCAGAATATTATATATTCTTTATACTTGTCAGGGAGGGGGAAATTTCCCCCTCCACGCCTTTTAAGTTCTTGTGGCTGGCCTAATAAAACGGACACAAGACAGATTAACAGGAGAAAAAGAAATAAGTTTTAATTCATGTGCAGGAAATGTCATAGAAATGGGACCTACGAAGTGGCCAAAGAGGCAGCTTTTATACGTTTTAGACAAAGAAATAGTAAATTTGTGAGGAATTGACAGGACAAAGAAATGTGGGTTTTAGGTGCTCAATAAGTAAAGAATCAAAGCAAAGCTCAAAGTTTGGGCTTGGGGTAGTCAATTTAAAGAACTAACAAGGGAGAGGGTGTGGAGAAAAGGGAGCCCTCTTGCACTGTTGGTGGGAATGTAAATTGATACACTATGGAGAACAGTATGGAGGTTCCTTAAAAAACTGAAAATAGAACTACCATATGACCCAGCAATCCCACTCCTGGGCATATACCCTGAGAAAACCATAATTCAAAAAGAGTCATGTACCACAATGTTCATTGCAACTCTGTTTACAATAGCCAGGACATGGAAGCAACCTAAGTATCCATCGACAGATGAATGGATAAAGAAGATGTGGCACGTATACACAATGGAATATTACTCAGCCATAAAAAGAAACGAAACTGAGTTATTTGTAGTGAGGAGGATGGACCTAGAGTCTGTCATGTAGAGTGAAGTAAGTCAGAAAGAGAAAAATACCATATGCTAACACATATATATGGAATCTTAAAAAAAAATGGTTCTGAAGAACCTAGGGGCAGGACAGGAATAGAGATGCAGACGTAGAGAATGGACCTGAGGACACGGGAAGTGGGAAGGGTAAGCTGGGACGAAGTGAGAGAGTGGCATGGAATTATAAATACTACCAAATGTAAGATAGATAGCTAGTGGGAAGCAGCCGCATAGCACAGGGAGATCAGCTGGGTGCTCTGTGACCACCTAGAGGGGTGGGATATGGAGGGTGGGAGAGAGACTCAAGAGAGAGGGGATATGGGGATATATGTATACATATAGCTGATTCACTTTGTTATACAGCAGAACCTAACACACCATTGTAAAGCAGTTATACTCCAATAAAGATGTTAAAAAAGAAAGAAAGAAAGAAATAACAAGGTTTGTTTATTCAGGCTTCTTCAGCCAGAATTCCCTATCTCTGGCGATAAGGGTGTCCTTCATCTTTCACATGAGAGAGTTATTTCCTGCTTTCAGGAAGACAGAAAGGAGTGTCAGGGTGTCCCTCTTGCACTGGCCATTTCCTAAGTAACTGTAATTCAAAATAATCAATATGCCATTGTGACATATTTTGGGGTGGCCCACCCGGAGCCCCAGCACACTCAAGGCAATAACATTTGTTATTTTTACTCTCTCCCTCCCCTTCTCTTATCATTTAGTAGAGATAATGATTCCAAAGTAAAGCATGAATTTCCAAGGCAGGGCTGAGCTGGTAGCAGCATCTGACCCCAGGGATTGGTCTGGCTTATTTTGGTGGGTTCACTTCCTCACTTGAGGGTGGTTGTGTGGTCTGCAGGAAGCTGTGGACTGCCTGGAAAATAAGATTCCCAGAGAGAGGAGAAATATTTTTTGGTCAAAGGCATATCAAGAGCTATGATTATAAACTGCAGTCTCCAAAGGAGCTGGGAAGAATGCTTCCATCTGGGTCAGGAAGGGCCTGATAAGTCATCACACAGAATCTGTTTTCATCCCACAAGTAGTAAAGCGCTATTAAGAGCCTTAAGCAGGGCTTTCCGGGTGGCGCAATGGTTGAGAGTCCACCTGCCGATACAGGGGACATGGGTTCGTGCCCCGGTACGGGAAGATCCCACATGCCGCGGAGCGGCTGGGCCCGTGAGCCACGGCCGCTGAGCCTGTGCGTCCGGAGCCTGTGCTCCGCAACGGGAGAGGCCACAACAGTGAGAGGCCCGCGTACCGCAAAAAAAAAAAAAAAAAAAAAAGTCTTAAGCAAATGAGGACAAGAGCATATTATTACATTCTAGAAAGTTCACTTTGGTTGCAGCATGGAGGAGAATGAAGTACAGTGTTGACAAAAATAGTGGCAGAGGGCTTCCCTGGTGGCACAGTGGTTGAGAGTCCGCCTGCCAATGCAGGGGACACGGGTTCGTGCCCCGGTCCGGGAGGATCGCACATGCCGCGGAGCGGCTGGGCCCGTGAGCCATGGCCACTGAGCCTGTGCGTCCGGAGCCTGTGCTCCGCAATGGGAGAGGCGACAACAGTGAGAGGCCCGCATACCACAAAAAAAAAAAAAAAAAAATATATATATATATATATATATATATATATATAGTGGCAGATGCCAGTTAGAGCTCTTCAGAATCTGTACCCATGTCCATCCAGACAAGGAAACTAAGGCTCAGAAAGGTGGTGACTTGTCCAAATCAAATAGCTAGAAAGGAGGAGGGTCGGGCCAGAGTTTTCCTTACCATAGATTGACCAGACTGCATTGGTGGAACATGATAACGGGGCCCCCCATGCCCTTCTCCAGGAAGCATCTCCAGGGCCTGGAGACACATGATTGTCTAAGTTTGGTTCTTCAGGTGTCCAGCTGGGCATCCATGAAATTGACCATGATCATACACCATTCACCTGCAGTTGTCTTCACAATTCATAGAGGAAAATTATTTGGTGCTGTTTGTTAATGCTCTTAATATTGCTTTCTCATTTACCCCTTGTATATATTCAATATTATTTTTGATCAAGGGGTAAAGTAAAATTGGTTGCTTCCTAAAATTTTGTTTTGTTTTGTTTTGTTTTGTTTTGTTTTGCGGTACCTGGGCCTCCCTCTGCTGTGGCCTCTCCCGTTGTGGAGCGCAGGCTCAGCGGCCATGGCTCACGGGCCCAGCCACTCCACGGCATGTGGGATCTTCCCGGACCGGGGCACGAACCCACGTCCCCCATATCGTCAGGTGGACTCTCAACCACTGCGCCGCCAGGGAAGCCCTCTTCCTAAAATTTAAATCCACTGTTTATTGGGCATTAAAGCATCAGTTAGATTATAAGCATGTACTGAGACTTCTTAACCAGAATTGGAGGCTGAAGTTTTAATTTAAATATAAAAAATAACCATAATAACCAATAAGTCAGATGGGCTGGTGCTTTTTGCTTTTTATATACATAATAATGGCCAATACTTATGTAATTCTTACTGTGTGCCAAAGGGCACTGCAGTTATTCCCACATTTCATCAGTACAGCAGGAGCAGGAAATCAGTACAACTAGGAAGTAAGTGTGGGTAATCTCCTCCATAGACTGAGAAAACCTGAATTTAGAGTACTTACTGGAGCTGAACCCGGTGTGGAACCGAGTCTGGGTATCAGGCCACAGTCAGCATCCTTCCTGCCTCTTTCATTTTTCTGTTAACCTCTCAGTGTGTCCCTGGGAAGGCTCCTTCCATCAGTTATCCCAATTCACCGAGTAGAAAGTTTAGGGACCCTAGTAAAAGGAACTGGGCCTGGAACCTGTTTCCTCTCTGGCCTTGGCTCTGCTATCCTTTAACTTAATTAGAGTAACTTGTATGTGAATTGCATAGATGCTAATTATCAAAGATTAAAAGCCCGGTCTCTGGCCTCTGAATCCCAGGCTCATCTACATTTGCCTGGAGGGGTTAGACCCTGGGGAAAGGGTTTGCCCACTTCACCTGGTTGTTTGGGGAAAGTTGGCAGACATTTTGCAGGTCTATAGAATTGTTTTGCTTAAATTTGCTTTGATAGGAAGGTTAATATATCTTAAGCCCATAGGAGGTACAGACCCTGTACTACATGCTCTTACATGTAATTTCAATCAACACTTCCCCCCTGTTAAAGCAGATTCCCTAAGGCATGCTTGGCTTTGTGTTTGATTTTAACTGTGGTGAAATACACATAACATAAAATATACCATCTTAACCATTTTTCTTTTTTTTTTTCTTTTTTTTTTTTTTTTGGCGGTACACGGGCCTCTCACTGTTGTGGCCTCTCCCGTTGCGGAGCACAGGCTCCAGACGTGCAGGCGCAGCGGCCATGGCTCACGGGCCCAGCCGCTCTGCGGCATGTGGGATCTTCCCAGACCGGGGCATGAACCCGTGTCCCCTGCATCGGTAGGCGGACTCCCAACCACTGTGCCACCAGGGAAGCCCCATCCTAACCATTTTTAAGAGTACAGTTCAGGGACATTCAGTACATTCACACTGTTGTGCAACCGTCACCACCATCCATCTCCAGAACTTTCTCGCCTTGCAAAACCATAACTCCGTACCCATTAAACAACAGCCCTCCATCCCCCATGACCCCTCCTGCTTCTGGCAGCCACCATTCTACTTTCTGTCTCTGTGAATTTGACTTCTCTAAATACCTCCTAAAAGTGGAACCATACAGGATTTGTCCTGTGACTGGCTTATTTCACTTAGCATAATATAGAATTTTAAATATTTCCCTTAAATTGGCTTAATTCCAGAAACTTGGTATGCAAGTGCATCTAGTTCACAAGGCGTGATTGGGTAACCAGACTTGCAAGAAACGTGGTGAGAGAGAGAAGCATGTGTTCTTTCTTTTTTGAAGGCAAAAATCATTGCAACAGATCAGTTGGATTTGACTTTAGTTTTTTTAAACTAATAAGCTTTCATTTTTAGAGCAGTTTTAGGTTTATAGAAAAACTGGGCAGGGACTTCCCTGGCAGTCCAGTAATTAAAAGACTCGGGGCTTCCACTCTAGGGGGCATGATGGGTTTGACCCCTGGCCAGGGAACTAAGATCCCGTATGCCTTGCAGCTCAGCTGAAAAAAAAAAAAAAATTGGGCAGAAAGTAGAGGGTTCCCATATGCCCCCTCCCCTCACACAGTCTCCCCTATTAACATCTTGCATGGGTGTGGTACATTTTTTATAATTGATGAACCCGTAGTGTTACATTATTAACTGAAACTCATAGGTTACATTAGGGTTCACCTTGTGTTGTATGTTCTGTGGGTTTTGACAAATGCATAATGCCCTGTGTCCACCATTCCAGGGTCATACAGAAGTTTCACCTTCCTAAAATCCCTATACGTCATCTATTTATCCCCCCCCCACTAGTCTCTGACAACCACTCATCTGTTTACCGTTGCTATCATTTTGCCTTTTCCTGATTTTACTTTTAAAGAACAAAATTGCTCTTGCCCCCTCCCCTCCTCTGAGTAAATAATTCGTGCCTAACATTTTCTGTCGTTTCTTTCTAGTGGACAACTTTTCGCAGCGAGAGATTGAGGAGTTTCTCAGCGAGGCTGCGTGCATGAAAGACTTCAACCACCCAAACGTCATCCGGCTCCTAGGTACTCAGAGAAACAGAGGACCGGGTGGCCGGAGGGGCTCGGCTGACCCACTCTGGGCCACAGGAAAAATCTCTGGGACGGATAAATTTTACACTTTGTATAACTCCGAAGCGATTTATAACATCGGGTTTTTCGGGACTTCCCTGGCGGTCCAGTGGTTAGGACTGGGCGCTTCCACTGCAGGGGGCCCAAGTTCGATCCCTGGTCAGGGAACTAAGATCCTGCAAGCCGCACAGTGTGGCAAAAAATAAGATAAAATAAAATAAAAATAAGGGAGTTTTCACCCAAAAGACTTCTTACGGTTATATTTTCTGAGGCTGGTTGTAAAAATAGGCCTGCATTTTCCTGGACATCAGTGGGCTCAGGAATGTTTAGTGTCCACAGAGTTCTAGACAATTGTGGATTAAAACAGCCCCCGGTTACCCCAGTTACAAGACTTGAAAGCTGGTTATGCTATAATTTGTATTGATTTAGTTTATCTGTGAATCAAAAGCTAGTGGAATAAAGCTGTAAAAGTAGACAAATTCCATAGATCATCTTTGAGAAACAATTTATTGACATACTTCAGGTACTGATTTCTTGGGATCTACACTGACAATTTCATGGCACTTGATTCAAGTGATTTGAGTCAGTGATTTAATAGGCAGAATTTGGTTTTGTGGCACTGTTTGCTAAAAAATACAAAATGGAGAGCCCGTATCAAGTGGTTGCTGTGTGATACTATTCCAGGAGGGAAGAGCGACCTAAAAATAATTGAATATTGTGCTGACTTTTTTTTCTTTGCTGTCCTGTGACTTGATAAATGCTAAATTCTTTGGGGAACTTTCAAAGTTTTATTATGATGGACACTGGAGACAATGTTATGTCAGAGAAACTACTGTTGCTCATTTGTAACTATTGACTTCAGCAGACTCGGAGAACAATGGCGCTTTGTAATTGCACCACCATGTGCAAGAGCATTGTAAGCTTGATCTCAGGTGACAGGCTCTGATTCTAGCATCCATGACAAATGATGTGTGTCCCCACCCCACCCCCACCCCACCCCACCCCCCGTGTATGTGTTAACATTTAGAGATGTGAATTTCACCTATTGGCCCTCAGAATTCTTCCAATAGTTTTAAAAAAGCATTTGGTTGCAGGGGACTTCTTCATACGATTAAATATTTAACCATCACATGAAACTAGTTTGCCCTTGCATTCTGCTGCAGTCACTACCCCTCACTTGGACTCAGTATAACAAAAACGCCGTGGGTTTATAGATGGCTGTACTTGGTATCAATTAATTTTTGAGAGCTTTCACGCAAAGATTGGCACTAGTCTGAAAGAAAAAGAAATACCAAAAAGTGGACCCAGTGTGTGTTCCATATTCTAGAATACAGCGTGTGAGTTGTGAGGGTTTTGTTTTGTTTTTTTAACGGTTAACTTGAGAGCACATGTTTTCAATTTGGCCAGTGCTCCTGCAGTGCTTTTTGTGGTCACTGGTAACAAGGGCTCTTTGTAACTTACTCTCTGTTTTTAATTCCAGGTGTGTGTATAGAAATTAGCCCTCAAGGCATCCCCAGGCCCATGGTGATTTTACCCTTCATGAAATACGGGGATCTGCACACCTATTTACTCTATTCGCGATTGGAGACAGGACCAAAGGTAATCAGTCACCCAGTTGCATGGCCTCTGAACAGTGCTTGGGGCTCCCGTGACAGGGCCTGGACGACACCAGCGTCTAACCTAGAAAATGAAGGAGGGAAGGAGGGGACATTGGCCGCTGTTCAGTGCTCACTGTGCACCCTGGGGGTTGAAATGTGGTCCTCATAGCCGGCCTGCCCATAGATTTCATTATTCCTGTTTTATGTGAGGGAGAAGCAGGCTGGGAGTGGAAAAGAATGGGCCCCTCTTGCTGTCAGAGTGGTCTCTTTCCTTGAAAGTCTCCTCTTTTCTCCTCTTTTTAGATCGTTCACTCTGAAATTACTGAGTGCCGGAGCTATCTCAGTTTTCAGGGAGAAGTTGCACTGAGTTGTTTTTCAGAGACCCTGAGGGGGAATTGGCTCCATCCATGTTTCTCTTTATCCTGAGCCGCTCTGTCCTCAGAATCAGAAAGTGTGTTGGCAATTGGTGGGCCAGCCTGCCTGCCTTCCACGGTGCCCCTGAGAAGAGCACAGACCCCACAGGGCAAATCCTGCCCTGAAGCCCCACAGCGCAGAGACACCAAATGGAAACGAGCTCTTAGACGGAAACACCCCGCCCACTGGTCACAGGTGGTGGAAAGAGTTGTGATGAGATAGTAGTAATAAGATGGTGTCTGGGGAGCTTCACGGGGAAGGTCCTCATCGCAAGAGACAGGTGAACCTGTAGGAACAGCCATTTATTTCTAATATGGCGAGGCAGTTGAAAAAAAAAAAAAAACATGAAACTTGAGACCCGATTTAGGGGGAACATTTTCTGGAGGCTTCTTCCCTGTGTCTTGCTGCCCTGTTGGTAGTTTAGGCCTGTGTGTTATGAACAGGCCAGGAGAGTTTTGCTTTCCTTTTTCTTGTACTTGTTCTCTTCTTTCCAGGGATGGTGTAAGGGACCTAAATGGGAAAGTGAGCTCCTTCCTTTATTTAGCTACCTCCATGGTCCTGTGCTCACACCTATTTTGTTCATGGCTTCTTTAAGTCTTTCACCAGCACAAATACTAACCAGAGACAGGAACTTGTAGCCACATCACGGAGCTATTACAGAGTCACTGGGGCTCCTCCAAAGAGGTGAAGGGCCTAATCCAAAGTAGGGGACTCCGCATGGCTGAGTGATTTCCTTCTCTTCCCCGTCCCCCAAGAAACAGACAGTAACATTATAAGAAGCCTGGAGAAGAAGAAAAAATTACCCATAATTCGCAACATTGGCATCCTTGGACATTCACATCGCAACCGTTTATTCCATATCTGTGTGTTTCACAGGCAGGGGCTCAGTATGTACACATCTGTCTGTAGGCCAACAACAGGGGCTAACATTTCTCAAACGTTTGGCAGAGGCCAGCCTGTGTTTCCCATATAGCAATGGCACAGCCACCATAATAATTAGTTACTAATAGACTCTCAGGTGAGGAAACTGAGGCACAGATCAGCAGTGGTGAAGGCAGAACTGGCTGCAGACCCCATGCCTTTAGTTCTTCTTCACCGCATCCCATGGGTGCCCCTGCCCGACAGGGCAGCCTCCAGACAGATGTCTGTGAATGGCTGCATAGCATCCTCTTGAATGGATTTTGCTTCATGTTGATGAGTGATTTTGCCTACATTTAATTTCCTGGTATATTATATGATTTTTCTAATAATTTGCAGGGGGGGGATCTCATATTTCACAAGAGTGATTTCTGTAGTAAAAAAAATAAAAATACACAGGTTTGTTTGATGACCAACAACCATCCATCTTGTGAAGCTTAACTCTCCTCCCTTTTTTGGACCCCTGTGCAAGTGGAGTGAGGCTCAGATTGGATGTCTTTCTTGAATCTTTGTAGAAGAGAAATAGGCCATTTATATCCTTTATAAAAATATTTTAAAATTATCATACAGAAAAAAAAGACTTTTTTCCCTTTCTGGTCTATAGTTATATAAATTTTAATGCACGTATAGATTCATATACTACCATTACAATCAGGATACAGAACAATTCCATCACTCAAAACTCCTCCTCCTGCTACCCCTTTGTAGTTACACCTTGCCCACATGGCTAACCCCTGACAACCACTGATCTGTTCTCCATCACTATAGTTTTGTCTTTTAGAGAATGCCGTATAAATGGAATTATATAGTTTGTAATTCTTTGAGACTGTCTTCCTTCACTCAGCATTATGCCTTTGGGAGCCATCCAAGTTGCATGTATCAGCAGTTCATTGCTTTTTTTATTGCTGTGTAGGCTTCTATTGTATGGCTGTATCACAGTTTTCTCTTTCCATTTGCCTATTGAAGGACCTATGACAATTTTGAGTTGCTATAAAAATTCACATACAGGTTTTTGAGTGAACATAACTTTTCATTTCTCTAGACTAAATACCCACGAATGGGATGCTAGGTCATATGGAAAATGTATGTTTATCTTTATAGTTAACTGCTAAACTACTTGCCAGAATGGCTATACCATTTTACATTTCCACCAGGAATGTATGAGAAATTCAGTTGCTCTGCATTCTTGTTAGCACTTGGTATCATCTGTAGTTTTTTGTTTTGTTTTTTTTTTTTAGCTGTTCTGATAGGTGTATAGTGATAGCTTATCATGAAATTTATTTGCATTTCCCTAATGATTAATGATGTTGAGCATCTTGTGTTTATTTACCATCTTTATTTATTTATTTTTTTATTTTTTATTTTTTATTTTTTATTATTTACCATCTTTATATCCTCTTTGGTGAGTGTCTGTTAAAGTCTTTTGTTTATTTTTTAATTGGGTTGTTGGTTTTCTTGTTGGGTTTTGAGAGTTCTTTAGCTGCAGTTCCTCTGTTGGATATGTGATTTGCAAAGACTTTTCTCCCACTTTGTAGCTTGGCTTTGTATTCTCTTAACATGAGCAAAAAAAATTTAAATTTTGATGAAGTATAGTTCATCAGTATTTTCTTTTAATGGATCATACGTTCACTGTCATTTCTAAGAACTCTTTGCCTAACTCCAGATCAGAAAGATTTTCGTCTAAAAATTTGTGGGTTTATATGTTACGTTTAAGTCTGTGACCCATTTTGAATTAATTTTTGTGTGAGGTGTGAAATTTAGCTTGTTGCTTTTTTTGCACATAGATGACCAGCATCACTTGTGAAAAAACTATCCTTAATCCACTAATTGCTTTTGCACCTTTGTGAAAAATCAGTTGTACACGTGTGAGTCTATTTCTGAGTTTTCTGTTCTGTTCCATTAAGCTATGTGCCATCCTTCGCCCCTGTCACACCATTGAGATTACTGTAGCTTTATTGTCTTAAAATCGGGTAATGTGATTCCTCCAAATTTATCCTACTTTTTCAGAATTGTTTTTGCTGTTCTAGTTTTGTTGCCGTTCTGTATAAATTATAGAATCAGTTTGTGTCTGCCAAAAGTACTGCTGGAACAGAATAACAAGGAAACAAGTACACAGCATTTTACTGACTAATGAATAGTTTCAATTTGCAAAAATATAAGGTATATCTCCAATGATGGAAACTCCCAGGTTTTATAAAAATTTAAAAGGAATGTTTTTAAAAGGAATGTAGTTTCATATTTTGACACTTTGTAGCCACATGTAAAGCTGAGAGTCACAAAATGCATCATAGACAAACTAGAAAATCAAGCTTTTATTCAAATTTCTGCTGCCTTATCAGTCAGTTCCTTGGCAATAAATACCTTCTGGTCCTGCTAGAGTGGCCCAAGAATAGGTCTCAGTCATATAAATGTGCTTCTTCAGCAGGACCTGGGTGCCATTCTGTCCTCTGTGTGAATAGCACGCCTGCTCTTCCAATCCATGAACACTGGATACCTTTCCATTTATTTAGAAACTAATTTAATTCTTTCCTTTTGTAGTTCTCAGAGTATAAGTTTTGCACTTCTTCTGTTAAATTTATTCCTAAGTATTTTGTTGTTGATTCTTTTGTAGATGTTGTTTTCTTAATTTCATTGTCAGACAGTTCATTGTTAGTGTGTAGAAATGCAGTTGAGTTTTGTATGTCAGTCTAGTATCCTGCAAACCTTATTGACCTCATTTATTAGTTTTACCACACAATGCTCTTTTATTTTATTTTACTTTTTTATTTTTTTTGTGGTATGCGGGCCTCTCACTTTTGTGGCCCCTACCATTGCGGAGCACAGGCTCCGGACGCGCAGGCTCGGCGGCCATGGCCCACGGGCCCAGCCGCTCTGCGGCATGTGGGATCCTCCCGGACCGGGGCACGAACCCATGTCGCCTGCATAGGCAGGTGGACTCTCAACCACTGCGCCACCAGGGAAGCCCATACACAATGCTCTTTTAAATGACCTTTGGTCACAGTCTGCAAGATTAACATAGTTCTGCTTGGAAAAAAATAACACGAATGACTAAGCACCTGATATTCATTATACTTCCATGAATGTCAGCAGATTTGATATTTCTTAGCACTCAAATCCTTTCCTGGAAATTAGCATCCAGAAAATCAAATGCCCCAGATATATAGAACAGAGGCATAAGGCGTTCATGCCTGATTTACTTACATTTTTTTTTAACAACTCCATTATGTAAGGGTAAAGGATAAAGCATTTTTGTTATATATACAGTCTGTGATTGACACGTGTCTTAGTTGAGAAATGTAGATCATTAAAAATTCAGTGTCAAGACTTCCCTGGTGGTCCAGTGGTTAAGACTCCATGCTCCCAACTCAGGGGGCCTGGGTTTGATCCTTGGTCAGGGAACTAGATCCCGCATGCCTCAGCTAAGAGCCTGCATGCCACGGCTAAGACCCAGCACAGCCCAATTTAAAAAAAAAAAAAAATTCAGTGTTTTCACGAGTACCACTTTAGAAGACTCATGTGCCATATAGAATAAACCATAAATCCAATGCCTTGGGGAAGAATATATCATGGGTGGACCCATTTATGATTTCTAGGAACTTTGTGAACCCTTTTCTTTAGGGCTCTGACTGCACTAAAACATTGAATTACTACACAGAAGTCTTCATTAGTCATCAGCCTCTAATCAGTCCCAACACAGCAGGTTTTCTAACATGCAGTCTGGTTTGATTTTTACAACATAGAAAAAACACATCAGGCTGTTAAAACTTACAGGAAGGCCCTAGAGAAACAAAAATGGAAATTCCTGAATACTTACTTGTGGTACTTTGATCCCATGATAAGGGGTAAAGACCATCCTGCTTTCTGTCCAGAAGAAAAAAAAAGTCTCTTTTGAAACATTTCAAAATAAAATGATACCAGATGTGGGTGCTTAATTGGAAACAGCTCCTTCTCCATGGGCTTTTTGCTGTCAAAACATTAGATCCGGGGCTTCCCTGGTGGCGCAGTGGTTGGGAGTGCGCCTGACGATGCGGGGGACATGGGTTCGTGCCCCGGTCCGGGAGGATCCCACATGCCGCGGAGCGGCTGGGCCCGTGAGCCATGGCCGCTGAGCCTGCGTGTCCGGAGCCTGTGCTCCGCAACGGGAGAGGCCACAGCAGTGAGAGGCCCATGTACCGCAAAAAAACAAACAAAAACATTAGATCCTTCCCCACTGAAGCCAGACCCCCTTCTTTTCCCCTCTTTGTCTCACTGCCACTCAGAAGGACACAAGGATCACATTTGCGCTCATAACTTGTGAAAAGAATGTTATTAACTGGCCACACACACAAAAATTGTTGGCGGTATCTTTGGAATTGCATTAAATTTATAAATTAATTTTTTAAAATACCTTTGAAGACGAGGAGAAGAAAACGTGATACTTGCCAGGAAGTTTTAGGGTTTGTTTTTCATTTTTGCGTTACGCAGGCCTCTCACTGCTGTGGCCTCTCCCATTGCGGGGCACAGGCTCCGGACGCGCAGGCTCAGCGGCCATGGCTCACGGGCCCAGCCGCTCTGCGGCATGTGGGATCTTCCCTGACCGGGGCACGAACCCGTGTCCCCTGCATCAGCAGGCGGACTCTCAACCACTGCGCCACCAGGGAAGCCCTGTTTTTCATTCACTTTTAAAACCTTATTTGTGACTTGAGTGATATGGAAATTTCCTTGTTTCATGGCCACACTTCTAAGTCATAAAGCCATCATTTCACCCCCTCAAATGGAAGTAACTTGGTTTCCTTTTAAAAAATAATCCTGGACTTCCCTGGTGGTGCAGTGGTTAGGAATCTGCCTACCCACGCAGGGGACACAGGTTCGGACCCTGGTCTGGGAAGATCCCACATGCCGCAGAGCAGCTAAGCCTATGCTCCACAGCTACTGAGCCTGCGCTCTAGAGCCCACGAGCCACTACTGAAGCCTGCGTGCCACAACTACTGAAGCCCGCGTGCCTAGAGCCTGTGCTCCACAAGAGAGGCCACCGCAATAAGAAGCCCACACACCACAACAAAGAGTAGCCCCTGCTCGCTGCAACTAGAGAAAGCCCAGGTGCAGCAACCAAGACCCAACGCAGCCATAAATAACTAATTTTATTTTTAAAAAGATAATAGTCTCTCAGGAATTCCCCGGTGGTCCAGTGGTTAGGACTCTGCACTTTCACTGCCCGGGCCCGGGTTCATTCCCTAGTTAGGGAACTAAGATCCTGCAAGCCACATGGTGTGGCCAGAAAAATAATAATAATAATAATCTGTCTCCTTGTGTCTTCCACCCCCTAGCATATTCCTCTGCAGACACTGTTGAAGTTCATGGTGGACATTGCTCAGGGAATGGAGTATCTGAGCAACAGGAACTTTCTTCATCGAGATTTAGCTGCTCGAAACTGCATGTAAGAGCCCTGGCCCATCCTGGAGTGGGTTGGACCTCATGGTGGTGGATGTTTGTGGGCATGTGGGGTGGCCTGTTGATGTTCAAGTATGGAGGAGGACTAGGCTTGGGAGGTGACAGTGTGGCAGGAGATGGCGTTTCTACCATCCTGACACATGACTGGGTGTTTGCTTAAGGGTTTTCACTGCTTCTGCCTCTAAGAGTCTGGCTGGCCTCCAAAACTCCCCTGTGACTTTTTTTTTTTTAAATTTTTATTGGAGTAGAGTTGATTTACAATGTTGTGTTAGTTTCAGGTGTACAGCAAAGTGATTCCGTTATACATATACATATATCCACTCCTTTCTAGATTCTTTTCCCATCTAGACCATTACAGAGTAATGAGTAGAGTTCCCTGTGCTATATAGTAGGTCCTTATTAGTTATCTATTTTCTATATAATAGTGTGTTTTTGTGTGACTACTTTTTTATTTTCACACTCTCACTCAGCTAGGAGTACTAGGTGTGAACTTTGGGATTCTCCCGAACTGCCATCAGCTTATTTGGATCCAGAGTTACATATAAGTCAGCTTATCATGAAGACAGTGATGAAAATCATAATGGTTTTGTCCCTGAGTTTTCATGATACTGCCTTGTGAAGTGGTTTTGTCCTGACTACACCAAAGCTTTCCTTTTGCAGCAGAGAGACAAGGGCTTATACAAGAACTTTGAACTTCACCTTCCCCATCTCTTCAATCTGCTTCAACAGCCATTATCTGCTGTAAATCTTCAAAAACAATAACTATTTCTTGATTTGAAATTTACTATTGCAAGAAGAGAAGAGTGTTCCTTAAGTGTATTGCTGTTATTCGTTTTTTCTTTGTTGGAGATGTGACAGTGGAGCCTGTCCCCTCCCCTCCCTCCTCCTAACCAACCCTGCCCCCTGGCCGTCTATCACTTTCACCTCATTTTTGAAAACGCAGAAGGGTCTTGGTTTTGTTTTTTATTTAAATAATTTGTCTACCATGGAGGGAGAATCATGAAAACCTTTTCTTCCCCTTAACATTTCCTTCATGTTTTTCCCACAAGGTAGGGTGACTAGCTGTCCGGTTTGTCCAGAATTGAGGGATTTCCCAGGATGTGGGACTTTTAGTTTTAAATGACAGTGTCAGGCAAACAGGGACAAGGTAGTCAGTCGCCCTACCTCCAGACCACTCATTCCTCCTCCTCCTCCTCCTCTCCTTGTCTAAGATCAATTTTAACTGCTTGGGCTGTAAATGCAGTTATATTCCTTTAATTTTCCAGTTAATGCCTTGGGTACCACCTGGCACCGTCTTAGCAGGAAGTCCAGTGTCCCCCGCTTACAGCACGTGCTTCCCCCCAAGCTGTCAAGTGGCTTACTTAATCTGTGGAGCCAGTGCTGCTTCCAGACGTCAGGCAGGAAGGCTACTAGGCTCTAGATGAGTCCCCCAGGGGGCCCTGGCTTGGAGCTGCTGCTCTTTTTACTCCCGTGCACCTCTGTTCCTCCAGGTGGCTCCATCCTCTGTGCCCAGGCGCCCTGGTTGGTCCAGATTCCCACACAGCCCAGAAGGGTAGAAAGTTATAACTCGTCTGGTTCCCCCTCACTTGCTCTGCCATTGGTCCCAAAGCAGGACTCTCACAGGCTGTGGGGTCTCTATCTTTTGGTTACTCATCTTGGATGTTTTCAGCTGCATCAGGTGCAGACCTGTGATTTAAGGCTTTGCCTCTGAGGTCGCTGAGGACGTGAACTCGCTCTGTCTCTCTCTCTGTAGGTTGCGAGATGACATGACTGTCTGCGTCGCGGACTTTGGCCTCTCTAAGAAGATTTACAGCGGCGACTACTACCGCCAGGGCCGCATCGCTAAGATGCCTGTGAAATGGATCGCCATAGAGAGTCTCGCGGACCGAGTATACACCAGTAAAAGTGACGTGGTACGTACGTACAGAGTTTTGATTCGGGGCCCCGCATTGCAAAGGTGAAGGCCTGCTGAAAGAGATGACTTAAGCTGGTGCTGCAGGACATCTTACTCTTTGATGAGCTGAGGATTGGGGCAAGCTCACACTTCTCTTTATTTATCGCGAGATGCTTTAATTCAGGCGGAACATTAGATTCTGGTGAAGTAGCCTGACATTCAGAGGATGGCAGAGGCCCTTAATTTATTTCCACTTTCCTCTGCTACAGCATAGTGACTCATTGCCTGCAACTAAGATATTTCATATTCACATTAAATTAAATGAATTCATCCCATGGCTGTTTGGAACTAAGATGCTGTATAAGAGGTGCTGTGTATTGATACCCTTAACCAGAGATCAGGAAAAAAAAAAAAACCACTTGCCGACAACAGTAGGAACAGAACGTTAAACAGAGCACTGATGTGCCACGAGGCTAGATCTTCCTTTGTCTCATTTCCCAAACAGCTTTAGTAAAAATGGAGAACTGTGACGTTCCGACCCCCCGTTATTGCTGTTTGGGGAGAGCAGCGTATCTCAAACATAATTGTCAGCTTTGTGCATGACCGCCGGGGCTCTGAGGAAATGACCTTTCCCAATGAAAAAGTCCATTCAGCCTTTCTGGAAAGACTTGCATCCTGACGTTGTCGCTTTGTCCTCAGTGGGCATTTGGAGTGACCATGTGGGAAATAGCCACACGAGGAATGACCCCCTATCCCGGAGTCCAGAACCACGAAATATATGACTATCTTCTCCACGGTCACAGGCTGAAACAGCCAGAGGGCTGCTTGGATGAACTGTAAGTCAGCTGCTCTTCATCTCGGGGACACCCTGCCAAGACCTGGGGACACACAGCCATAGTGGGTGGGAACGCTCAGCCGGGCGGCTGTGGGCAGAAGATGACACACGCAGATGTCCGGGACAGAAGCCTCTCCTGGTGTGGGAAGCGGTGTGTGGACATCTCCAGTGAGCCCGCACATGTTCCGAAGTTCTGTAAGCCCCTCTAGGAAATACAGTTGGCCCTCTGCATGGGTGGATGCAGAACCCACAGATACGGGGGGCCAACTGATTGTAAGGAACTTGAGCATCTGCAGATTTTGGTATCCGCTGGGGCTTTTGGAACCAGTCTGTCATGGATACCGAGGGGTGACTATGTATCCTACAGATAAATAGGTCGACTTTACAACGCATGAGGTACTTGGAGGATTCTCTGCCCTCTTTTGCTGCAGTCGTGCTCCTCTTGTCATTCAACATCTTAAACAAACCAATCACAGGAATAGCTTGAATCAGGAAATTTAGAAATCTACGCCAGTGACTTTGCTTTCAGGCTGGTCATCAGAATTGCTCAGGGGATATTCTAAGAACGTGATTCCTCAGCCCTGTGCCTGGAGATTGTGATTCTCTTGGTACAGAGCAGGCCCAGAAATGTATGTTTTAAAACTGTCCCAGGGATGGACTTCCCTGGTGGTGCAGTGGTTAAGAATCCGCCTGCCAACGCAGGGGACATGGGTTCGAGCCCTGGTCTGGGAAGATCCCACATGCTGTGGAGCAACTAAGCCCGTGCACCACAACTACTGAGCCTGCGCTCTAGAGCTCATGAGCCACAACTACTGAGCCCGCGAGCCGCAACTACTGAGGCCGCGTGCCACAGCTACTGAAGCCCGTGCCCCTAGAGCCCGTGCTCCACAGCAGGAGAAGCCACCGCAATGAGAAGCCCACCGCAACAGACCCAACGCAGCCAAAAATAACTAAATGAGTAAATAAATTTATAATAATAATAATAATAATATTGTTAAAAAAATATAACTATCCCAGGGAGACTGTACACTCAGCTGGCGTGAGACCCCCCCCAGCTCCCAGCCTGCAGGACCAGAGTGCCCTTGCCTTCCCAACAGGCCCCTCTGTCTTCAGGGTGGACAGTACAGGGAGAGGCCTGGGACTTGGAGTCAGAGAGGCCAGGCTCCGCCTCCTAACTAGCCACGTGTGTGGCCACTGCAGCTGACGTGACCGCTCCGTGCCACCAAAAAAATATAGTCATGTATTCTGCAGAGGTATTTGGAGGGTTAACAAAGAAGCGTGTGGAGCGCTCAGCCTGCAGGAAGCACGCACACTAAGTGTCACATATGGTGCCCGTGATTCATAACATCTTTACAAGTCGATCCCCTCCCAGACACCTTGCGGACTTTTAAACAATCATTTCTTGTGGCACTGCCTCCAGCTTGATGATCTGACCCTTCCTAATGATGAGCCTGTCCCCAGCGTAACAGGGGTCATGGGCTCGGAGAGTGGCATTCTCACCATGTTTAGCAAGAACATTTCAGGACCGTGGGCCTGCGTGGTCTCCGCCGTGGAACGCCGGGCCGCGCTGCTCGCGCAGGTGGGCCTGTGCAGGACCCCACACACGCGCACCCACACTCACACTCTGGCCCTGCTTCCTCACACGGGTGAGAAGGCCCCGGTCAGTTTGTACATGGGCCTCCCTGATCCATCACGGCCAAACAGAAGGAAAGTTTTTTTTGATCGGAGCCTCACACTGCTTGGGGGGAATGGTAGTGGTGGTGGTGATTACGGTTGTAAATCCGTAACATTTAGAACAGAAACAGAAATCATAAGCCCTTTAAAAGAAACATCATGAAATCCTAATTCAATTAGATCTGGGGCTTCACGGTCGTTTCTGAAAGGGCCACATGAATGAAATGTTTGCTTCTGCAAATGAAGAAGCCATTTCTGTCAAACAATATTGAATGGAGGCTTTTGTGGCTGTTTCTTTCTTGGCTGCTTTGGTGCTCCAGGAGAAGTTGATTATCTGGGGTCTTAGCAAGGTCTAAGCTGTGTCACGTTGTGTTTTTAGATGGTGCTTGTAGAGCCATGATGAGGGAATGCTGAGTCGGTTTTTGAGAGGTGGTTTTTTAGGTGAAAGAGCTTCAGTGTCAGCAGTGCCGTGCGGCTGGGGGAGGGAGGCTGGGGAAAAGCCAGAGGAAGCAACGGCTCTGTGGTCCCCACCCCCAAGGCTGGCTCGTCACACCGCGGGCTCGCAGAGGCTCTCGTGAGCCAGGCCCGCTTCCCAGGTCCCCTCTCAAGTCTGGATGCTGGCGAACGACGGCATCGCCCAGAGAGCTCTCTGCATTTCCACATCTGGGGTCTTTTCTTTTAAAACTGAGGCAGATACTTCTGAGCACCTCCGTTTGCTGTCTCACCTTAGTGGAGATGCGTTGACTCCTGTGTTTGGTTGCCCCTCAGTCATTTTACAGTCAACCCTGAGAAATACAGCAGTGGAAATAACAGGGTGTGCTTGGAGCCCCGCTCCCCGGTCCTGCCCGCTGAGGGCCACCTCTTCTTACGGCATCACCCCCACCTCTGAATGACCAGGTCCCCATCACCCAAGAGGCCGCTCTGGGTGGTGCTCCCATCACCTCCGGGGGACCTCTCGTCGGCCGAGCTCACAGCCTCCCAGCTGCAGACGCTGTGGTTTGTGGCACCGGCCCTCCATCTCCTCGTCTCCAGGGTGACACGCGGGAGCCACCTTGTTCTTTCGTATCCCACTGGGTCCCCTCAGCCAGCAGATGTCTTTCAGGGTCCCCCTCCCCTCCATTCCTTCCCCCAGTACAAGCACGCCTCCCAGATATCGCGGGTTCAGCTCTGGAGCACTGCAGTAGAGTGAGTCACGGGAATTTTTTGGTTTCCCGGTGCATATAAAAGTTATGATTACTATACTGTAGTCTGTTAAGTGTGCAACAGCATTATGTCTAGAAAATGATGTAAATACCGGTTTTTTTGGTTTGTTTTTTGCGGTACGCGGGCCTCTCACTGTTGTGGCCTCTCCCGTTGCAGAGCGCAGGCTCCGGATGCGCAGGCTCAGCGGCCATGGCTCACGGGCCCAGCCGCTCCGCGGCATGTGGGATCTTCCCGGACCGGGGCACGAACCCGCGTCCCCTCCATCGGCAGGCGGACTCTCAACCACTGTGCCACCAGGGAAGCCCCAAATACCTTAATTTTAAAAACAGTTTGTGGGGACTTCCCTGGTGGTCCAGTGGCTAAGGCTCTGCGCTCCCAATGCAGGGGGCCTAGGTTCGATCCCTGGTCAGGGAACTAGATCCCACGTGCCACAGGTAAGAAACTCTTAAGACCTGGCGCAGCCAAATAAATATTTTTTTAAGAAACACTTTAGGGCTTCCCTGGTGGCGCAGTGGTTGAGAGTCCGCCTGCCGATGTGGGGGTCGCGGGTTCGTGCCCCGGTCTGGGAAGATCCCACGTGCCGCGGAGCGGCTGGGCCGGTGAGCCATGGCCGCTGAGCCTGCGCGTCCGGAGCCTGTGCTCCGCAACGGGAGAGGCCACAACAGTGAGAGGCCCGCGTACCGCAAAAAAAGAAAAAGAAACACTTTATTGCTAAAAAATGCTAACCATCGTGGAGACTTCAGCGAGTCATAATCCTTTTGCTGGTAGAGTGTCTTGCCTCGGTGCTGGTGGCTGCTGACTGATCAGGGTGGTGGCTACTGAAGGTTGGGGTGGCCGTGGCAATTTCTTAAAGTAAGACAACAGTGAAGTTTGCTGCCTCGATCTACTCTTCCTTTCATGAACAATTTCTCTGTAGCATGCAGTGCTGTCTGATAGCATTTTACCCCCAGGAGAACTTCGTTCAGACTTGAAGTCAGTCCTCTCCAACCCTGCTGCTGCTTTATCAACTCAGTTTATGTAATATTCTAAATCCTTTATTGTCATTTCAACAATCATCACGGCATCTGCACCAGGAGTAGATTCCATCTCAGGAAACCACTTTCTTTGCTCATCCATGAGAAGCAACTCCTTATCCGTTAAAATTTCATCATAAAATTGCAGCGATTCAGGGAATTCCCTGGCGGTCCAGTAGTTAGGAACTGAGATCCCTCAAGCTGCTCCGTGCAGCCAAAAAAAACCAGGTTAAAATTGCAGCAGTTCAGTCGCATCTTCAGGTTTCCTTGCTCTTCCCCCCACATCTGCAGTTACTTCCCCGTCAGGGTCTGAGCCATGGCAAGCAGGGCTGCTCGGTGGTTAAGTACATGGGCTCTGGAGTCAGACACTCTTTGATGTGGGCCACAGCTTCACCGTCGTCCTAGGGCCAAGCATCACGCTCTCAGGATCCTTCTCCGTAAAATGGGATCACGGTACCTGTGTGTGGGCTCGTGCTGCTTAAGCAAGCTAGTATCTCTAAAAGTGCCTTACACAGATGGCTGTCAGATAGTAAATGCTGAGGACAGGTCAGCGGTTATTATTTTTACTGGAGGAGGTCGAAGTCACGGAGAAGAGCAGGGGCCCCAGAGCGTTTCTCCTTCACGGAGCAGCATCAGGTGGCCGAGGTTCAGCAGCCCTACACGTGCCACGAAGCTGCGGCCGCCTCAAATCAGGGGCTGCCCCAGCCCTGGGCTCACCTGCCACCGTCACAGCACTGCCCTTATTCTTCACACACCTGCCCACGCCAGCCCCCCTCTTGATTTCATTCCTCGAGCCTCCCAAGGCCTGGAACGATGGTGAGTGTGGAGCTGGGGCTGACACCCGTCTGCTCCCAGGAACACCGCCCCCCCCCCCCCCCGCTCCCCTCCCCCTCCCTCCAGCCTCTCCACTCCCACCTGATTGGGAGAAGCAGGGGCGGATTGCCCTTGGGCTGTGCATGCTGGGCCAGGAGATAACACTCTTCTTTGCTTCGAGGTATGAAGTCATGCACTCTTGCTGGAGAGCTGAGCCCTTGGACCGCCCCACCTTTTCAAGGCTGAGGCTGCAGCTAGAAAAGCTCTTGGAAAGCCTGCCTGAGGTTCAGGACGAAGCCGACATCATTTACGTCAACACACAGTTTCCGGAGAGCCGCGAGGGCCCGGCCGAGGGCTCGGCACTTGCTCAGCTGGACGTGAACGTCCATCCCGGCTTGGTCATTGCTCCCTGCACACCCGGCGCCACCGTCAGCGTGGTCACCGCGGAAGTCCATGACAACAGACCTCACGAGGGAAGGTACATCCTGAACGGGGTCAGCGAGGGCTGGGAAGAACAGGCTCCCGCTGCCCCGGCGACAGGGACGGCGGAAAGGAACGGTGTTTTACTGGAGGACAGGCTGGTAAGGAATGGGGTTCCCTGGTCCCAGTCCAGCACGCTGCCCGTGGGGACCCCAGTGTCGGGTGAACTCTTGTTTGACGACTCCTCAGAAGACTCAGAAGTCCTCATGTGAGGAGAGCTGAGACACATTCCCGAATCCTGGAAATTCCGCCTTACGAGAACCCACATACACTCGATGTTTTTGGTATGTCTTCCTTACCAAGTCGATGCCGCCCTGGCCCGAAAGCACCTCGTGAATGGTGTCAAGTAAGTCATCGTTTAGAACACATAACATATATTTATTGACAGAGAAAATATCTATATGTATATGGTGGAAAGAGACAAAGATATTCTATTTTAATAAAAGGTGACTTAGGTCACTTTTCTGGACGATCTTAACATTTAAGCTCTAACAGCCCCATCTCCACAGCAGTTCCTGGATGTTCACATTGGCACAAAGTTGTTTTTTTAAAGTTCTTTTCCTTTTCCGTGACTATTAAATATTTGTAAAATAAAATGCCATATCTGCCTTTGCTTCTGCCCTTAAGAAAAATCTGGTACTCCCACCTGAATTATCTCTTTGATAAGAGTGATTCATTTCATATTTAAAGTTTTATAACTGATGAATTCTCCGATCTGGCTTCCTAATAAAATATGAATGAGGAAAGATGTGTGGTGCTTAACTTGAGACTTGGAAAGACATGGCCACTGGCTGCCTCAGTGCCTTTGCAAAGGAATTCCCTTGATGCCTGGCTCTCGATGCAATTGCTCTGACCACTCTTGACATTGTTTTTTTAAAGATATGGAAAAACCACTCCAGAGGGCCCAAAGATGAAGAACAAAAAAATATCAGAGGGTTGAAAAATACAATCTGAGTGGAAAGATTTCAAATAAATCGTAGAAGGGACTTCCCTGGCGGTCTAGTGGTTAGGACTCTGCCCCCTTCCACTGCAGGAGGCACAGGTTCAATCCCTGATCAGGGAACTAAGATCCTGCAAGCCGTGCAGCCCCCCCCCCAAAAAAAGGTATGTTCGGGACTTCCTGGTGGCACAGTGGTTAAGACTCTGTGCTCCCAATGCAGGGGGCCTGGGTTCGATCCCTGGTCAGGGAACTGCATCCGATATGCATGCTGCAACTAAGAGTTTGCATGCCACAACTAAGGAGCTGGTGATCCGCAACTAAGGAGCCAATGAGCTGCAACTAAGGAGGCTGCCACTGCAACTAAGGAGCACACATGCCGCAACTAAGGAGCCCATGAGCCACAACTAAGGAGCCTACCTGCTGCAACTAAGACCCAGCACAACCAAATAAATAAATTAAATATTTTTTTTAAAGTATATTTGCATCTGTAAGATAAATAAGCAAATTGAAAAACATACTTGGGAGTTTCATACACATTTAATATTAAATATCTAAACTAATACACTTTGTGTTTTGTGTTTCTAATTTTAATTACATAATGTAAACAAATATATAATGAATAGGTCATCAAATGGCCACAGCCCCCCAAATCCTGTCCAGTTTGCTCAGTATATGCCGTGTGGCCTGAGAAGGGCTGGAAAGCCTGGGCCAGTTCTGCTGTAGAGAGAAAGCTGTGACTTCTGGCTTCTCCTGAGACATTAACAAACATGGCAGAGAAATTCACTTCAACCCCACAGCGATGCCCCAGGGCCTTGGGTAAACGGGGCGTGAGGGGCAGAACTTCCCTCCCAGCCTCCTTTTCCCAACAGGAGAATGGAGCCGGACTACCCTTGTTCAGACACTTGACGGCTCCTCGCTGAGACCATCGGTACCGCCATGTTCTTCTCTCAGCCACGCTGGAACGTTTGAAAGAAGTAACTTTCAGAGGACCCGATCCCTGGCAAAGTCCTGTATAGACCTCTGAGCATGAACTGAACATAGCCCTTCAAGTTCTCTTTTGTATAAACTCAAATTACTTTTGTAAGTGGCTCTTATGGACCAAAAGTCTGGGAGAGAAAACAGGGAGAAACAAGTCAGTCATTCTCTTCAGCTGGGCTGGGACAGGGCTGGGGAGAGCAAGAGAAATAAACAAATACCAGAAATACTTGTGACCTACAGGTGAGACTAGCTCTGCCTTGGGAGGGTTATTTTTTCCTCCCTTCCTTCCTTTCCTCCCTCCCTCCCTCCCTCCCCCCCCCCCACCTCTCTCCTTTTTTCTTCTTTACTTTTCTTTTCTTCTCCTCCCCACCCCCCTTTCCGTTCCTTTTTCTGGCCTTTCTTTCTGAGTAGAAAGGAGAAGTGAGAAGAATCAGGGTCTCAGGAGTCAGACCACGCAGCCAGAAGCAAGGGCTGGACAGGAACCAGTCCTGTGAGCGTTCCTTGGGCAATCTTGGTCAGGTCACTTTGCCGTCCCGGAGCGCAAGTGTCCATCAGTGTACAGTAAAGATTGCAACACCTTCTCCTGCAACCCCCTGTAGGAAGGGGAGGTGGCAAGGTCCTTGAAAGGACCTTATGCTTGTTATCGAGACTTCTCCCAATCAGAGGCTTCTCCCAATTTCATTGCTTATGCAGTACAAACTCACCGTTTGTCATAGTAGAAATATTGTCCCTGATTATGTTATCAACTGCTTCCAAAATAATGCAAACTAATTCCAAAAAAGAAAAGAAAAAGGGACTTCCCTTGTGGTCCAGTAGTAAAGAATCCGCCTTCCAATGCAGGGGACGTGGGTTCGATCCCTGGTCCAACTAAGATCTCACATGCCACAGGGCAACTAAGCCCAGCATGCCACGACTATTGAACTCACATGCCTCAACTAGAGAGCCTGCATGCCACAAACTGCAAAGCCCACACTCTGGAGCCCTCGCGCCACAACTAGAGAGAGTAAAACCTGCACACCACAGCTAGAGAAAAGCCCGAGCGCCATAACAAAGGATCCCGCAACTAAGACCCAACGCAGCCAAAAAATAATAATAATTAGGAAAAGAGAGAGAGAGAAGAAGGAAGGCAGGAAGGAAGGGAGGGAGGGAGGAAGGAAGGGAGAAGAAGAGGAGAGGGGAGGGGAGGGGAGAGGGGAGGGGAGGGGAGGGGAGGGGAGGGGAGGGGAGGGGAGGAAAAGAAAAAGACTTAATCTTTGCCAGTGATGCACACAGTAGGGGAAGTTGCCAGAGTGCAGGAGAGTGGCCCTCATCCCCCAGAGGCAGGCAACTCCCTACACAGCGATGCCCAGATACCTCTCCTATCAGTCTCATCTTGGAGTTTAGTTATTTGAGCTTCGGTGACCATTCTCTTTCCATATGTGGGTGATGGCAAGCAGTGGTGACTTTACCAACAGGATTTGGGGACCTGAGGTGTCAGAGTGCCCTCCAGGGAGGAGGAGACCCTCCCTCTGCTTCCATGTCCCCCAGACCAAGCAGAGATTCCCTCCCAGGAAACAGGCCAAACCACAGCTCTTATCTTACAAATCAGGTCGATTCTGGCCAGACTTGTCCTGACTCATGTAAGTAAAGAATTTTGTAACTTCTGGTCAATGAAAAAAGCAAGTTGGAACTTCTGCTGAGTCGATAGGAAAGTAACTCACCCCAAAATAAACCAGTTATAACAGCAACTTAACTTCTCTAAAGACATTTAGGTACCTTGAGTGACAAATGGGAAGACGGGAAGTTTTGCTTTCTTTAATGAGCATTTCAGTAATGTGGGATGTTTCTATATGTAGGTTTTATTTTCTCCCTTTTAAAGCTCTAAGGATAGAAGTAAAATTGCCAATCCTGTTTACCTTTAAAAAGCATGTCTAAATTACCTAACTTATTTGTATTTTAATGTAATGATTATTTCCAGAAATTGTAACCCAAAGACCACTACTTTAGAATATTTTCATGTATAATATCTTTATTGAAATAGGATTCCATGCCTAGATATTCGAAAGAGACACTTGAGAATTATGTATATTAACCCCTCCTACCTCTTAAGGACACAATAATTTTAAATTCATCAGTGGATTTACTGAAACTGCACATCTACAAATTCTAACCAAAAAAGTATTTTTGAAAAAAAAAGTGTTTTTGAACATCAGCCATGTGAGGATACAATCAACTCACCCATTCAGCTGATACTCACTGAGAATATTAGTGACTATGTTCTTTTTTTTTTTTTTTTTTTTTTTTTTTCTGGTACGCGGGCCTCTCACTGTTGTGGCCTCTCCCGTTGCGGAGCACAGGCTCCGGACGCGCAGGCCTAGCGGCCATGGCTCACGGGTTTAGTTGCTCCGCAGCATGTGGGATCTTCCCGGACCAGGGCACGAACCCGTGTCTCCTGCATCGGCAGGCGGATTCTCAACCACTGCGCCACCAGGGAAGCCCTAGTGACTATATTCTGAACAGAACTGGGACATTGGGATTTGCAAAGCACAGCAATCTAGGCCTTGCTGTCTTGGATAACAGTCCAGAAGAGGGAATAGATGGCTTCAAATGAATTCTTTTAAAGAATATTCCTCAGAGTGCTCTGACTTGCACATTTTATTGAAGTCTATTAATACCACAGTAAAGCAGATCAGCCAGGCCTGCAGATGCTGTTCAGACTCTGTAACAAACCTCAGAGCTAGAGATCAAATGTTTTTCCTGGAAGCAGGCTCTAAGGCCCAGCCCCATTTGACTTAAAATTAAAGGGCCATCAGTTGGAGTTTGAAAACCAAAATTCATGTTACAAATCTGAACAAGAGAATGCAGGCTGCTTCTTTAACTCCATGGAGTACTTACTAACTCCATGAGGCTTGTGTTAACATAGGTTCTCCAAAGACAGAAGATAGTTTCTCATTCAAAAATGTGTGGTTCTCCAACTGGTTTTCTTCCTGTCCTTTAGGTGAGATTATCTGTAATGATCTACCTTCAGGTTCACTGATTCTTCCTTCTGCTGGCTCATGTCTGCTGTTGGGCCCTTCTAGTGAGTTTTTCATTTTAGTAATTGTATTTTTTCAACTCCAGAAGTTCCATTCAGTTATTTTAATACCTTCTCTTTCTTTATTGATATTCTCTATTTGATTTTAAAAAATGGTTTTCTTTCATTGTTTGAACATATTTATAAATAGATGCTTTTTTACATAATAAAATGTCTGTTCAGTCCAACATCTGGATCCCTTCAGGGAAAGTTTCTATTGACTACATTTTTCCTGTGTATGCATTAATATTCTTGTTTATTTACCCATTTAATCTATTTCTGTTGAAACTGTGTATTTCAGGTCATATCTTGCAACAACTATGGATTCTAATTTGTCTCTCCTTCCAGGGGTGGTTGTTATCACTGTTTCTTTAGGGGTTTGCCTGAACTAATCCTGTAGATTGTGTTTCTCCTGCAATGTTTGAACACTGGTGCCCCTGCTCAGTTGCTTTTTAAAAGTTATTCCTGGGCTTCCCTGGTGGCGCAGTGGTTGAGAGTCCGCCTGCCAATGCAGGGGACACAGGTTCGTGCCCCGGTCCGGGAAGATCCCACATGCCGCGGAGCGGCTGGGCCCGTGAGCCATGGCCGCTGAGCCTGTGCGTCCGGAGCCTGTGCTCCATAACAGGAGAGACCACAGCAGTGGGAGGCCCGCGTACCGCAAAAAAAAAAAAAAAAAATATTCCTATTTTTATTTTTAAGTCTGACTTTTAAGGGGTCATCCCTGAGTCAAGCAGAGCTTAGTAGTAAGCCAATCATTGATTAGACATTGTACTTAAACATCTTGGGCCAATGAGGCCTCCACATTTTGTTTATGGATCTGTCTGTAGCTTGGATAATATATTCCAAGTTCAGGAAGTTTACAAGTCTGCCTGGCATTCCCAGTGTTTCTTGCTTAGCCAGTGATGAGTAGTTCACTAAGCGTGAATGGACTAAATATTCCAATCCAAAGTCAGAGATCATCAGTCTGGATAAAAGGAACTTTTATCCAGAATTTATAATTAATTCTTACAACTCAACAGTAAAATGACAACCTAATTTTTATTTTTTTCTTCCAGTTTTATAAAGATATAATTGACATGCATCAGAGTATAAGTTTAAGGCATACAGCATCATGATTTGACTTCCACACATCATGAAATGATCACCACAATAAGTTTAGTGAACATCCATCATCTCATATAGATACAAAATTAAAGAAATAGAAAAAATTTTTTCCTTGTGTTGAGAACTCTTGGTATTTACTCACTTAACACATTTCATGTGTAACGTTACATCCCTAGTACTTATTTATCTTATAACTGAAAGTTTGTACCTTTTGAATGCCTTCATCCAGTTCCCCCTCTCTCTACCCTCTACTTCTGGAAATCAGAAACTTAATCTCTTTTTCTATGAGTTTGTTTGTTTTTGAAGTGTAATTGACCTACAACACTATGTTAGTTCCTGTTACACAACATTGTGATTTGATAATTCTGTACATTTCAAAATGATCACCAGGATAAGTCTAGTTACCATGTGTCACCATACAAAGATTACATAATTATTGACTATATTTCCCATACTGTACATTTCATATTCATGGCTTATTTATTTTGCAACTGGAAGTTTGTACCTCTTAATCTCCCTCTCCTATTTCTCTCCTCCCCCCCACCTCCCTCCCTTCTGGCAAGCACCTGTTTATTCTCTGTATCTATGACTTTGTTTCTGTTTTGCTATGTTTGTTCATTTGTTTTTTAGATTCCACATAAAAGTGAAATCATAAAGTATTTGTCTTTCTCTGTCTGACTTATTTCACTAAGCATAATACCCTCTAGGTCCATCCATGTTGTTGCAAATGGCAAGATTTCATTAGTTTTTATGGCTAATATTCCATTTGTGTGTGTGTGTGTGTGTGTGTGTGTGTGTGTGTGTGTGTGTGTATATATATCACATCTTCTTTATCCATTCTTCTATTAACGGGCACTTGGAAACACAAAGCACCACAAATAACCAAAACAATCTTGAGAAAGAAGAACAAAGCTGGAGGTATCATGCTCTCTGATTTCAAAATATAATACAGGGACTTCCCTGGTGGCACAATGGTTAAGAATCCACCTGACAATTCAGGGGACATGGGTTAGATCCCTGGTCTGGGAAGATCCCACATGCTGTGGAGCAATGAAGTCTGTGCACCACAACTACTGAGCCTGTGCTCTGGAACCCATAAGCCACAACTACTGAAGCCCGTGCGCTCTAGGGCCCACACGCCACAACTACTGAGCCCACATGCTGCAGCTACTGAAGCCTGCACACAGGCCTACTAGAGCCTGTGCTCCAGAACAAGAAGCCACCGCAATGAGAAGCCCACACACTGCAATGAAGAGTAGCCCCCACTCGCCACAACTAGAGAAAGCCCATGCGCAGCAACAATGACCTAATGCAGCCAAAGCAAAAAACAAAAAACAAAGCTACCATCATCAAAACAATATGATATGTACCACAATGTTCATTGCAGCTGTATTTACAATAGCCAGGACATGGAAGTAACTTAAGTGTCCATCGACAGATGAATGGATAAAGAAGATGGGGCACATATATACAATGGAATATTACTCAGCCATAAAAGGAAACAAAATTGAGTTATTTGTGGTGAGGTGGATGGACCTAGAGTCTGTCATATAGAGTGAAGTAAGTCAGAAAGAGAAAAATACCGTATGCTAACACATATATACAGAATCTAAAAAAAAAAAATGTTCTGAAGAACCTAGGAGCAGGACAGGAATAAAGATGCAGATGTAGAGAATGGACTTGAGGACATGGGGAGGGGGAAGGGTAAGCTGGGGCGAAGTGAGAGAGTGGCATGGACTTATATATACTACCAAATGTAAAATAGGTAGCTAGTGAGAAGCAGCCACATAGCACAGGGAGATCAGCTCGGTGCTTTGTGACCACCTAGAGGGGTGGGATAGGGAGGGTGGGAGGGAGGGAGATGCAAGAGGGAAGAGATATGGGGACATATGTATATGTATAACTGATTCACTTTGTTATAAAGCAGAAACTGACACACCATTGTAAAGCAATTATACTCTAATAAAGATGTTTAAAAATAAATAAAATAAATGCTGTTGTTATTATTTTGCTTAATATTGATGATGTAAAGATAAATAAATAAATAAATAACACATAAAAGCATTTGTTCTTTAATAATGTAAAATCCCTGTTGAGTCCATTACCAGCAATCAAATGTGTGATACCTAGCACTAAGGCACACAATGTTTGCTGACTGATTAAGGTTTTAATGGCTTAAATTAGAGGTATATATAGCATCATCAACTGAAGTTGGAAGATGAAAACTCTGGATTAAAAAGCCATTTAGAGTAGACAGTATTTTATATAAAATATCTTCAATCTGCTAGTGTCACCTACTGGTGAGGATCGGCTAGTGTTCTAGAAACAATTCTATTTCCTAGTGCTCTTGAATTTTAATGGCTGCATAACAAGGGGTCTGTAAGCATTAGTAAACAATAAAACTTTGACACCATAGAAAAATATTTATATGATATACAAGTTTCTTGTGAAAAGCAACTGTTAGAAATTCAATCTAGCTAGTTACTTTGTAGAATGTTCCTCAATTTGAGTTTATCTGAGGTTTCCCCATAATTCAATTCAGGTGATGCATTTTTGGCAGGAATACCACAGAACTGATGCTGCTTCTTTTCAGAGTATCACAACGTGAGACATATCATGTCAATTTGTCCCACTCCTTGTGATATTAACTTTGATCATTAAGGTGGTGTCTGCCAGGTTTCTCTACTATAAAATTACTATTTTCCCCTTTGTAATTAATACAGTTTGTGGCAGATACTTCCTCAACAAACTTTTACTAATTTTAGAATCCAATTGATGATTCTGAGTCAAGTGTAAGTATGACAGTTACCAAATGACAATTTTCTAACTCCATCATTCATTCTATATTTATTTGTTGGTGTCCTACTGTAAGGAAGAGGTTTTCTTTCTCTCCTATTTATTTATTTAATCATTTATGTATTATTATTATTTATTACTGATAATAGACATCTCAATAGATGTGAGGTGATATCTCATTGTGATTTTTTAAAAGTTTTATTTATCTTTGATTGTGTTGGGTCTTCATTGCTATGCACGGGCTTTCTCTAGTTGTGTTGCGCGGGCTTCTCATTGCGGTGGCTTCTCTGGTTGCAGAGCACGGGCTCTAGGCGCACAGGCTTCAGTAGTTGTGGCACACTGGCTCAGTAGTTGTGGCTCGTGGGCTCTAGAGCGCAAGTTCAATAGTTGTGGTGCACAGGCTTAGTTGCTCCGCAGCATGTGGGATCTTCCCAGACCAGGGCTCAAACCCATGTCCCCTGTATTGACAGGCGGATTCTTAACCACAGTGCCACCAGGGAAGCCCCTCATTGTGGTTTTAACTTTCATTTCCCTGATGATTAGTTATGTTCAGCGTTTTTCATGTGCCCGTTGGCTATCTGTGTGTCTTCTTTGGAGAAATGTCTATTCAGGTATTTTCCCCATTTTTAAAATTGGGCTATTTGTTGTTGGTTGTTTTGCTATTGAGTTGTACGAGTTCTTGTATATTTTGGATATTAACTCCTTATTGGATGTGTGGTTTGCAAGTAGTTCCATTCTATAGGTTGCTTTTCATTTTGTTGATAGTTTCCTTTCCTGTGCAGAAGATTTAGTGTGATGTAGTCCCACTATTAATTTTTGCTTTTGGTCCTAAATCCAAAAAATCGTTGCCAAGACTAATGTAAAGGAACTTAGCTCCTTCATTTTCATCTAGGAGTTTATGGTTTCAGCTTTATGACCAAGTCTTTAATCCATTTAGCATTGATTTTTGTGTATGTTGTTAGATAGGATCCATTATTTTGCATATAGATATCCAGTTTTCCCAGTACCACTTATTGAAGAGACTGTCTTTTCCCCATTGTATATCCTTGGAGACTTTGTGGTTTATTTCCAGGGTCTCTATTCTGTTCCATTGATCTATGTGTCTGTTTTATGCCAATAGCATACTGGGTTTTTTTTGGGGGGGGGTGTTGTTGGGGATTTTTTTACTGTAGCTTTGTAATATAGTTTTTGAAAATTTTATTGGAGTATAGTTGAGTGACAATGTTGTATTAGTTTCAGGTGTACAGCAAAGTGATTCAGTTATACATATACATATATTCATTCTTTTTCAGATTCTTTTCTCATATAGGTTATCACAAACTAGTGAGTAGAGTTCCCTGTGCTATACAGTAGGTCCTCATTGGTTATCTATCTTATATATAGTAGTGTGTGTATGTTAATCCCAAGCTCCTGATTTATCCCTCTCCCCACGTTTCCCCTTTGGTAACCGTAAGTTTGTTTTCAATATCTGTAAGTCTTTTTCTGTTTTGTAAATAAGTACCTTTGTATGTGATATAGTTTAAAATCAGGAAGTGTGATGCCTCCAGCTTTGTTCTTCTTTCTCAAGATTGCATTGGCTATTTGAGGGTCTCTTGTGTTTCCATACAAATTTTAGGATTTTTCTGTTTCTGTGAAAAAATGGAATTTTGATAGGGATTGCACTGAAACTGTAGATCACTTTTGGGGGAATGGGCACTTTAACAATAATAATTCTTCCAATTCAGAAAACTTTTTCAATCATTTCTCTGTCATCAAGGGCTTTGTAGTTAATAGATGTTGTTTATCTACTCTCATTGACATCAAGCAAAGTTGCAAAAGTGCTTCTCCCTCAGTTCACACCCAGGGCTGCATGGAAGATCCTATTTATGACCAGCTGATAGAGAGGTTAAAAGCCTGAGCTTAGTACGTAGATGGATCAGCTCCATATGTAGGGGCAAGTTGAAAAATGATAGCAACTGCACTCTAGTCTTACTCAGGGGTGGCCTTGGAAGACAAAAGTGAGGAAGAAATCCTTCCAGTGTCCGCAGGGTGGGGCACAGGGACAGAGCTTTAGGCAATGCATCTGTTTATTCACTTTTTGCGGAAAGGGAAGTTGTCTGAAGTTGAAACATACATGGATTTATGCGCAGTGGTTAATGGCTGAGCCAGCTGGTCAGCAATCTGGGAGGAAAAAGATCAGAAGACTTGGGACAAAGAAATCTGGGATAGAGGGATGTGAGTGGATCAACGGAAAAGGACACAAAGTGTCCTTCGTAAATAATATTGTTCTAACTGGAGCACCTACAATGGAAGAGGCATTAAATGGAGATGTGATGGTGGCCACCAACACTGCATCTTTTAAAGGTAGCACTAACTTTTGCCATTCCCCCCAGGAGACAATATGGTTTGGCTAGTGGGGCAGATTCAGAGGCTTCTACTTGGACTTCCCCATTAAGACAGCTCTTATGCTAGACACCAAGGACCAGCGTAAGGTCATTTCAGCTACTCATTATGTATATTCCAATTATACCATCTGGAACCAGGATAATTACCACCATGTGGGTCTGTGGACCCAGTGGATCCAACTATGGGCCCAGACTCTATTTATTACCTGGCCCCTTATGCCTCTTATTCTAATAGGGAGCCCATACCAACTCAGACTCTGTGTCCAACACTCCTTGAATTGTTTGGGTATCCCTCTTTCCCCAATGTACAGTTACCTAAATAAATTACCCCTTTGTGAAGCCATCTGGTCCTGGATCTCCTAACTTTTCTCCTCTTCCAGATGTTACACACCTCATTTGTTCCAGCCAGATGCCCTGGTTCCAGCCTCAACTCCTCTCCTTCCTAAGCTCCAATATCTAATCAATCACCAAGGTTTTTAAATTTAAAATCTCCATCTCCCACATTTCTGGAATCCATCCAAATCTCTATTCTAATGGAAGCTTCTGTGGTTGAGGCCACCATCTCTGAATTACTGTAATTTATTCTTAACTGGTCATACAAAGTATTGAAATATTCTTAACTGATCATCTCATTGCCCTCCTTAACACAGTTTTCATATGACTGAGATTAACCAAAATAATCTGGTCACTTCATCTTCCTTGCTTAAAAACCATCATTGCCCCTCTGTTGTCTTAGACTAAGGTGCTTAGGAGGACCTGGATGTTCTGCTACTGTTTAAATATTCGCAGTCTTGCCACTGTCCATCTCACACCAATAACTAGTCGTCTGGTAGGTCTTTCTGTTCCTCCAGGCCTTGGTGTAGTCTATTATTTCCACCCCCATAGAAATGATCACAACTGCTTGCTGGGAAAGGCACGTATGGAATGCATGTGCCGCCTTTATTACACATTAGGCTCTCAATAATTACTGTCTAAATAAGTGACTAAAATGACTGATAAGGCCCGATCCTCTTGACTATAAATCGATCCTATTTTACGTTAATGACAATGTTAAACTAGGATTGTATTCTCCCTCTGGACATTATTTACATTTACATTTAATAATAAACTACTGTAGTCCTCTTTGACAGCAAGACATTTACTCAGGTTTCACAGTCAAAAATGCCTGGCGAAGTACACAGTTAAGACAGACCCAAGCTCTGCCCCTCTGAGCTTTAAATACCCAGGCAACTTTATTTGTTCTAAAAATCATTAACCATCCTACCGACATTATACTCACAATACAATGCCTTGGGTTCAACGGACTGGACCTCAAAGCACTTTCCAGGTACTTACCGTGAATTTAGAGACCAATTTGTTTCCCCTGAGCTGAGGAGGTTGGGGGACAGATGCAGAGGATTCAAGAAACCGAAATACACAGAGAAAAACTTTAGCTAGTAGCACCATCCTATGTTTCCTACTAAGCATCCGACCAGAGCCACGCGAATTCTGGGACCTCAGCTTCCCGCCTCGGGCTGAAGCCGCTTCCAGCTCGGACCTGATTTAGAACCCCGCCTCCCCTCCGGCCCCGCCTCCCCTCCGGCCCCGCCTCCTCCCCCCCAACCTGACTCTGAGCCCCGCCCATCTCCTCCACACCCTCCTGGCCCCGCCTCCACACTCCCGCCCAACTCTGAGCCCCGCCCCTCGCCTCCTCTCCCGGCTCCCCTCCCTGCCTGACCCCGCCTTTATGCTCGGACCCCTCCCTCTCGCCCGTCTCCTTTCCTTTCCACTCTCTGACCCCACCTCTAGCTCCGCGCCCGGGCCGGCCCTGAGCCCCGCCTCCATGCCCCAGCCACACTTCCCGGACCCGAACCCGCCCGGGGCGGAGCTGCACCAGGTGCGAGTCTGGGGCGTGGCGGGCGCCACGGAGCGCCAGGTGCGGCTTCCGCGTCAAGATGGCCGCCACCAAGTGGGCCGGGGTCTGGCTCTCATCCCGAGGCCGCCTTCCCGCCAGGCGCCCGCTGCTGCGAGTCGCCCTCTGCCTCCTGTGCTGGGGCCCGGCGGCTGTGGGCGCCGTCCCTGAGCTCGGGCTCTGGGCAGCGACGATCAATGACGTAAGTGGAGTGTCGGGACCCAGGCGAGGTGCTGCCCGGGCCCGCAGGTCCTCCCTGAGCTCTTGGCTCCAGGAGCCGGTCCCGGGCTTGTTGATCTGGCCGGGCCTGCCCCGGGTCCCCTGATACTTTCTCTGGGCTCTTTGTCTGCTCGGCGCGGGGAGCGCCCCCTCCTCCGGCCCGACCTGGGCTGTGGAGAGGACCCGTTAAGCTTGTGTGCTGGGGGATTGCTATCCCTTCTGAACCCTGTTCATGAGGATCACCATTCCCGAAGTCCTGGCCCCTCGCTCTGCTCCGACCTGCTCCGGCTAGATCAGGTCCTCGTTTATTCAGACCTGAGCCCTGAACCCCTCGGCACTCCTAGCGGCATCTTTGGATTTTACCTCTCCTCGTGCCCGGATGCAGCCACAGGGCCACACCAGTGTGGCCACAGGGTGGATTTTCCAGGGCTTCAGTTTCCGCATAAATTTAGAAAGCGCATGTGCCTTTTTTTTTTTTCTTTTCTTTCTTTAAATGAGAAGGGAACATGCAATAGACACCCCACCCCTCTTTCCCTCTTCGTGGGTTCCTGACACACACAGCTCGGGGAGTGTGTGCGGGCGGGGGGCGGGGGCAGGATGTGTAATTAAGGGATGTTTGCAAGGCTAGTCAGGAGGCATGAGTGCGTGGAAACTCTTCCTTTCCAGGGCAGGACATTTGAGAACTTGGCATCCAGTAGTTACATGAGATGATGTGGGAGGAATGCAGAGGTAGAATTTTGGAAAGATTTGCTGAAGAGGGACAGGAAATCGAAGAGGCCTTATCTCCTGCTTTTCTAGATTCAGAGGATTTATCCAGCTCCGTTTGAGATGAGTATTTTCCACATGTATGGAAACAATGTCCCAATTCTAAAGGCAAAACTTATCTTTTGATTTCCTCAACTGGAAAGAGAAAGTACCAGAGGCTACAAATCCTTCCTATAACACAAAAGCTGCATAAAGGAAGGAGAGTACATATCTTTCTGAATCTTTAAGACCCAGTGCAACCATTTCTTCCAGGATTCTTCTGGGTTGGTGCCCTATTTTGTGCGCCAGTGATAGAGCCTGCGTATCTTCATCATTAAATTTCTCTGAACAGTAAAAAGCAAAACTCAAGAGAACCACACTTGCCGTTTGATGCTGCTTCTGTAGTGAGTAGACAGCATAAACTAAGCCCGAAAAAGTTGGAAGTGAATCGGCTGCATACAGACTGCTTGACCATATCTATAAAAATCTTTGCCAAGTATACTTTGGATGGTGAGATTCCAAAGGCCGTGGGGAGAGAATGACTTTGCTTCCTGCATGAGGAAGAAAAAAATTACCTTTGGGTCCCACGTAATCTTTAGTCCTGTGTGATTCAGGACAGTAGCAATCCATAAAGCTCTTTGCAAAGAGCAGGCTGATTTTTTTTTTTTTTTTCCCATTTCAAGTTGTCAAAACTTGTTCTTCAGAACAGGAAAGGAAAGTGGAGTTTTCTTTCATTTGTTCTGCAAATCTATCGAGAAATGGTTCTTTTTTAAAAAAAATATTTATTTATTTGACTGTGCTGGTCTTAGTTGCAGCATGCGGGATCTTTAGTTGCGGCATGAGACTCTTAGTTGTGGCATGAGGGATCTAGTTCCCTGACGGGGGATTGAACCCGGGGACCCTGCAGTGGGAGCACAAAGCGTTAGCCACTGGACCACCAGGGACGTCCCAAGAAATGGTTCTTTTGATTGTAAAGGTCAACAGTTTGAGTGCCTGCCATGTGCCATGCACTACACTGGCCATTGCTGTTGCAAGGATGAATTTTAGACAGCCCCCTCTCTCAAGAAGCTCACACAGTGGTAGCGACAGCAGATTCGCGGGTAGTAATTACATACATGGTGGCATTCTTGGGATATTGCTGGAGTGCTGAAGGAGTCACCTCATCCCACTTTCTGGAGTTGGTGCCTGGCTGGGTCTGAAAAAATGAGTAGATGCTACCTTGGCAAAGAAGGAGGGCAGCAGAGCAGGTGTAGAAACTCTTAAGTGTTTCTGCTGACTGAAGGCAGGCGTGTTAGGGGGGACTTAGGCCACCATAAGTCTTCCTTCCATGCCTGAGCTTGGCCTTAAGGGTTCTCAAACTCAAGGACCTGTGGGGACTGAGGCAAGTCATATCAGTGAGCTGGGTTCGGGACTGGAGGGACTGGTGAGGAATGCAGTGAACTGCAGGTGACATGCCCCTGCTGAAGAGGGCAGCTGCCGGATTCTACAGGGCGGTCTGGGCATAGAATTGCCAGGTCTCCTTGTCTTTTTTTAAAGTGAAGTCAGATACCATATTTTTATTATGTCAACTAATTCCAAAAAAAAATGTTTAAAGGCCCCTTGTGGGCCCAACACACCCCATTTATAGGTTGGATTAGCCCCACCCTGGTCACCACTAGCAGCTTTGGAGTGTGAAGGAGGAAGAGCCATTGAAGGGTTTTAGACATACCAGCTAACCACTGTGGCTGCTATCAAAGGATGACTTACAGGCTCCGATCTGGAGGCAGAGATACCAGTTATTGCAGAAGCGTAGGCCTGAATTAGGGCAGTGGCGGCTGGAATGGAGAGAAAGAGCTAAATCTGGGAAGTGCCTGTGAGATAAAGTAGGCATGCCATGGAGATGGGGTGACGGAGGTGAGGGCCTGGAAGGAGCCATGACCCGGGGTGGCATTGCCTACAACCACGGTAGACAGCCCAGGCAGGAAGAGCTGCTGAGGAGTGGAGGGTGGGGTGTCTGGTTTAGGGCAGGTGAGTGTGGACTGTCTATTGGACTTCCCAGTGGACATGACCTTTAGGTGATTGGGTATGTGGATGTGCAGCTCAGAGGAGGGGTCTGGGCCCGGGGTTTTATTGATGTTGAAACTGTTGAGAAGGGAGAAGAGGTTATCAAGAAAGAGCTGATTGTCCTATCAGTGTTTTTCTTTAATTCCTAACCACATGTTCGTTTATCGTAATCCCTTCTCACAGGATTTTTTTTCTTGGTGAGGGCAGACATTAAATAACTAACTAGTGTAAGATTTCATTTTGGTTGTGGTACGGGTTGTGAGGAATGGGTCTTACAGACGATGGAAGGGAGGGCCTGGCCTGGTGTGGGCCCCAGTGGAAGACACCCTGAGGAAGGGGATATTTGAACTGGGCTTTCAGGGGGGTAAGAAGGAAATAAGTAGATGGAGAGAGCGACAGGAAGGGGATTTCAAGTAAGTTTCAGGTTGACTCCTAAGGTCCTGAGGGCAGGAAGGAGTATCATGTTTTTGAGGACCTGAGAGAAAGGTGCAAGAGAGGTGGGCAGGCCTTGGTTATGCGGGGGCCCTGTGAGCGCAGTGAGATTTGGTCTCTTGTAAAGAGACAGCGGTAAACCATAACTTAGGGAGAGGGTCAGTTGTTTTATCAGAAGTGCATTTATGTTGATGCCACGAGAGCAGCTGCAGATGCACAGACAGGTATGGTACAGTGGCAGGCTCACTCACCCGCCGTGTGTGGCCCCAGGAGCCTTCTGGAGTCTCACATCCATTGCAGGGAGTAGATGACAGGGTTCTAAGCCAGTGAGTAATGTGATCAGATTTACTTTTTTAATGCCTTTTTTTTTTTTGGCAGAGCCACGGGGCATGTTGGGATCTTAGTTCCCCGACCAGGGAATGAACCTGTGCCCCCTGCAGTGGAAGCATGGAGTCTTAACCACTGGACTGCCAGGGAGGTCCCAGATTTACGTTTTTAAAAAATAATCACTCCAGGCATAGGAGTTAAAGGATTAGAACTATGTATTTTCCAGTATAAAACTATACTCTTAAACAGTAGAGAGAAATTTTTTTAACAAGAGCTTTCTGTATTTCTTTGTTTTTCATTATAGAAATCAGGACCTTTGATATTTAGGAAAACTATGTTTAACTCTACTGAGATCAAGTTTTCTGGTAAGTATAATAAACTAATATAACAGTAAAATAACAATAAATTATAAATGAGCAACGTGTAATATAAACTAATGCATTAATTTAATGTAAACTAACCTAACACATTGTAATAGTATATATTTTAAACTAGGCAAATGTTTTTAAGTGATCCTAACATTTTAAGGGTTTCTTTTGTTCCAATCGGGTCATAGTTATTTTCAAGAATGATTTTTTCTGATCCTGTCTCAGAAAATGTAATGTGAGTCATTCTTTATCATTCTTTAAAAATTATAGTTAAAACTTAATAAAGTAGTCTTCAGCAAAAAAGTATTTGACCTCAGAAATTTGACTCTGAAACCTTTTTAAAATTCAGTAAATTCTTTTTATGGTTATATGCCATGATTGTGATGAAACCTTTGTGCTTCTGAAAATTTTCTAAATATACACATGATCACAGTATGAAATAAAAATTATGAGACACTAACAATTAGGATTTTAGAGCTTATGAAAGTGAAAATACTTGCCAGGGACTGTGTTGTCTGTGTAAATACTGGTGTGTCATGACTACCAAGTCATAAATCTTGAGGTTTGCAATATTTTTAATGAGTTTACATTGGATCATATTTACTGTGCGCTAACCCCTCTAGGTGTTTCCAGTAACTTGACTAGGTCATTTGGTTGCCAGAGTGAAAGTTTGGGGTAAGGAGTAGTTTTTTGTTGGGTAGAGCAAATTGGCTTCGTGGGACCCACAGCCGTGGCCCTTTTATCTCTCACACCATCGTCTGAACGTTTGTTGGAGAATTGTGCCATGTGTGGTCTTTGCTGATGGAAGTAGGTCAGCCATCAGCTAGAAAGCAAAGGCGGTTCAAAGCAGCCTCGTGATACAGATCATCAGTGGTGGTAAGAGCTTGGTAAGAGGAAATTGAAGCCCAAGGTGGGTAAGGAAAAAATTTTGACCTCCCAATGCTTTAATAAATTCATGTCTCACTGTCTAGACAAGATTTAAAACGCTGGTGCAGACAAAAAAATTACATGAGGGAATAAAGTTATATGGACCACTGAAACACAGAATTTGATTTTTTTTTAAATCAATATGTAATGTCTGAGATCAGCCTAAAAGTAGACCACAATTTAGTGTTAACATATCTAAAGAAAGAAAATGAGACAGCAGAAGGGAGTTAGGAACAAAAGCGTAAAAAAAAAAAAAGGAGGGTTTAGTCAGGTAAGAGCTGGCAGTGTCCCAGCACTGATGGGAGAGAGGTCTTTCTGTAACGATGACCGTAGCTTAACATGGTGGCTGGCGGGAGTGGATGAAGTGCCCACCTGAGCCTCCTTGTTCTGCTGCCATATTCACCAAGCAGCCTTCTCTTCACAATGGACAACCAGGAGGGTGTGCTGAAGAAAGAGAGTTAGTTGATCATTATACATCTACTTTATAGCTACTGTTTGAGTAATTGGGCATTCTGTTTTACACATCTCCATCCGTGGTGTGAAAGATGAAACTGAGTCTCTGAGTTCTCACAGAGCCAAATTTTATTTTATTTTTATTATTTTTTTAAAGTATTTGTTAGGAATGACTTTTTTAAAAAATAAATTTATTTATTTATGGCTGCATTGGGTCTTCTTTGCTGCGCGCGGGCTTTCTCTAGTTGTGGTGAGCAGGGGCTACTCTTCGTTGCGGTGCGCGGGCTTCTCATTGCGGTGGCTTCTCTTGTTGTGGAGCACGGGCTCTAGGCGCGCGGGCTTCCGTAATTGTGGCGCATGGGCTCAGTAGTTGTGGCGTGCGGGCTCTAGAGTACAGGCTCCGTAGTTGTGGCGCACGGGCTTAGTTGCTCCACGGCATGTGGGATCTTCCCAGACCAGGGCTCAGAACCGTGTCCCCTGCATTGGCAGGCGGGTCTTAACCACTGCGCTACTAGGGAAGTCCCAGAGCCAAATTTTAGTGCCTACAAAGTTAAGCATTGGTCCCTTGGGTATGTGTCCATGCTGTTTGGTGGATCAGATGCCTTGCTTTCCTTAAGGAAAGCTAAGGTGACCCCTCTTAGCTACTCCGTTCAAGATGCTGTCATGTGGAGCCACTGGTGAAAATCTCTCCGTGTAATTCACCATATTAACAATAAAAGAAATACATCATCTAACCATCTCAATATATACAAAAAAGCATTTGAAAAAAATCAACCCCTATCCATGATGGAAACTCAGAAAACTAGAAATAGAAGGAAATGTCCTCAACCTGATAAAAGGGCATCTATGATAAATCTATAACTTAACATTATACTGGCAATTCTCCCCAGATTGACCTATAAATTCAGTTAATCCCAATCAAAATCCAGGCAGACTCATATAGAAACTGGCTAGCTGTTTCTGAAACTTATATGCAAATAGAGAGGACCTAGAATAGCCAAAACAATTTTAGAAAAGAACAAAGTGGGAGGGCTTTTACTCTCTGATTTCAGAACTTAACCTGAAGCTACGGTAATCCTAACACTGTGAAACTGCGATAGACACATAGAACAAACAGTGCACATCGTTGTCAAATTGACTGATTCATGTCATGATTATGAGTCAACTTTTCCCGCTTTGTATATCTAGTGTTTTTGTTTGGATGGCGGATATCGTGAAGTTTGCATTCTCGAGTACTAGAATGTTGTATTCCGTGAACAACTTTGTTCTGGCAGACGGTTAAGTTTCTTTGGGGTCAGTTCGATCCTTTCCAATTTTCTTTTAAATTTCTTTTAGGATGGATCAGGAGTAGCCTTTACTCTAGAACTAACTTAGCGCCATTTCTAAGGTGTGACTCTTCTGCGTCTCTCCCAAACGCTGGGTGTGTTTAATGAGGCCTTTCCGCTCTGGCTAGTGCAGACTCTGACTAGTTCCCATCCCCATGTGAACTCTGAGAATTTTTCAGCTTGTCCCTATGCATGGACAGGCTGTTTATGCAGCCAGAGACCAAGGATCTGTATGCAGATTTCATTGACCCTTTCTCTGTATAGTTCCCACCTCTTGGGTACTCTGCCCCAGAAACTCTACCAGCCTCAGCCTTGGTTAACCGTAATAATTTAATTTAAGGAATTTATTGGTCTCATTTTGCAGTGACTTTTTGGAGAAATTAGGTAATACTTTACTCATTGTTTCCTTAAAGTTGTCTATTTTATTTATTTATTTTTTAAAGGAACATTTTTTTTTTTTTTTTTTTTTTGGCTGCGTCGGGTCTTCATTGCTGCCCGCAGGCTTTCTCTAGTTGCGGCGAGCAGGGGCTACTCTTTGTTGCGGTGTGTGGGCTTCTTATTGCCGTGGCTTCTCTTGTTGTGGAGCACAGGCTCTAGGTGCGCGGGCTTCAGTAGTTGTGGCACGTGGGCTCAGTAGTTGTGGCGCACGGGCTTAGTTGCTCCGCGGCATGTGGGATCTTCCCGGACCAGGGCTCGAACCCGTGTCCCCTGCATCGGCAGGCGGATTCTCAACCTCTGTGCCACCAGGGAAGCCCTAAAGTAGTCTATTTTAAATTGCATTCTTGAAACCTTAAGTTTATATTAAAGTAGATATATTATTGTTGTAAAATGAGACTTTCTTTCTCTAAACAGTTAAGTCATTCCGTTGCCCTGGGCCTGTGAAGTTCACCATAGTGTGGCTTTTGGAGCATCATACCTGTCACAATGAATATTCTGAGCTGGAAGTAAGTAAAACACAAATTTTAAATGTGTCTAAAGCTATGAAGGAAAAATTAAGAGTTTAAAGATTTATTAGCTTATCAAGTGAAGAGGCCAGAAAGAGAGAAGTGCCACAGATGTTGGGACTTAGGCAATAAATGCCTTAATTATGTCAAAGTATATGCTTTCTGAGAATACAGATCTTTTAGTTTCCTTGTATCTTATGAAAAATGTTAGTAAATATTGAAGTCAGAGTTGTGGAAACCATTGATAAGGGTGGGTCACACACAAATGGAAACCAACTCAATTTAAAGAAGAAATGTAAAGGTTTCACTCCATTCAAAAAATTAGTGAGAGGGAACCTAGAACTTCAGTGAGTATGAGTAGATTTAGTGAGTATAAGTAGACCTCAGAAAGAGGTGAGGAGGGAAAAGGAGGGGGAGAGTGTGAGAGGGGGAAAAAGACCGGGTTAGGTCAGTGTGTATTTCCTAAGAACAAAGATATTCCCTTAGATTACACAGTACAGTGATCAGATTTACTAAATTTAACAGTGATACAATGCTAATTGATATAATAGCTAATAAACCATATTCAAACTTTGCCAGTGTCCCAACAACATCCTTTTTAGCAGCTTTTTTCTTTTCTTTTTCTGGTACAGGATCCAATCCAGGATCACCTTGTATTCCTTCAGGTTTTTTTGGGGGTGGGGGTGGAGGTGTTGATGGTGGTTCACGACATGACATTGATATATTTGAGGTGTACAAGCCATTTATTTTTACAAAATGTCCCTCAATTTGGATATTTCTCACATTTCCTCGTGATTAAATTCAGATTATATTTTTGGCAGGCATACCAGAAAATATACTGTTTTGTCCCATTTTTGGTGATGTTAACTTTGATCAGTTAAGGAAGTTTCTGCCAGGCTTCTCCACCGTAAAGCTACTACTTTTCTCCTTGTTGTTAACAATACTTTGTGAAGAAATATTTCTGAATTTATGTGTAAATAATCCTGTTTTTTCATCAGTCCTTGTTTTAACATTCTTTGATTCTTGCCTGAAGCAAAGCACAGTTACCACTGTGATGATTGCTAAACAATGATTTTCTAATTCCATGTTTTCTTCTACATTTATTAGCATTCAACTATGAGGATGCACTCTTTTCCTCTCTCTCATCTGTCGGTCAGTCAGTCAATCAAGTATCAATATGGACTCATTGATTTTAACTTTGTTGGGTGGATTATAATCTATTACTGTCAAATTGTCCCATATTTGGCCAATGGAAGCCTCTTAACCTTTTCTTCATGCCTGGGAGTTACCATTAGGAGCGTGGTTTTATTCATCCATCTAGGAGCCTCATTGTTAGTTGATGTGTAAATGAGTGTTCCCCCTGCACTCACTTGGGTTTGCCATCTTTGCTTTATGTTACTAAGTGTTTGGTTTATCTTTCCTTGTAATTAAATGCTTTCTTTCTCTGTAAAATCTTTTGTACCTGGAGTAAAATGGAAGTAGCCCCAGGACAAAGTATTCTGTATTTCTCTGTGAACCATTTCCTTGTAGTAACATCTTAATCACTTTGGTTACTGTAAGAGGATGCTTATATTATGTATTACTGTATCTGAGCACATCAGAATGGCTAAAATGTTATGATTACCTCAATTGTACTGAAAATTATATTCAAAACTTTTTCATTTTGGTATTTTGTTCTACTGCCTGTTTCAAGTGTTCCAAGCCGAATAACTTCTTGGTATTATTTAGATATTAAGTGGAACTAAATTATGACATAGAATGTTACTTTGCATAGGAGCTGTCACAAAAACATGAACTTAGTGTCACTGAAGACTTCTGTGGTCATTATTTCAAGAACAGCGAATGTTGGGCAACAAAAAATGAAAACTTAGATTGCAACAGTGATTTACAGGTGTTTCCCTCATTGAATGTGAGTACCTGTCTTGCCATGTTGAAATAGAATTTATGTTTCTCCCATTGAATGCAAGTATCAACTTCTGTTTTATCAGTATTTTGATAGAGGAAGATGCTTAATTTGTCAATTTTTAGGGTTAGTTCTTTTGTGAGTGTGGCAGTACATAACAAGTGGAACCATTATTCCATTTCTTTGTGCCTTTTGCAGCAGCATCCTTGAAAGAGGATCCTGTTATCATCCTTTCATGATCTGCTGTCATTCCATCCCTCGTCTCTCTTCTCCTCACCCCAGTCAGGGCTTTGCCCCCATCATCCCATCAGAACAGCGCTAGTCAAGGTCACCAGTGACCTCCGTGTCATTAGATCCCTAGGTCTGTCACTCCTGCTGAAGGTCTGTCAGTGTACTTGACTCACCAGCATTTAACACACTTGAACGCTCTCCTTTGTGCACTTTCTCCTCCTAGCCTAGAAGACTGGATTCTAAAATGTTAACAGCAGTCACCTCTGGGTAGTGAGGCCGTGGGTCATTTTAACTGATTTTTTGTCCTGTAAATTCTGAAATGAAAATGTCTTTAATAAAAATGTTCAAGGGCTGTTTTAACAATTTGTGTCAAGTTATAATAAATATACATAAATTTACGGCAAAGCTTGCATATCAGAAGTGTAGGGCTTGAAGAATTTTCACAACCTGAACCCACCCGTGTGAATCCCAATCAAGAACAGGACATTTGAGCACCTCGAACTCCCTTTGAGTTCCTACTACCCTCCCTGCCAACGGTAACCACTGCCCTGATTAAGGAAGTAATTTTTCAGAAGTAGGATTTTGTTACGCATGTTTGGGATACAGTGAGATTTTTTCCCTGGTGTTCAGCTTTCATCTTTACTTTTTGCAGAACACATTTTTTTTAAATTGTTAAAACTATTTTTCCTTATGGAAATGCAACAATGTAAAATGAAATTATTTTATTTTATGTTTTCCAGAATAAAGAACTAATAACAAATACTGGAAATGTTTCAAACCTGGAAGGGTCAGCAGTAAGTCATTTTATTTGCCTTTAAATCAAATACATACAAGGTAGAGTAAGACTGAGCAGAATGTCTTGATGGACAGATACTCAGAGAGTGATCTAAAGTAGGCTTAGTAGAATTAGGAAAGAAAAAAGGAACATTATTTAAAACAGTATATTTCCTTACATATGTCTGTGTGAATTTTGTACATACTTGGTTCTGTCTTTGTTTAAAAATCTCCTTAAAGGTGTGATTTAATGGTAACTTCTATGTAGTCTTTCTTTATTTAAAAAAATAAAATTCCACTGCCAAATACCTGAGACGGCCCAGCAGTGGGCCGATCTGTGTCGTCATTAAGGAAGTAAAGAAATAGAAACCATGATGTAGCACGAGGGGGAGGGGAAGTTTGGAATTTGGGGAAGTTCAAAGTCAGAAGACCGAGAGGTTGAGACGGTTACAAGGAGTTCAGTGTAGGGACTGAAAGTGGATTTAGAAGAGCCTGATGTTTGCCTTTAGACTGGGACTCTTCTGCTTTTATACTGTTTTCTCCAACCTTCTTACAGAGTAGTCTGATAGTGGAAGGGCATTCACTCTGCAGTGGCTGGACCAACTCTTTGCTTTGCACAAACTCTCACAGGTGGGGGAGCAGGAAATGAGAGGGAAGGGTAGGAAATACTCAGGAAGGAGGAGGGTGAAAAGTTTGCTCCAGCTACATGGGGGCACTGCAGGGTTCACAGGCAGCCCCAGCGGGCAGTTTGAGGCCTCAGTGGGACTGCTAGCCACAGAGTGCCTTAAGGAATTTAAGTCCTTTAGCCTAGACACCGAATCTGAGTCATATCTGACGTCTTTCTCCCCCAGTTCAATGAAAAAAAACCACACATTTAAAAACTGAACGCTTGGGACGTCCCTGGCGGTCCAGTGGTTAAGACTCCGTGCTTCCAATGCAGGTGGTGCGGGTTCAATCCCTGGTCAGGAAACTAAGATTCCGCATGCTGCAGGGCGTGGCCAAAAAGTAAAAATAAATAAATGAATGAATGAATGCTTGATTATACTAGGATATTAGAAAAACTATTCGAAAGGTAGTATTACACATAGAATGGTAACATTAGGGGGAAAACCTGTAGAAATATAAAAAGTAGAAAACATTGGCAAGTGGAAAAGGCTTTTTTCCTCCTCCATCCCTTTGGGTCTGGGAGGATGGTGGTTTAAAAAGAAAAAACAAATGGAGGAAATCCTTCCACTACCCGCTATCCTTCCATAGCCCTCCATTCCTTTTATCTGTGTGTGTGTTTTTTTTAAAGTAACCCAATTCAATTCTTAAAAGTTGTTTTAAAATGTGGTGGACAGTCGTTTACCTATATCTTATATAGCAATTTTTAAAAATAACATGAAGGATTTTTTTTTTCTGTTTCAGGATGTTATAGCCAAAACACAGAGAGATGGGTTTCATATCTTTATTATTTCTATTAAAACAGAAAAAACAGATGCAAGCTGGAATTTGAATGGTATAGTTAAATAGTATGCATGTTTTATTGTCTGCTTTTACTGTATTCTGTGTTTTTGTCATTGACCCAAATCTACATTCTCTGTTAAAACACATTATTCAAAAATGATTTTCTGTTAATCACAAAAATGCATAATCTGTTTATTTGGGGTACTTAGAACTTTATGCTTATCTTAACTCTAATATTTATTTTTTTAACAGAATGGAAATTCTAAATTAATTTAAGATAAATTTGGGGAGTTCCCTGGCGGTCCAGTGGTTGGGACTCTGCTTCGGCTGCTGATGGCCAGGGTTCAATCCCTGGTCGGGGAACTAGGATCCCACAAGCCGTACAGCGTGGCCAAGAAAAAAATAAATAAAAGGGTGAATTTTAAAAAAGATTAATTTAAAAAGTTTTAAACTTCATAGAGGGATACAAAATTCTCCATCCTTCCAGATTAAAAAAAAATTTTTTTAACATGTAGAAATAGGTAGGTGACACCTTAATTGTACTTGAAGTGGATTATATTCTGTTTCTTGAAAATGGCCATCATCAGGGGTTTAAAATTTTTGTTCTTTAAAAAGTTTAAGAAAAAAGAATCTGTTTGTAGCCTAGGAGTAGAAGTAGCATGTCTGGCAACTGTGGCTTCTGTGGTCTGTGAGCTCCCCTGCCTGCCCTTAAGGCTCTTTGCCTCGTGAAACCGTAGTTCCTGGTGCCCAGCGTGAGAGCGTGCTCACACTAAGCGGTTTTCAAGGGAGCGAATGCTTCCATGGGTCCTGGAATTGCTTTAGCGGTCATTTTCTAGACTGGGTATCTGCTGGGCTGACGGTAGCCAAGCAGCATGTGAGGGTCCTGGGGATTTGCAAACTGCTCTGATTCACCCACTGGGACAGAGAAGTGAAACCAGGCTCTGTCTCTGAGGGGCACCCAGTCCAGAGAGGAGGGAGAAGGCAGTGAGGTGAGTCAGGCATGGCCGCAGAGGAGGCCCAGAGCTGGTCTTCCACGGGGAAGCTGGTGGAGGGGCTGCTCTGGAGAGTGTGAAGCAGGCCTTCCTCCCGGAAGTGCTGTAAGGGGCCCAGACCGTGCCACACAGGGAGCAGGGGCCTTGCTGCCATCCTGCTCCCCAGCCTGTGCGCCCTTCCTTCCCGGGTGTGGCGTCTTTTCCTCTGACACCAGCAGGCAGCTTTAAGCTTCTGCTGGTTAGTAACTGGCGCAGTTGCTAAGCCTTGCAAGCCTTGCACTGTTCAGCTAGGTCAGGGACTCAGCCAGGGCCAACCTCAGACGAGGAGTACTTTGCTGTCTGCGTAAGATCTGACTTGGCCCACACTTTACAAGAGCGTGTATGCAAATACGTAAAGATATCTTCATACAGTTACATAATCAAAGGTAAAAATTCAGCATTTGTTAACTTGGTTTGTATCCTTGGAGTCTTAAAATGAGCTTACATTGAAAAACTTAAGGAAAACTGGTTGTTAATTTTAACGCCTTAATTTCTTTATCCCCACCCTGCCTTCACCAGTTTCTCTTTCTATGATGGGGCCTCATGGATATATCTCTGCATCAGATTGGCCTCTGATGATTGTGAGTATCTCTCATCATTTTCTCCTTTTTTAAAAAATGAGTTTTGTATCCTAATTGGAACATTTAAACATTTTAAGAGCTCAGTGGTGGTAATTCCTTAGTAGCTAACACTTTGACATACCCTCTATTTCTGGTTCCATGGTGACTGGAAAACAAAGGATTGCAAACTTGAATGTAGAAATATTAGTTTTCAAATGATCAAAAGGCTTTATCTGACTAAAATTGCTTCTCCTCCCACAGTTCTACATGGTGATGTGTATCGTTTATATTTTATATGGCATACTCTGGCTGATGTGGTCTGCCTGCTATTGGAAAGATATATTAAGAATCCAGTTCTGGATTGCAGCTGTTATTTTCCTGGGAATGCTTGAAAAAGCAGTTTTTTATGCTGAATACCAAAACATCAACAGCACTGGGTTATCAAGTAAGTGGTGACTGTGTCCATGAATATGGTATGACCCAAGAGTCTGCCAGCATTTGTGAGCAGAGCTGTCGGGGACTCCCCGCCCCACCTTCATACAATGGTTTGGGAACAACCATATAGATGAAGAGGGGGGAAGCCAAGAAGAGAATATCAGAGTAGGGCTCTGATCCAGGCTAGCATGTGTGTTGTCTTCATTTTCTGTTTTCTTCTTGCTGACTTTCCCTTCCTTCCTTCCTGGGGAAAAGAAAATTCCTGTTCCCTAAGGTTCAGCTACCCGTGACTGGCTTTCAACAACACGAAGTTCTGGACTGGGGACATCGGGTGCTGCCAATCCTTTTAACATATTTCTCTGGTTTTTTTCCCCCATCCTCTTTCTTCTCCTTTCCCCTCCAAAGAAGAAAAGAAAATTTGGCCACAGGGAGTAAAATTAGCGTGGATGGTGACTGCAGAGAACCTTTTTGCAGAGAACTTCACGTGACCACGGGAGATACCATCCCAGCTTACAGTGGAGTGTGGCAAGCAGGCAGGGCATATAGTGGGGCATCCTCAGATGGGTGCCCCAGACTTCTAGAAGATAGAGTTCAAAAGGGCCAGAGAAGTAAAGGTACAATTAATTCCATCGCTGAACCTTCAAAAGGGAGATAGCTCAGAAGGAGAGAAAGCCCTCAGGAATGTGCTTCTGAGTGGTCAGTTAGAAATGATCGTGGTACACATTTCCAAAGGGTATAGTTGTGTCTGCTCTTTATTTTAAAATAATCCGGGAAAAAGAGAGGGTGAGTTGGAAAACAGATGAGACAAATTTAGCATAATGCTGATAATTATGGAAGCTGAGGGATGGGTACATGGGAGTTCATTATATCGCTTTCTCTGTGTTGGAGAATGTTTGTAATTTCCCAAAATAAAAAGTTTAAAAAGACACATACAAGACAATAAAGGAAAGGCAAACATCCAGGGAGGCATGTTAGAGGTATTATTACCCTTTAAGGAGTTTTAGTGACGTGTGTGCGTGTGTATGTGTGTGTGCCTGCCCTAAACCAGATAAGGAAGGAAGGATAGAGCTGCTGCATATGACTGGGGGTTAAAGCATTCTTGAATGCCAGAGAAGGCAGGTCAGCTCCTTTGCTGCCAGTGGTGGGGGTCTCTGTCTAGAAGAGGGTGGCGTGAACTTGGGTGAGGGGCGGCAAAAGCCTGAGATCCATGAAGAGAAGGAAAGACCATCTGTCTTCCTCAGGGCCTCCAAGCCCTCTGAGATGACACCAGAAGGCCCTTGGAAGAGAAACCCCAGACTGCTGTCCTTGTCTTTGAGGAGTCCTGTGGAAAGGAGAGGCGCCAGACGGGGCCTGGGCTGATGTTGTTTCTGATTTTCCCAAGCGTAAATTCTGTAACCCAGGCTTGTCTTTTTTTTTTTTTTTTTTTTTTTTTTTGCGGTACACGGGCCTCTCACTGTTGTGGCCTCTCCCGTTGCGGAGCACAGGCGCCGGACGCGCAGGCTCAGCGGCCACGGCTCACGGGCCCAGCCGCTCCGCGGCATGTGGGATCCTCCCGGACCGGGGCACGAACCCGCGACCCCTGCATCGGCAGGCGGACTCTAAACCACTGCGCCACCAGGGAAGCCCCAGGCTTGTCTTGCTTAGCGTTGGTCCTGGAAGGATAGACTTCGGAAAAATCAAGCAACGATGATTTAGTGATTGTTAGCCCAGCAAGGATACATTAAGAATAGGTCGTGTCAATTGACTTCTTTGTTTTGTGCTTCTAGCTTGGCAGTTAGGCAAATGTAATAAATTTAGTATATCTGCACTTCTTCAAGGTACTGGGCAAGGTCTCTTGTGGTTTCTTCTGGAGAAGGCAGAGAAACATGAACTGAAAACAAGAATATTAGGTGGATTCACAACTAGTTTCTGAATGGCTTTCTCCTCTCCATCTTTACCGCCAGCACTCTCATCATCTCTTGGCTAAATTCTGGAATAGACTCCTGAGTGTTTTCCTCACCTACAGTCTATTCCTCTCCAAGCTATTAAGTAGAGCAATCTTGATAAAACTAAGCTGTCTACTTTATTGCAAGGGTCAGCAAGCTTTTCCTGCAAAGTCTACACAGTAAGTATGTCTGGCTTGGCAAGCCACGTAGTCTGTGTTGCAACTTCTCAACTACTGCCATCGGAGCCTGTAAGCTGCCACAGAAAACAAATGGGCATGGCTGTGTTCCCATAAAACTTTATTTACAAAACAGATGTAGGGCCAGATTTGGCCTATGGGCTGTAGTTTACTAGTTCTTTTTTCACTCCCTTGTTTACTATCATTGACTTCCCACTGACCTTAGCAACAAGCCCTGACTCATGCCCTGGCCTAAAACTGAGGTGACTGGGCCCCACCTCTGCCCCAGCCTCTTTTCTTGACCTCCCTCGTTACATGCTCTGCTGCAGAAATGCCGAACTTTCACTTCTTGCAGCATATTTTGCTTCCCTCCATGCCTTTGCACGTGCCATTTCCTCTGCTTTCCCCTCTCCCTCCTCCAAACGGTTAACTCCTTCTCAGCCTTCAAACCCTGGTGTAGATGTCACTTCCTATGAGAAGATTTTCCTGCCCCATGTGGATTAGGTCGCTTTCATCACAATCCTGGGAGATTCAGCGTTACCTCCAGCACTTGCTGAGTTCTGTCCATTTACTTGTCCCGACCAGAGTACAGGCTTCACGAGGGCAGGCAACGTCGTGCGTCTTTTACTCTGATAGCCACACGATAGGAGCGTGAATGAGTAAATGATGAGGGCAACCTGGAGAAAAGAGAGCTTCTTGAGGGCGTTATGGTTTTCAGATATATACAGGACAGGAAAGGGTTACAATTCTTTGTAGCCTCAAGGGAAAGAATAAGAACAGAGGGGAGCTCGGGGAGACAGATTTCCAGTGGACGTGAGAAAGCTGTGCCCAGAAGAGCCGATCAGAATCCCCTTCATTGAGGTTTCAAACATCACCTGGATTAGACGACCTTTAAATTAAACGTGGCTAATTCGTCTGAGGTCAGGACGTAACTGTACACAGTACACATTTCGACTCTCGGCGGCAGGCGTCCAGATGGACCCAGAGTGAATGATTTTCCTTTGTCCCCCTCAGCCCAAGGCTTACTGATCTTTGCGGAGTTGATATCTGCGATTAAGAGGACGCTGGCTCGCCTCCTGGTGATCGTCGTGAGCTTGGGATACGGCATTGTGAAGTAAGTACCGGCGCCCAGAAAAGACACCGCATCCCCATCCTGTGATCCATCCGTCTCCGCCATGACCCCTGTGAAACCCGACGCCTCTCAGTATCCTAACACAAATCCCAGAGGGAAATACCTGCAAGGACGTGTTTTTAAAAGATTTCCATGCACTGGCTATTTTATTCTTTTCTCAAATAAAGATCCTGAAGTTGAATTCCAGTAACTTTACAGTTAGATGAATAATCAACTATAAGGATAATGGAAAATTTTAAATGATTCTCGAAGTTCAGACCATTTTCTGTTTCCTAGACAGCATAGTTAGGGGTCATGATTGTGTGTGAGATATTGTAAGAGAGAGCGCTCTGATTAAACACCAGGTTCGGGGCTTCCCTGGTGGCGCAGTGGTTGAGAATCCGCCTGCCGATGCGGAGGACACGGGTTCGTACCCCGGTCCCGGAAGATCCCACGTGCCGCGGAGCGGCTGGGCCCGTGAGCCATGGCCACTGAGTCTGCGCGTCCGGAGTCTGTGCTCCGCAACGGGAGAGGCCACAGCAGTGAGAGGCCCGCGTACCGCAAAAAAAAAAAGAAAGAAAAAAAACACACCAGGTTCAGCAGAATTTCTGTCTGAGACCTGGTAGTCGCCTGAGGACCCGCTTTCAGGACCCTCTCAAGCAGATCTTTTCTCCCTCTTACCTTTGAGTCCCTGGGCATGAACATGGAAGTGCCTGTTCCTTAAGTCCCTCTGATGCCCAGAAACTCAAGCCCTCACGCTGGACCACAGCTGCCTCTTCTGATTGCAGGCCTTGTCACCTGCCAGGTTTCCCCTCATCCCTCACTGCTCCGAGCACTTGCTTTTATTGTCTTTCTCCTCAGCCCTTCATTGTCAGGATTCCCTGTGATTTCAGTATCCGTTTGAGGATCCTTTAAGAAACCTGGCCTCACCTCCTCACCTCTGCCCCTCTTACCTGTCACCTCCCCTCAACTACTGAGTCCCCTGGGCACTTTCTAGACTTGATTGTTACTTATTACTGTGGATAACTGCACCCTCTCCATGGTGGCACATTTAAGCAATCCACTCTTCAGCCTCCCCCGTTTCCTCTTTTTTTTTTTTTTTTTTTTTTTTTTTTTGCGGTATGCGGGCCTCTCACTGTTGTGGCCTCTCCCGTTGCGGAGCACAGGCTCCGGACGCACAGGCTCAGCGGCCGTGGCTCACGGGCTTAGTTGCTCCGCGGCATGTGGGATCCTCCCGGACCAGGGCACGAACCCGTGTCTCCTGCATCGGCAGGCGGACTCTCAACCACTGCGCCACCAGGGAAGCCCTCCCCCGTTTCCTCTTTACTTTCTCTAATGGGTCAGCTGTAGGCGCTCTTGGTCCCTGGTGTGTCCTCCTACCGCCTCCCACGGTCCGGCGGCGCAGTGATCACCCCTGAGGCCCTCCGCCGTTTCCTTTGTCAGCCTCCCTTGATAAATCCAGCTCTCCGTCTGCACAGGCTCGGCCGGGGCTGCAGAGTCAACCTGAGATGAACACCCCACCCCACTGCCTGGCTCAGTTCACTTCATGACCCTGAACTCGAAGGGCGCCCTGAGTGCTGCGGGCCGTTCTCGATCCCCTTTGCCGTTTGTGTTCTGACTCTTCATCCTGCGGAAGAGACCATTTACCCCTCGTGTCTCCTCACACCTCCCTACCCTCATCCGTCGTGGCTGATCTTGGCTCTTTCCTCACTGAGGAATTAGAAGCCATCAGAAGGGAATTGCGGCCGCCAGGTCCCTGTCATCCTCCCCACCTCTGGACCACACGCAGCGTGTTCTGCTCCTGTCAGGCGTGGACCATCCCTGTGTGTGGTTAAGCCCCGCCCTGCCCTGGTGCCCTGGGTCCTGTTACCTCCTCTGTCCAAGAAGCTGTTCCAGCAGTCTGTCCCGTTTTCTCTGATAGCGTCAGTTTCCCTCTCCGGTGGGCCATTCTCATCAGCACACTGTTAACTTCTGTCATCTTCAGAAGCAAACCCTCCCTTGAAGCCAGATGGCCCTCTCCTCTGCTTCTCCTTCATTGCTCTTCCCCTGTGTGCAGCAGCATTTTTCAGATGCATTGTCTGTACTTGACCGCTTCCACTTCCCTCATTTTCTGTCCTTGTGAGGTTTGGCCCCATTCCTCCACTGAGACTTTGCTCCTGTCAAGGTCACCTTGACCTCTCCTTGCCAAATCGCAGGGCCCCCCGCAGCCCCCACGCAGCCACCCGGTCGTGGAGGCTCCTTCGGGGTCTCCTGTGCTGGAGCCCCCTCGTCTTCCCGAGCTCCAGTGTTGGGGGGCCCTGGGCTCAGGCCCCAGACCTCTGCCCTAGTGACCGGCATCCCCAAGGCTATCTCATCCGGTTCTGTGGCTCTGACTGATGAACGTGTCCAGAATGAGCCCATCCCGCCCCCCCACAGCCACCACCCTGGTCCAGGGCACCATCTTCTCCTGCCGAGACTGCACTCCAGGAGCCTCCAAACTGGTTTTCCTGCTTCTGCCCTGGTCTCCCGTCAGTCTTTTCAAACACAGCAGCAGCCAAGATGATTCTCTTAAAATGTAACTCCAGTTTCATTACCTTTCTGCTCATTTCACTCATTGAAACCCAGATTCCATCCCGTGGCTTCCCTGATGGCTGACCTCATCTCCTGCCACTCTCCTTCCAAACACTCCGCTCCCTCCTGCTGGTTTTCTTGCTCTCACTGTTCCTTAAAACACAGCGGACACTTGGCTCACAGTGCGGGAAAGGCCTCTGCTTGTCGGCTTCTCCCCCGGATCCCAGGCGTGGTTTGCTCCCTCGTTTCCTTTAGTGCTCTGCCTCACCATCACCCGCCAGGGCGGATGGCCCTTTGGGACCCTAATCGGTGCCCATCCTCCACCGCTCTAGCCCCTCATCCCTTTTGATGTGTTTCTTAGCATTTGTTGTCTCTTCCCCCCACTTGTGTGTGACTTCCCTGTATTGTGTTCTGCTGTATCCTGAGGCCCCAGTGCGCTGGGCGGCGCACAGCGTGCGCTCACTGAGCTTGCACTCATGCACGCACGTGTGCTTCTGAGCTCCGAACCGGTGCAGTTACCAAGACTGCAGCGAGGAAACCTTCTCTTCGTTTGTTTTGCTTTCTTTTGTTTTTTGGCCTTAGTACAGTATATAGAACACAAAACCCTCTGGGTCCCAGTGGCAGCACACAGCTGTAGTTATGAACGTCGGGTGCCAGAGGGTGCAGAGGGTGGTGGCTGAGAAAGGGATAGAAGATTGAGCTGGTGGGTGAGGGCTCAGCCCTTTTTGATTGAATCCCTTCACTGTCAACTTGCGTTCAACCCTTACAAAGCGAGCACGGTAACAGTTCTGGGCTGTTGCAGGATTCCAGTAAGCTGGCTATAGTGAACCAGAATTTAGATTAACTAAATTAGATAAATGGTCTGAATTATGACCTATGGGTAGTTGTTCAGTTTTTACTTACATTTGTTTTTAAATGACTATCATAAGTATTTTTTTTTCAAAACCAGTTTCTTCTTCTAATTACTCTGAAAAGAGGGTTTTTGAGTTAAAACATATTCACAATAAATTCTGACTTGCAAGTGTCATGAAATTTCAGTTCTTTTTTTTTTTTGGCCACGCTGTGCGGCCTGAGGGACCTTAGTTCCCTGATCAGCGATTGAACCTGGGCCCACGGCAGTGAAAGCGCCGCGTCCTAACCAGTGGACCACCAGGGAATCCTCGAAATTTCAGTTCTATTTTCAAATGACTAATTGCAAAAATCATCATCTTTGCATGTTCTCGACTCATTTATACTTTCAAAGAATCAAAACTGTTATTTTATTTCTTTTTAATTCGAAGAATGGAAGCTGAAGTCTGTCTGGACTGTCGTCTGGGAGGATTGAGAGAGGAAGGCAGTGGGGTTCGATCTCCTGACATCCTGCCCAAGTCATAGAATCAGTGGATTGTCGCTGACAAGACACATCTCAGGACACTTTACAATTTCTGTTAGTGAAAGAATTAAATGATTATTTCTGCCAGTGACACTTAGAAGCTGGCACGCACTTCCTAGGTTTCATCACTCTTCTCGTGCATTCGATAGACATAGTACCTGGCTATGTTCATCATATTGCTTGGATTTCAGCAGCAAGATCCTCTGGCCTCAAAAATGTTGCTTCATAGGCATCAGTACAGCCTCAAGTCCTAGAGAAGGAGGCCAGATTTCCCTGAGCCTGCTTCTGCCTTCTTCCCAGGAAGCAACGCTGTTTCCTAAAACAAAGTACCTCCCACGCAGGAACGGACTGACGTGATTGGATAGTGACATCCCTGGTGTTGGAAATGGGGCCAGTTACTGCAGTCAGATACGTTTTACTTACCTTGCTTTTTCTTTCTCTTTTTTCTGTTTGCTCCTCCTTGTTCCAGGCCTCGTCTAGGAACAGTCATGCACCGGGTCATCGGACTGGGGATTCTTTACTTCATCTTTGCGGCTACTGAAGGCGTGATAAGAGTCATTGGGGTAAAAACTACATCATTCCACTTGCCCTTTTTGTTGTTGTTGCTGGGAAATATGATTTTACTTTCTATCTCCTGAGATGAATTTTTAAAGATAGGAAATTTGGGATAAAGGCCCAATTTGAGTTTATTTTCCCCCCTGCGGACTCTTCCCCTTTTTTAATACGTCCTGAATGAAAGTATAAGGCTAAACAGAGCACTTTTTAAAATGATGTGGTTATGGAGGCACCCCCTGACGTCATCCTAGGAATCAGCTCCATCTCAAAAAGGTTCGTGGTTGTTCTTTACGAAGAACATTCATCTTTATCATTATGCAGTCTGAACACACTCATTTCTTCCTTAACCCTTGGTTTAAACGTGTAAGTGAAGAGAAAGTTAATTTTACCTTGTGTGCATACAGATATTACGTGTCATCGCTTTTTAAAGTCTCCTTTGGTTGTAAGTTTTCCCTGACTCTTGTGGGCTCAGAATTTGGGGGATTCAGCAGACTCCACGCTTGAAAGAACCAGAAGGAGGTAGTGTTCTGGGGAGAAACGGCTCTAGCAAGATGGGCAACAATGCTTTACTCTAGAGAAGAGTGAATATTTGTATCTGTGAAGACCCCTACGTTTCTAGCTCTCGGTTTTCCTTAATATGGCTGACGACTGAGTGATTAAGAAGCTTATTATATTTTTACTTGATTCAGAGAACCTTGTAATTTTTACTCAAAACGTCTTTTGGATTAGATGTTTAAATCAGATCACTGTGCACAGAGTGAATAATCTGTATATTGCCACATACGTCTACTTCATGTAGGCTGATCTGACCCCTAAAGCAGGATTGTTTTGCGGTACGTGGGCCTCTCACTGCTGTGGCCTCTCCCGTTGCGGAGCACAGGCTCCGGACGCGCAGGCCCAGCGGCCATGGCTCACGGGCCCAGCCGCTCCGCAGCACGTGGGATCCTCCTGGACCGGGGCACGAACCCGCGTCCCCTGCATCGGCAGGCGGACTCGCAACCACTGCGCCACCAGGGAAGCCCTAAAGCAGGACATTTGTCCAATAATGTTAAAAGCTTCACTCTTCTTCTGGTGTCTTTAACACATCTGCATTCTGGGTTAGATACACCTGCTCCTTGAAAGGTGCATTTATTTTTACTTTTACATAATAATGAAGAACTTTGCATTTACATGTATAATTCACAGAAAACTAATCTTTGCTAGAAAGAAAATGGAAAGGATAAACATCCCACAGATAGATTGCATTGTATTTCTTTAAAATTTTACGCAGTCCGCATCTTAGATGTGACCGTTTTAAATATGATGCTCTGTCAGCTCTTGAGTACGCATCCAACCTATGGTTTGTTTATACCCTTCCACACAGTTCCTTTTCCTTATTTTACTTTTCTTCTGTCCTTTCACGTGCGTGGGGATGATGAGGAGTCCGTTTCTTTAGGAGCCATGGCTGCAGGTTTGGTGCGGAGAGGGCAGAGATTGAAATGGTTGACCTGAGTCGCGTGGGATGCGCTGTGTTTTATTTGCCACTTTATAATACACTTTTACGTTATCACGGGACAAGTTGATGACAAACGTTTGCTGACACCAAAACAGATAACTTCCATGTGCTCAAACACAATTCTGTTAGGCAATAACATCTTTTATGTGGCCTTTTATAAAACGATGGTATGAGATAAATTGTTTTTCTTCATCAGATGATAATTATTATAATACAATGAAACTTTTGCGTTCAGATTTTTTTCCCGATTTTTATTTTTCAGGGTTCTAATCATTTAGCTGTTGTATTTGGTGACATTATTTTAGCTGTTATTGACTCCATTTTTGTATGGTTCATATCCTTTACTGTGTCCTAAAATTGTTGTGTCATTAAAATCAGATTATTTTTAGTTTGTAATAATAATAGAAAGAAATATACTTATGCATTATCGTTACCTCAATATAGAAATTTAGTTGAAGGTGAAACAGTAACGATTCCTTGAACAAAAAAATACCCTTATTTTTTCTATTAGTTCAGCAAACTTAAAATGCACATATTGAGCGATCTGGTAAGGAAGACAAATGCATAACTAGGAGCAACATAGCAACAGTAATTGCCATTTTAGAGAGGTGCTATGCAAACAGAGGAAAGAGAAATTTATTCCAGGGTGAAAATCAGGAAAGATTTCAGGGAGAGGGTGACATTTTAATTGAGACTGAGCGGACAAATTGGGGTTTACTAGGAAAAGAACTGAGGGGTAAGCATTCTGGGAAGATTTAAGGGGACCAAATAGTTGGAAGCATGAAAATATAGGGACAGTGGCACGGTGTCCCAGAGTAGCTTGCCTGTAGGTAACGTGCGTAGGAGAATCATGGAAGGGGGACCAGAAGGGAAGGATAGAATGACATGCTCGAGAGTTTAGAAGGTGGAAAGTAGCAAGGAGTTGAGGCTGCACGGGTGAATGACATGATGAAATCTTGTAAGAAAGAACTCAAGGATGGCATTTTTTTTTCATGCCTGGGAAAGGAGAGTCTAGAGCTGGGAAGTCTAGTAAGGAGTCATTTGCAGTGGGACAAACGAGGCATAGCGTGGGTTAGAAGTGGGGCAGAGGAAATGGAAGAAGGACTGCGGATGACAGGCTGGCTAGAAATGGGTGGGGAAAGGGAGAGAGGGCTCCCAGGAAGACGTGCACATCTCAAGTAGGTGGCTGGGCCAGTGTTACCATTCTCAGGGTGGTAAACATGGATAAGAGACCACAGTGGGTGAGGGTTGAGCTGCCCGGGGCATTAGTGTGAAGAAGAGAGTTGGAAGGCCCAGCCTGGCTTAGCAAGAGGAGTCAGAGCTGGTGCTGAAGGTGGGAGTCATCTTTGTGTGGGAGAAGGTCGCAGCCGCGGAAGCGACTTAAGAAGAGCAGGTAGACCAGCAAGTGGAGAGGAGCCAGGACGGTGCCTCGTGGGCCGGAAACATGCATGGAAGGGAGTCCAGGGCAAAGGGAGGTGGGAGGACCAGGAAGTCGTCCTGGGGTGGAGGCTAGGAAAGCTTTGGTAAGGAGGGGTGCTCAGCAGTGGCTAGCGAAGCAGAGAGATGAGTTCCCGAGGCGCGCCTGTCTGCCTGGTTCAATTCCAGGGGTCACGGCGGACAGCAGGAGAGCGGGTTCAGTGGAGGTGGTGGGCCAGAGGCCATGGCACAGCAGGAGAAGTTTCAGAGACAGTGTTAACCGATCCTTGAGGCTCCTCCTCACTGATTGAGTGACTCCAGTGGAGTCTGGGCAATTCCACTGTTTTCCTCTCCAAGGCAGGACCCTCTGTAAAGTGCATTCGTGGAAATGGGAGGGATTCTGGAGAAACTACGACCTGGTCAGAGCAGAATGCAGGGTTCTGCGGATCCAGAACATTATTTTTATCTGTTTCGTTGACATTTATGTCCTTTGAAACTCATAAGCTTTGATTTTTACACAGTTCTTTTTTGTTTCTATTGTCTTTGATAATTGTCTTTTAGCTTTTAACATGCAATGTGCTTTTGTTTTCCTTGTGTTTCTTTCCATGTTCTCATCTTTGTCTCTCACAGGGAGGGCCGGAGGGCTTAAAATTGCCTGTGTCCCTTCTCTACAGGAAGCTGTCCCTTTCTGAAGGTGCGCTAACAGATGTAACACTGTCAGTAGGATTTTCTGAGCTCCTTGTGGGTTGTTTTCCTAAACCCGGCTTACCTGTTCTTTAAATTCCCTGTTTGTGAATTCTCGATATGCTTCCAAGCTAAAAACAAAACAATAATCTTTTAATTTATTTTTATTCTCAAAAGCAGTGGTTCTTAGCCCTGTTTGGGTTCTGGCAGCAGAGATGCCTTTGCAAATCTGATGAAAGCTGTGGAGCCTCTTCACAGATGATATATAAACACACACTTCATTCACACGAGGAGTTTTTCCTACAGGGAGGCATTTATGTCCAGGTAGCCCCTAGTGTCCGAGGGGTGTCTAGTAAAGGGATAATAATACCTGATTTAAAGAGTTGCTTCGACCAACTTGCTTGAAAACTGGATTCCACTTCTGTTGAGAGCTACCAGTTGAGAATCCAAGTTTACTGAATAAAATTATAGTAACATAAATCTGATCTTTTCCGAGTCTTAAAAATATCTTACTCTAGTGTAATTTTTCATATCCTCTACACTAAAAACAAAAACGTGTGGAGTCATATTCAGTTGTTAAGAAGGTGAAGTCCATTCCCCAGTTCTGCAGGTGAGCAGCGTTCCAGCTCTGAGTACTCTTCCCCAGTGTGGAGCCTGCTCTGCTGAAGCCACCTGACTTGAGGATAAGGGGCAGGCAGCGTGCACATCCTGGGACCTGGACAGGCAGAATTGCAGCGGAGGTGAACTAGCTACTGGGCTCAGCATTACTGTCTCTAATCTTCGTGTCTTCTCTTCAGTCCTTGTGGGTTTAGAAAATGAGCTTAAGACATCTATTCGTTTTGGAGTTGTCTTATTTCTAAACTTGTATATGCTTAGAGCCTTGTGAACGTTACATTTTAAAAATCTATATTATCTTTTCTCCTGGTAATTTACAGATATGTATTTCAAAGTATTCTTGTTCTTAATCATCTACAAGGTGGTTCATTGGTTCATTGGGAAAAATACATAGTAATGCAACTTGGCAATTTTGCAAACTTGCAAGTTGCAATTTTGCAAACTTGCAAGTTTGCAACTTGGCAACTAATGCAGTTTTCTTGGCAGAAAATTCCAGAGGAAAGTGGCTGTAAACGCTCTAATTCCATCTGGATTTGAATGAGGGTAACATACCACCTTTATGGACGGCATTGGCTTTGGTCCAACACATAATGAGCCAGATTGGGATGGGGAGACAAGGAAAATAAGGGGAAAGATTTAGCTCGCTTAATTAATAATGTTTTTAATAAACATGTTGGAGGTAAAAGTCATAAAGAAATCCAGAAATTAAAGTTCTCTTGGTTAGTATTTCATGGTGAGAGAAAGGAAATTTAGTATTATCCATTTCTGCTTCAACCTGAATTTCTGACGTTTGCTTTTAGATTGCTGTTTGGTAATTTTCATTACTGAGATGAAAAGTCTGCTTTCTCTGTACAAAAAAGTAGTGGATTTCCTAAATGATTACCCATGACAAGCAAAGAAGCAGAACTACGTCCTTATAGTATTGAGTGCTGGGATAATGACCCTGCTTCCTTCACCTTTGATGAACCTAATCTAGCTCCTCCTGTACGAATCTAATTCTACATTAATAGAAAAAATAGCCTGAAAACGCCAAAAGCCACAGCCTTCTGCCTCTTTTCTCCTGCTTGTTCGTTTTATTTTTTTTTGCTGTTTTGCTGCAGGCAAATGATTCTGATCTTGTGCTTCTGGCCAGCCTCCCTCTGTCTCTTCTTGACTCTGGCTTGTGCTGGTGGATATCCTTTTCCTAGCCCAGCAGCACGTTCAAGGTGATTCTCTTGTCAGCATGATGGGGCCTGTGTGCTTTCTTTACTGCTTCAGAAGTATTTGGCCTTGATCATGTTTACTGAATAAAGCATATTTGCATTTCTGTAAATTCTGACAGTAGGCCTAATTGGTTGAATTGTGCTCTTTTAGAAATTGATCTTCTGTTGCAACTTATGGGTCATTTAGAAAGATTGAAAAGCAGCTTTGGTAGTTTTAATACTAAAGTGAAGTTTTTGATGAATGAAGTATTTGGAATTTAAATAGGAGGCCTAAGTGCAAACTGTGCCACTTCCATTCCTTGGCTCAACCCTGTTATGTATGTTCAGAGTGTGGTCCCTGAACAGGGCTTGGCAGGTGCTGCAGAGGAAGCAGCTCCCGTTTACAGAGCTCTGGCTTGAGCACAGCTGCACTGCTGAGGAGCCAATGGACAAGCCTCTTTGTGCTTCTTTGTACCTGAGAGTGTTGCACTTTACCTGAGCCCTGTGCTCCTGGAACAGCTGTGGTTAAGACAGCCTCCACCCTTTCATGTTCTGGGAAAGGCTTACTATCAATACAAAGAGATGCCTTTCCCCATAGGACTTCGATGAGACTCCCAGGTGCCCCCATGTTTACTTATGACAAGGCCAGACACAGACCTATGTACCCACTGACCAATCTGGACAAAATATCAGACTGGACCATACTAAGCCTTCTCCTTCCCCCGGGTCCCCGAGCTTCCATCCACCTGCAGCCCTCCTTCATGGCCCCTCCTGAAAACCTGCAGACTTCAAGGAAAGTCATTCTCTGAGCAACTGTCCTGTCAGGTCACCCACTTCTCACACCTGCTGCTCTCGAGACCTGTTTACTCCTCCCTATAAAAGCAAAGCCCTTCCCTGCCTGACCTTTGGGACTCTCTCGGATCTTATAGTCGGAACATTCTCCCTATTGCAATAATCTCTTCAATAAAGTCTCTTTTTACCTAAGTCCAGATTTGTGTTACTTGACATATTTCAGTTTAAATTTGTAAAATGGAATTGGCAGATGATGTAACTTCTTAATTATGGTCATTTGGAGGATAAAATGAGAATAGACCAGAAACAACAAAATAAGAAAGAAACAGACAGAAAAGCACAAGCCAAGTGGCATGTCATGATGGGATCTGGAAAGAGTGTCTGGCCTAAGGGGGACTTGGCATTTAGTGTGTGTCATGCTCTGTTCTCTGTTTCAAGAACTTGTCATTGAAGGAGCACATCATAGGTCTTCTTGCTTATGTTTTTTTTTTCCTTGAAGTTTGTTTACTTAGTTCAGACAGTGGTATATTGTAAAACAGTATCTGTGATGAAATTGGTATCATGATCATACAGTATTGGGTAAGACAACATTTTCTGTGTTTTTATTAGTTTTAAATTATAGGAATTATATATAGCAGTACTAATTTTGGAAATGTAGCAGAGAATTATTTTGTTTTTTATCTTAACTGTATATTTACTATTTAAAATTTTTTCCTTAACTTTTTTCACATTTTTATAAGTTTGGCACAAACTATGAAGACTCTAAGGCTAAGAAAGAACACAGTGAAATTTTCTTTGTACAGGCACTTTACAAATACCCTGATCTTTGCCATAATGGGTAAGCTATCTAACTTTTCTTTTAAAATACATTATTTTAGTATTGCATATTCTTTCAAAGGTTGACTTTTTTTGGGTGTGTTTCAGCATCTGTAGTGTTTATGCTGTGGACAACTAAGACATTTAGAATTGCAAAATGTCAATCAGTAAGTATTATCTTCCTATTTAAACAGTTTTCATTTTTAATTATTCTATTTTATTTTGTGTACGTTTGAAGAGTTTTGTGTTTGTAGACAGAGATAATTTTAGTGGAGATTTTCTGTTTACTTGGAATTATTTTGTATAGAATTATAAAAACATTTGCCTTCTTTAAATGTCTGAAAAAGTTCCTCTTAAATCTCCTTTTCCATTTATGCCCTTTCTCAACTCCTTTTTGTATATTTTGAAAAGGAATCCTCCCCCTGTATAATTTAAGGTAACAGGAAATCTTTTTCTTCCAGCACACAGTGTAATTGGGTTGTTTTGTCCTTAGGACTGTTAACCTTAAGCCTGACATGTTTCTAGGATGGTATACTCATTATGAACATTCAGGAGATACCCTCCATGGATTCCCTAGTTAGAAGAAGATACATTTCTCAGACTTAAAATATAAAAGGCCCTCTTGGGGGTTTCTTGATTTGGAAATAGTCTCTAGTTCTATATAAATAATTATAAAGAGCCCTCTGAAAACCCTGGACTTCTGCTGCTGTAGGGATAATTTAGTGAGAGAAGAAACTGTTCTTGTCTAGAAAATAAGTTAATTGACCTCTGAAGCCCTTTTAAACTCTAATTCTTTTTTTTTTTTAATTTATTTATTTATTTTTGTCTGTGTTGGGTCTTTGTTGCTGCGCATGGGCTTTCTCTAGTTGTGGCACGTGGGCTCAGTAGTTGTGGCACATGGGCTTAGTTGCTCCGCGGCATGTGAGATCTTCCCAGACCAGGGCTTGAACCTGTCTCCCCTGCATTGGCAGGTGGATTCTTAACCACTGCGCCAACAGGGAGGTCCCTCTAATTCTTTTTATGATACTCTATAATTTGTTAGGATTTTATTCATTGTATTGGTTATAAGGCTGAAGTAAGCATTAATATTACTGAAGTAAGCATAATGATTTTATAGAGATAGCATTTCTTAGTTTTTATGTGTCTCGGAAAAATGTGTGCTTATTCATTTGGAAGAATTACTGGTTGGAAAGATTTCATTAGTACTTGTCATTACATACTATTTGAATGGGAAATCGGTATGTTTATCAGAAAATTAACTTTTCCTGTTTGAATTGTCCTTATTATAGGATTGGATGGAACGCTGGGTTGATGATGCATTTTGGAGCTTCCTTTTTTCCCTTATCCTTATTGTAATAATGTTTTTGTGGAGACCATCAGCAAATAATCAGAGGTACCTAACATAAGAAAGTTCAAATTTGACAAGGATTTGTTCATCATCTGCTACAATGTTCAAACAGCATTTATAGAAACTGGAGAGGTAGTCCTTGCTGTTAAAGAATGTACATACAGTCAAGTGGGGAGACAGATGTAACAAAAGCAAGACAGTGAAATAAGAGATATATAAGCCCAGCAGGAAGGTGGAAGAGGGGTCCATGAAAAGGCAGCATTTATGTTACATCTTCAGGAAATGAGGAGGACAGTGAATGGCTGACCTGGGAAAGAGTGCAGGTTTTCTAGGGTAGCGGGAACAGACATGGCATACTTTGGAGGCCAACAAGCCATGCAGTTTGGTTAATACTCTTACATTGGCGGGACATAAAGCTGGAAAGGAAAAGTGGGAGCAAAATCGTAAAGAACTTGAATGCGAAATTCAGAAACCTGTACTTTAGACTACATGTGAGAGGAAGCCCCACAGCTTCCCTTGCCTCATTCCTCTTCCCCAGGGAAAGCACTGTTAACATTTCTTCCTTCTAGGAAAAAATGAAAAAGTATATACTAGTGTGTGTGTTTCTCTCTCTCTTTCAAATTATACAACAAGGGTGGGAGGGAGGGAGACGCAAGAGGGAAGAGATATGGGAACACATGTCTATGTATAACTGATTCACTTTGTTGTAAAGCAGAAACTAACACACCACTGTAAAGCAATTATACTCCAATAAAGATGCTAAAAAAAATAAATAAGAGTATATTGGAGAGCTGAAAAAAAAATTTTACAACAACATGCAAATCAACTATACTTCAATAGAAAATTTGATTAACAAAAGATTTTAAAATTATACAATAATGATAATACATACATACATATATACAGTATTCTTCACTTTCTTTGTTTAAAATGTGTCTTTCCTTATCATCTTGTATAGACCTACCATATTACTTTTAATAGCTATCTGGCATTCCATATGATTGTAGCATAATTTATATAAGCAGTCCCTAATTATTAGACACTTAGTTTCTAGTTTTTTGGCTATTATCAACAAAGCTTTTTTTTTTTTTAAATCAGCAATGCTTTTTTGTTTTTTTTTTTTTTTTTTTGCGGTACGCGGGCCTCTCACTTCTGTGGCCTCTCCCGTTGCAGAGCACAGGCTCCGGATGCGCAGGCCCAGCGGCCATGGCTCACGGGCCCAGCCGCTCTGCAGCATGTGGGATCTTCCCGGACCGGGGCACGAACCCACGTCCCCTGCATCGGCAGGCAGACTCTCAACCACTGTGCCACCAGGGAAGCCCTAAAGTGTATATATTTTTTAAAGTGTGTAGTGACTCTTTTAGATGTAAACTGAAAGTTGAACAGGTTTAAACACACTAGTAAAACTACTCCTTGTTTTTGATTTAGATATGCCTTCATGCCCTTAATAGATGATTCTGATGATGAAATTGAAGAATTCATGGTAACATCTGAAAATTTAAGTGAGTAACATATTTTCTTATTAAATGACCATTGTATATATTGTAACAAATATTATACCTCTACCTGTGATTCAAGGTCAGATACACTTTTTTTCCTGTAAAATATTTTGAAAACTATATCTGTAGAAACCTCTATTGTGGTAGACAGTCACAGAAGAGAAGTCAGTAATGAAATTTTCAAGATTGCTAAAGTAGTTTGAGCTTTTGTTACATGTTTGCTCTTAAAGTTTAAGTGTTGAAGTAGCTGCACTGTTTTCTACAAGAGTGATTTGGTATATATTGTGCTTAGCTCCTAAACAATATTCGTCTTCTTAATGATGATTGCTAAATTTCTTTGTATCACCTCTTCTTGCTCTTGAAAATTGTGCACATCTGTAATTTCCCAGTCATGCCCAAAGCATTTCTAATTATGGTTTTAATGCTTTAGTTTTCATCTTTCTATTAATTTATACATAAGTGTCTTATCATTTTATTAATTTTACCAAAACACTGTAATTAAAGCATTTGTTACGGCAACATAAGTATGTAACTCAGATGTAAAGACTAATTTTATCTTTATTCCATTCTTCCTTCCTCTTACTTTGGTTTCTCTTATTAGTAACATTGTTTTTCACAATTTTTTTTGTTTCTCTACTGTGAAAATTTTACAATCTACCCAGTCAGCAAAATTTGCAACATAATCAGCGTGTCTTCAGTGTCCACACTTCCTTTTTTTACCTCCTCTCATCAGATTATCACCTACAAGTAATTCTTTCATGTTTTTCTGACTTTTCTATTAAGAAAAGAAATCTGCAAAACTTATTCACAGCAGAGATATTAAAATTCAGTGTGTTGGTTCTGGCTCCAGTAATGATGGAATGAATTGTTTGGGGCTAATCTTCCTGCTGATAGCTAGAATAAACTCTGGACAGGTTTTTTGGTTTTTTTTTTTAATTAACTATTGGAGGCACTGGAGAGCAAAGAAAAGCAGGCAGAAACTGGGGGAGATTTCACTGTTGAAAGAAGAGAACCATGAAAGAAGAGTTCATGCCCAGTCAGTGAGACAGTACAGTGGCTAGAGCACAAGCAGATAGGTGTAATCTTACTGATGCAAGGAATTGGAGAGTGAAATTTGGGGCTGTAAGAATGTCTGGAGATTGATGGAAGAAATCCAGAAAAGAGAGAGCCACAAAGGGGGAAATTCAAAAGTCTATAAAGTCTCTCTAGTCTTATCTGATACCTGAACTGGGTATGTGCAAAGTGAGACTCCAAGAAAGCAGGGGGAAAACAATAGCTATTAGGCTAAGAAGCGGAACAGAAATTTCAGCAGCTGCCACTGCAGAGTTTGAAATTCAAATCTCAACAAGTTAAAAGTGCTTGGGTAAACCCCTTGGGCTTTCCATTAAAACCCCAGAAGGGCCACCCCTTAGAAGTAAAGACCACAGTCTAGGACCACTGAAATTTACCCTAGGACCAAAGCTAAACTGAAATAAACCCTAAGCAAATCTAAAAGCATATCCCCAAAAGATCAGAGTGATCTAGCAATAATTTGAATTGCCTGCTAGAACAAAACACAACACTTCCCAGAGGAAGATAAGAGAATCCAGTCTATAAGATATTCTCAATGTCCAGTATACAATGATAAATTACTAGACATGGGATGAAACTGGAAGCTGTGATCCATAGTTGAGGGAAAAATCAGTAAGAGCAATCTAGAGGTGGCCCAGATGTCACAGTTAGAGTTGAATAAAACCATCGACCTAATTGACTTGATTGATATTTATAGAACATTGCATTTAGCAACCAAAGAATAAATGTTCAAGTCTACGTTGAATTAGACCTTATGTGTGGCCATTAAAAATGTCTCCATATATTTCAGTGGATTGTAATCATATAGAGTATGTTTCTGATCACAATGGTTAAATTAGATGCATAGCAGTAAGATATCTACAAAATAATCAAATGTTTAGAAATTAAGCAATAATTTCTAACTCATGGATTGAAGGAATATTAGAAAATATTTCATGCTAATGATAATAACAGCATAACATGTCACATTTTACAGGATGCAGCTAAACCAATTCTTTTTTTTTTTTTTTTTTTTTTTTTTTTTTTGCGGAACACGGGCCTCTCACTGTTGTGGTCTATCCCGTTGCGGAGCACAGGCTCCAGATGCACAGGCTCAGTGGCCATGGCTCACGGGCCCAGCCGCTCCACGGCACTTGGGATCTTCCCGGACCGGGGCATGAGCACGTGTCCCCTGCATCAACAGGCGGGCTCTCAACCACTGCGCCACCAGGGAAGCCCTCAACCAATTCTTAGAGGAAAATTAATAGCTTTAAATGCCTATATTACCAAGAAAACATATTGATAATATGTTTCCATCTTGAGAAGCTAGAAAAAGAATGGCAAATTAAACCTGGGGTAATTAGAAGGAAGGATATAATAAAGTTGTGTCTACACCAATGAAATAGAAAACAGGGGGAAATAGAGAAAATCAGCAAAGCCAAAAGTAGTTTCTTTGAAAAGATTAAAAAAATTGATTAACCTCTAGGTAATCTAAACCAGAAATAAAATATAGCAAGGCAATTTTCCAACGTTGTAAAGATAGGGAGGACATTACTACAGTAAGAAAGGGTAAGTAAGGGGCTATTAGGAACAAATTGGGCGTTTGGATAATATGAACAAATTCCTTGAAAAATACACTTAAGAAACTACCCTAATCTTATTTCTAACCCTGTGCCATTAATTGGAATAGCCATATATTTATTAAAGAAATTGGGTTTGAAATTTAAAATCTTCCCATAAAGTTCCAGACCCAAATGGCTGGCTTCACTAGTGAATGCTTTCAAATACTTAAGGAAGAAATATTCTGATCTTATGCAACTCTTTAGAATATAGAGGAGGTGACAGAATGGGAGAAAATATTTACAAATGAAGCAACTGACAAAGGATTAATCTCCAAAATTTACAAGCAGCTCATGCAGCTCAATAACAAACAAACAAACAACCTAATCCAAAAATGGGTAGAAGACCGAAATAGACATTTCTTCAAAGAAAATATACAGATTGCTAAAAAACACATGAAAGAATGCTCAACATCATTAATCATTAGAGAAATGCAAATCAAAACTACAGTGATGGGGCTTCCCTGGTGGCGCAGTGGTTGAGAATCCGCCTGCCGATGCAGGGGACATGGGTTTGTGCCCTGGTCCGGGAAGATCCCACATGCCGCGGAGCGGCTGGGCCCGTGAGCCATAGCCGCTGAGCCTGCACGTCCGGAGCCTGTGCTCCGCAACGGGAGAGGCCACAACAGTGAGAGGCCCGCCTAGCATGCACACACACACACGCGCACACACACACACACACACACACACACACACACAAATACAGTGATGTATCATCTCACACCAGTTAGAATGGCCATGATCAAAAAATCTACAAACAATAAATGCTGGAGAGGGTGTGGAGAAAAGGGAACCCTCTTGCACTGCTGGTGGGATTGTAAATTGATACAGCCACCATGGAGAACAGTATGGAGGTCCCTTAAAAAACTAAAAATAGAACTACCATACGACCCCGCAATCCCACTACTGGGCATATACCCTGAGAAAACCATAATTCAAAAAGAGTCATGTACCAAAATGTTCATTGCAGCTCTATTTACAATAACCGGGACATGGAAGCAACCTAAGTGTCCATCAGCAGATGAATGCATAAAGAAGATGTGGCACATATATACAATGGAATATTACTCAGCCATAAAAAGAAACGAAATTGAGTTATTTGTAGTTAGGTGGATGGACCTAGAGTCTGTCATACAGAGTGAAATAAGTCAGAAAGAGAAAAACAAATACCATATGCTAACACTTATATATGGGATCTTAAAAAAAAGGTCATGAAGAACCTAGGGGCAAGACGGGAATAAGGCGCAAACCTATCAGAGAATGGACTTGAGGACACGGGGAAGGGGAAGGGTAAGCTGGGACAAAGTGAGAGAGTGGCATGGGCATATATACACTACCAAACGTAGAATAGATAGCTAATGGAAAGCAGCCGCCTAGCACAGGGAGATCAGCTCGGTGCTTTCTGACTACCTAGAGGGGTGGGTTAGGGAGGGTGGGAGGGAGGGAGATGCAAGAGGGAAGAGATACGGGGACATATGTATAGGTATAACTGATTCACTTTGTTATAAAGCAGAAACTAACACACCATTGTAAAGTAATTATACTCCAATAAAGATGTTTAAAAAAAGAAAAAAAATATAGAGGAGGTAGGGATACTTCCCAACTTGTTTTATAAGGCCAGCACAGCTCAGATACCAAAATCTGACAAAGACAAAAAAAGGAAAGTTACAGACCAACATCACTCATGAGTAGAGACACAAAATTCATTTAAACGGACTTCCCTGGCAGTCCAGTAGTTAAGACTCCATGCTTCCACTGCAGGGGGCACAGGTTCGATCCCTGGTCAGGGAACTAAGATCCCACAATGCCACTCTTATTTTATTTTATTTTTAGTAAATAAAATCTAGAAGAGTAATGAAAGACCATCATTGTCAAGTGGACTTTATCCCAGGGTTGCAAGGCTGTTTCAACATTTGAAAATCAATTGGTGTAATTCATCTAAAGAGTAAGGAAGAAAAATGACATAATTATCTCAGTAGGTGCAGAAAGCCATATCACAGAATTCACCTATTCATGATTTTTTTAAAAAGAAACCCACTTAGCAAACAAATTACAGAATAGTATGAAAAAACTCCACAGCTAAAATCATACTTAATGGTGAAATAGTGAATGCTTTCCTCCGAAGATTGGGAACAAAGTACATGGATATCTGCTCACCACTTTGATTCAGAATCAGACAGCAGTTGCAGAAAGGCAAAACACAAACCAACCCAAAGAATACAAAACGCATAAAGTGTGGAAAGCAAGAAGTAAACCTGTTTTTATTTACAAACAGCAAGGTTTTGTTTTGTTTTCTTTCGGCTGTGCCGCGCAGCTTGTGGGGTTAGTTCCCCAACCAGGGATTGAACCCACGCCCTCGGCAGTGAAAGCATGGAGTCCTAACCACTGGACCGCCAGGGAATTCCTCAGCAACATTAAGTATGTAGAAAATCCTAAGGAGTCTACAGAAAAGAAAAAATACAGTAGGACTAATAAGTGAATAATAGAATCATAGGATATATGTCTGAATACAGAAATTAGTTGTTTTTTATATAACTGGAAATAATTGAAAAATGAAATTTAAAATATTATTTACAGGAGCTTCAAAAAATAAAATATTTAGGAATAAATTTAATGGAAAAAAATGTGGAAAACTGCACTGAAGAATACAAAACAATGCCAGAGAAATTATAGAATAAGTAAATGTTTATGAATTGTAACTCAGTATTATTAAGCCATCACTTCCTCAGTTGATATGTAGATCCAGTACAGTCACAATTGTAATTCTGACTGATTTTTTTAAAATGGTTAAGCCGATTTTAAAATATGTATGGAAATGCAAAAGATCTGGAAGAACCTAAACATTCTTGTAGTTACAACATAGATCTTGAAAACACTATACTAAGTGAAAGAAGCCAATTACAATAGATCATTTGTTATATGATTCCATTTATATGAAAAGTCCAGAAAAGGTAAATCCCTGGAGATAGAAAATAGATTAGTGACTGCCAGGGGCTGGTGGAAGGAGTGAGTTGGGAGTAACTGCTAATAGGTATGGGGTTTGGTGGGGGGCGGGAGGGGGGTGATAAAAAGCTTCTGAAATTAACAGTGATGATGATTGCACAATTCTGTGACTGTTCTAAAATCCACTGAATTGTACACTTCAAAATGGTGCATTTTATGGTGTGGAAGTTATATCTAAATAAAATTAAATTAATGGACTTAACACTGATTTCAAGACGAAAATTTCAAGTTATACTAATCAAGACAGTGTGGTATTGGCATAAGGATACATACATCAGTGTATCAAAATAGAGTCCCAAACATAAATAAATAAAACAAAATGAAATGAAATTTCAGGCAACTTAAAAAAAATAGTCCAAACATAAATCTGCACATATTGTTCAGTGGATTTTGTTGTTGCTTCAGATTATTTTATCAATGCAATAACACTTTAAAGAATGTACTCTTACTAGCACCAAACTGATTCTAATATAATAAGAGGTCTCTAAAGCTTTTGTTTTTAAAAGAGATATAGGGCTTCCCTGGTGGCGCAGTGGTTGAGAATCCGCCTGCCGATGCAGGAGACACGGGTTCGTGCCCTGGTCCGGGAAGATCCCACATGCCGCGGAGCAACTAAGCCCGTGAGCCATGGCCGCTGAGCCTGCGCGTCCGGAGCCTGTGCTCCGCAACTGGAGAGGCCACAACAGTGAGAGGTCCGCATACCGCAAAAAAAAAAAAAAAAAAAAAAGAGATATAATATTTAAATTAGCTCCAAATTGGAAACCTCATTTGTCAATTGATTTTTGACAAAGGCATCAAGGCTTTATATGAGGAAAAGATAGTATTTTCAACAGAGTGTGAAACAACTAGATAAACACATGGGGGGGAATCACCTAGACTCCTGCCGTGTATATCACCTATAATTAATTCAAGAGAGATCACAGACCTAGATGTAAAAGATTAAACTATAACTCTTCTACCAGAAAACAGGAAAATATCTTCATGACCTTGGGTTAGGCAGTTTCTTAGGAAGCAAAAAGCAGTTACCATAAAATAAAAAGGTAGGTAAATTAGCCATCACCAAAGTTAAAAACTTACGTTCATCAAGAGAAACAAGAAAGTGAAAAGGCCAGCCCTAGACTGGGATAAAACATTCTCAATACATATATCTGACAAAGGACTTGTATCCAGAATATAAGAATTCCTACAAATCAATAAAAGATAACTCAATTTGAAAAAAAAAACAAAAAGGAATACTTAAATAGACGCTTCACCAAAGAAGACAAAGGAAAGGCCAGAAAGCACATGAAAAGGTGCTCGATAATACTGGTCATAAGTGAAACGCAAATTAAAACCAGAGTGAAATGCTACCATGTATCCACTAGCTTGGTTAAAATTTAAAAGACTGGCAGTGCCAGCATGAAACGCTGAAGAGGATGTAGAACAGCTGGATTGCTCATACATTACGGAAGAAGTCTTAGGAAGTTTTAAGAAAGCAGTTTGACAGTTTCTTAAAAAGTTAAACATACGCCCAGCCATTCCACTCCAAAGTATTTATCCAAAAATGAAAATGAAAGCAGATGTCCACAGAAAGACACTGTGTACACTTTTATAGCAGCTTGATCCTTAATGATCCAAAACTGAAATAGCCCAAATGTCTGTCAACAGATGAATGGATAAAATAATAGTGGTATACTTATACAGTAGAATACTGTTTGAGAAGCAAAAGTAATCAACACTATACAACATGAATGAATCTCAAAACCTTTATGTTGAGTGAAATTAGTCAAATCCAAAAGAATATTGAGTCCTTATGGTTTTATATATGAAGTTCTAGAGCAGGCAGGAGTAAACTGTGGTGATTATGTAAATCAAAGCAATAGTTGCTTCTGGTAGGGTTGGGATTGACCAGAAAGGAATTTAAAGAGCCCTCTGTGGGGACTTCCCTGGTGGCACAGTGGTTAAGACTCTGCACTCCTGGTGCAAGGGGGCGCGGGTTCCATCCCTGGTCAGGGAACTAGATCCCACATGCTTGCCGCAACTAAGCGTTTGTATACCACAACTAAGACCCAAAGAAATAAATAAAATATTAAATGAAAAAAAGGAATCCTCTGTGGTGATAAAAATGTTAAATGTCTTGATTGGGATGGTAGTTACACAAGAGTTGATAAAAATCTCTTCAGACTGTACACTTAAAAGTTTATGTATTTTATTTTGTATATTATACTTCAGTTAAAAAAAAATCAGTGTATTATACCTTTAAGAGAAGGATCTCAAATGTTGAGATTTCAGACGCCCCGTGGAAACATTTTCAGATTGAGCAACCTCATTTTCATTCATTATATCCACTTATGCACTTGATCTCATCATATTGTACGAACTGTCCTAGTTTATGGAGAAGCACTTTTTGCAAATTATTGTAGTAACAAAAGTGAATACGTATTGGACATAGACATTATGTTTCAGGTACCTTATATATGCTAATTTGTTTAATGCTCATCAGAATTCTCTGAGGCAGACATTATTATTATTCCATTTTATAGGCAGGGACATTGAGTCACAGAAAGTTGATTGCTTAGCCCGAGGTTACGTAGGTAGAGCCAGAATTCCAAGTGAAGCCATCTAGTTTCAAGACTCGTGCTCTTAACCTCTGCTAAACCTGCTGGCATAAAGAAGAGCCTTGGTCAAATACAAAGAAAATCTTTTTCTTCCCTATTTTATTTATACCATAAACACATTCTAAAAATGTATACATTAGAGAAGTGAAAGCATGGCCAAAGGTGTGTTTTATTCTTAAGTATATCATAAATCCTGTAGATTTTTAAATCCATGAACTTTAAAATGTACTGAAACTACCTAATGTGTGCATGTATGTATGTTTACTTGTTTATTTAAACTCCTCTAAAACTGGAATTCAGACTAGCAACTTGAGAACCTGGTTGTTTTTGTAAACAGTTATGACATTTTTAACTTTTTCTGTCCCTCCTACATTCCCAAATGGTATATTAAAGCCAGCACCCAGCCCAAAGCTTCCACTGTTAACTCTTTATAGGGTTATTAAATGTGAAGGCTCAAAGAAAAATATTGTTATTTTATAATTTTATGAATTTCTATAATGTTTCTCATTACAGCTGAAGGAATAAAATTAAGAGTCTCAAAAACGGTTTCTAATGGAACAGCTAAACCTGCTACTTCTGATAATTTTGTGAGTATAGTATATATTTAATAGAGTCTCAGTCTTTAATACTTTAGAAATCTATATGAGTGTCACATTCTTGACCTTCAGGAGAACACTTTTTACTAGGTTTTTTTGTATGAAAATAAATGTTACTAAGTAGTGATACTAGTTAAGTCTGACAGCTGCATTGCTGTCAGCCCTCACTTTTCATGTGCTGTCATTGGACCAGCAGCGCAAACCTCACCTGGGAACTTGTTAGAAACACAGAATTTCAGGCCTGCACCAGATGTACCGAATCTAAATCTGCTCTTTAACAGAATTCCATAGATGATTCACATGCACATTAAAGATTGAGAAGCTTTGTTATAGTGAAAGTTTGTGTTAATTTTTCAGCACTTTTATGTGGTTTTTGAAGCCATTTCAGGTAACATTTGTTGTCTGTTGGAAAGGGACTTTTAAACCATGTAAACTTGAATAAAACGTTAAACTATTGGGTGGAGATGAGTTGTTTTTTTTTTTTTTTTTTTTTTTTTTTTGCGGTACGGGAGGGGCCACTGTTGTGGCCCCTCCCGTTGCGGAGCACAGGCTCCGGACGCGCAGGCTCAGTGGCCACGGCTCACGGGCCCAGCCGCTCCGCGGCACGTGGGATCTTCCCGGACCGGGGCACGAACCTGCGTCCCCTGCATTGGCAGGCGGACTCTCAACCACTGTGCCACCAGGGAAGCCCCGGAGATGAGTTTTTAAATATTTTACGCATATTATTTATGCATAAAAGTGGTAATTATGAGAGTAATTAAACACAATGGAAATGCCTGTCATACAGTTTTATATTTGGCTTTCTTACAGTTACATATGTTGTGGTTAATAAGGTGTAAAACTTTATGTACGCACCTAAGTTCTGACAGGATGGATGGCGTATGAAACAGTTCCGTTTGTTGGATTCGTAAATTCTCTAATCCTTATTTTTGGTAATTAATAATTCTTTAAAATGTGTTCTTTGAGTAGTTTTATGGTAATTTAACTACACTTTTAAAAGTTCCACAGTTTTAATTATCTGGTGTTAGAACTATTAAACTTCCAGCTTGCTAAGAGATTTTCCTATTATTTTAGGGATTTGTATCAGTTTATTTTAAAGCTCGGTATTTGCACATATAGCAAAGGAAAATGTTTTCATTTCTCTAAATTGTGTAGTCAGCTCTTATTTTTTTAGGTAATTATTTTATTTTTTAATTAATTAAATTATTTTTGGCTGCATTGGGTCTTCGTTGCTGTGCGCGGGCTTTCTCTAGTTGTGGTGAGCGGGGGCTACTCTTCATTGTGGTGCAAGGGCTTCTCATTGCAGTGGCTTCTCTTGTTGCGGAGCATGGGCTGTAGGCGTGCGGGCTTCAGTAGTTGTGGCACGTGGGCTCAGTAGTTGTGGCTCACGGACCCTAGAGCACAGGCTCTGTAGTTGTGGCTCACAGGCTTAGTTGATCATGTGGGATCTTCCCAGACCAGGGCTCGAACCCGTGTCCCCTGCATTGAAAGGCAGATTCTTAACCACTGTGCCCCCAGGGAAGTCCCGTGTAGTCAGCTCTTGATCAGAAGTAGGGGACCTTGTCTCTCCTTGATTGACTCATTTCTATCCAAGATTCACTCAGAGAATTGGGGTGCCTATTAGTACTGGCTCAGTTGCTTTCTCTCTCTCTGTAAGTAAGCAAGATATAATTAATACTAGAACCAGAGGATTCCATGTAACCATTTTGATTTATTTTACATTATAAACCAAAATATTCAATATACCTTTTATTTTCCTTACTCCCAGTGAGATAACTGTAAGCAAGTTTCTGTTGAAAAAAAAATTTAGATACCCCAATTGACCTGCTTTTCTTTTCTCCTACAGAAACATGAGCATTAAACACAAGTGACTGAAATAAATAGGCTTTTGTAAAGTTAGAATATCTGTACCATCATGTTTTTCTGCTGAAAAATTATGAATTCAAAGTGAACAGGTTAGGAGGCATACTGAAAGCTGGAAGCAAGAAATTAATACAAATCAATATTCATGCTGTTTTCTATCTTATAAATCAACTCTTTGTATTTTTACTGTGGTTTTTCAAGACAAAAAAATAACACCTGTGCATCTAACCAAAACCAAAGAAGTACAAAAATCCAAGTGTTCGTTTGACTGTTTAAGAAAATATTGACATAATTTTCGTGTGGCATAAGTGTCAACTTCTTAGGCTAAGTAGAAATTAAAAGAATGTCATGTATTTGCATTTACATGCTTAAATTATATATACATTCTATTTAAAAATTCTGCTTTCAGGCACTATTAAGCAAAAGCTAAAATGTAAATATTTATTTCTACAGGATGAAGATTTGAAGTGGGTGGAGGAAAACATTCCCTCTTCATTCACAGATGTGTAAATATCCTCTGCTAAAGTTTGAATCTAAAATTTAGGCTGTAGTATAAAGGGATAATTTACATGCTTTGTTCTGTGCTTTTCAAAACTCTCACCTCCGTATGTTTTTTTTTTTTTTTTTTTTTTTAAATTTTATTTATTTATTTATGGCTGTGTTGGGTCTTCGTTTCTGTGCGAGGGCTTTCTCCAGTTGTGGCAAGCGGGGGCCACTCTTCATCGCGGTGCGCGGGCCTCTCACTATTGCAGCCTCTCTTGTTGCAGAGCACAGACTCCAGACGCGCAGGCTCAGTAGTTGTGGCTCACGGGCCCAGTTGCACCGTGGCATGTGGGATCTTCCCAGACCAGGGCTCGAACCCGTGTCCCCTGCATTGGCAGGCAGGTTCTCAACCACTGCGCCACCAGGGGAGCCCCATCCTCCGTATGCTTTATAGGCCCCCATCACTAGTGTATGACTGATTAACTTCATATCGAAATGCAGAGAAAACACAGCCCTGCCTTGGTCTGTCTTTCTCCTTCCTTTTTCACTGTACAACAACTCTATTAATACTCCTGCCCTATAACCAACTCCAACATTTTCTTATCTAAGTTTATCAGGATCAGAATCATTTTGTTTTAACTTTATAATATGGAAGAGTTCAAACTTTTTTTAAAAAAACATGTGTAACCACAATACCATGTACAGTGGGGAAGCTTTTGGAGGAAAAACATGAGCATAGGAAAACTAGAGTGCAGAGGAAGCCCCTCTGGGAACTTGGAGCTATTCAGGTTCTTTATCAGTGTCCTATATGACACACGAATTCCAGATAGCTGTTTCCACAGTAGACAACAGGATAGCCAAATATGATGTTTTCACAGATTGTTTGTTCCTTTCCCTGCTCCCATTTACTTCCTTTTTAGATAGTTTCTGTCTAGTATGATGTTACATTTGCCTGAAGAATTTCCTTTATGTTTCTGGTCATGCAAGTATGTTGGTAATAAGTCTGTCAGGTTTTATTTGTCTGAAAAAGTCTTTGTTTTGGCTGTTTGGGAAGCTGTTTTTGCAGGGTATAGAATTCCTAGTTGACTGTTTTCTCTTTCAGCACTTCAAAGATTGTCACTTGAATGTTTTCCAGCTTTCATAGTTTTAGAAAGAAGTCTGCTATACTTCTTCTCTGTTCCTTCATATGTTACATGGGTTTTTTGTTTTGTTTTTGGCTGCCTTCAGGACTGTCTCCTCTTGGGTTTTTCTTTTCTCTTGGGTATATACCTAGAAGTGGAATTGCTAGATCATATGGTAACTGTATGTTGAACGTCTTGAGGAAGTGCCAAGCAGTTTTCCAAGAGCCGAACCATTTTATAATCCTATCAATAATGTATGAGGTTTCCGATTTCTCCATATCCTTGTCAGCACTTGTAATTGTTCACCTTTTTTATTTTAGATCTCTTAGTGGCTGTGAAGTGGTATCTCATTGTGCTTTTGAGTTACTGAAATTTGAACTGTCTTGTTAAGGGACTGGTGTTGTTTAATTAAACTGTGGTAACTGAAATTCACACATATCAGATTCATATGAGGTAAGAACTGCCTTTACATTATGAAACTAATAGTACACTATTATACTTCTTTTCTTTTAATAGTCATAAAAGGAAAATAGGTGTATGAATATCCTTTACATGCCTTTATTATTTCTTTTTTCCTTCCTGTGTATCTGAGTTATCACCTTCTCCTGTACGTCTTTCTTTAGTGTTTCTTACAGTAGGGGTCTGCTAGAAATTAATTCTTTCCATTTTATTTATGTGAAATGTATTTGTTTGCCCTCCTGTTCAAAGGATGGTTTTGCTGGATATAAAAATCTTGATTGACTTTTGTTTGAGCTCTTCTAACACATCCCTCCAATATCTTCTGGTTTCTATTGTTATGAAGAGAAGTCAGTTTTTCGTTGTATTGTCCTCACTTGTGTACCATGTCATTTATTTTTTGCCGCTTTTTAGATTTTTTTTCTTTACATTTGGCTTTCCACAGTGTGTGTATGATGTACTTAGGTGTGGTTTCCTTTTTGAGTATTCTTGGAATTTGTTGAGCTACTTGTATTCATGTCCCCACTCCCTTTGGTCATTTTTCAGTGCCTTTAACTACTTATTTTTAATATTTTTGTCCAGGTTTTATAAATGTTTCTGTGGGAGGAATCATCTGATTTCTTTCCACCTTTACCTGCTATCTTCCTTTTTTTTTTTAACTAGGTTTCTCTGTAATCCTTTTTACTTCTTTCTATATATCATTTTCACTTTCTTAGTAGTTTTCTAGCCACATATTAAATTTTTATTTAAATTTGTTCTGCCTTGGGTGCCTTGTAATTTTTTTCTTCATTGCTGGGATGATTTTGTCTTTTTTTTTTTTCCAGAGTTTAATGGACTCTTTGAATTTCTTCCTCTTTTGTTTTAATACACTTTTGCTCTTGGTTTTAAAATTTCTTATTGTAGTTTTTAATATCACCAAATATTCTTTTTAACTTATTTCATCTAATTTGGAGTGTTGTGTTATAGCTGTAGCTTTCTTCTACTGTAAAACATTTTTATTTTCATTTTCCTTCTTTTTTTCTTTCTGCACCATTATATGGAATTGGTTTTGTTTGTTTTTCCTATTCCTAGGCATTTGGTAGTGAGAGTTCCTAGTTTGAGTGCTTTCTTCCATCAGTTGCATACATTATAGTTTTATTTATGGAAAATGTTGATGGGATGGTGGTATGGAGAGAGGGAGGTTGGTGGTGTCTTATTTTTCTTTTATTTCTACAAGATCTTTAATTTTCCCCTTTTACTTCCTTCTTTTTATTCATGGTACTGCCATAACTCTGAGGGTACCACTCCTCCATGTATCTGATTCTCCCCTGAAAACCATGATTGTTCAAGACTGCTACTTTTGGTTCCACTCAGTTTAAGCCCCTTCCCTATAGCAGATACTGTGAACTACCAAGTCACTGGCCTTTAGTCAGTATTTTGGAACTTAGTGTTGATTTTTTCTTGAAGAAGTTTGTCTATCCTTTGTCTAAATCCTCCTTCCCCTCTACTCTTGCACAGAGTCTCTCAAACCTCTCTTTCCCCGCTCTCAGTACTCATGAGCTTGCAGTGACAGCAGGGAATTTGTTGGTATTGGCATTTATTTCTCTGTTTACATATAACTTCAGGTTTGCTGTGTTCTCCTGGTTATGCTGAAGATTGTGAGTTGTGTGTGGTTTTGTTTGCAATCCTTAGGGACTTCCTGGAATTTTGAGCAAGGCTGTGTGGAGAGATTCAGATTAGGTGGCAACCGTTATCTTCCAGATTTGGAAATTCACTACTGAGTACTTTAAAAGGAAATCACCTAAGTAGACTAACCCCATACTATGCCACCACTTCTTGGTGGAAAGCAATAAGGCTCCTGGGCAGTTCTCCTTATGTCTTAGAGAGTCATTACTCTCTACAGTTTCTTTCTGTAAGTAGAATGTCTGCCTGATTACAAAAATTCCTCTGGAATATAAAAGAGCAAAATGTCTTCTTTTATGTTCTTATGAACCATTTATGTGAAATGAGTAGAATTGTATAATCCAAGATAGCTTCCAGCATTTTAGGTTCTTAGGAAACCTGTATGTCTATTCTGAAAACTTTAACACAAGAAGTTTAGCACAATGCTACCCAAAATTCATGTGCAATTTACGTGGCAAGTTTAGAAACTGGACTTCATATACAGGTAAACACTTTTTTATACATCAATAGAAATGGACTAAAAATTTTGCAAGTCATAGGACAACTTAAACAGATCATGAATAACCATATGATCTAGTGTGTTATGTGATATTCATATGGTATTCATTATGGCTTTTCTGCATCTCTGATAAACCAAAAATATCAGCTTAGCATAGTTCTCCTTGCTCTTCAATGCACTGAGTCCATCTTAATAAATTTTAAATAGTCATTTACCTCACAAAAGGAACCATTTTGGAGATTGCAGTATTTATCTCTAAACGAGGCGCTAAGCACTCAGCGGGCTGTCTTCTGGGCCCCCAAGGTTCTGGATCGTCTTTCCCTAAAGCAGTCTGGATTTTGCTTAATATTATTCCAAGCCATATAAGTTGGCTCCTTCCCCACATCTACCGAGACCCCAACTTCTCTTTCTTCTGTCTCCACCGTGGGCTGCACTGTTAGTAGCATTCTCGGGATTGTGTGTTGATGTAACTTTCATGTTGTGACCTTGGCATGCAGACCCTTCCCTTTGGGCTCTCCCTCTCAGTGCTCCATTGCACATCGAAGCTCTACATTTGTCTTTTTATCCATATAATCTTTCCCGAGCAAAGGTCCTGTTGCATAACTTTTTCTCTCTTCAGTATCCTTCACTGGTTTATGTCCAGTCAATGGTGACAATGACATAGGATTAAACAAATACTTGATACCATAAATACCACCTTTCATAATATGTCTACTCATCCATCTTTTTAAAAATAGGTATATCTTTTAATTAAATTTGTGTTTATTTCAGATGTACAACACGATAATTTGATATACATGTACATAGTGAAATGATGACTACAGTCAAGCCTCTTAAGTTCTCACAAAAGCACATGACATTTGGGTTTTCAAATTAGGTAGCACATCACTAGTCAAGATATTTGTCCAACTATTCAAAGTAAAAAATAACCAGGGGCTTAAAAAACAAAGATATAATTGGATGCCCGTTGTGTTTGGAATTATTCATTCATCATGGTTTAGTCCTTGATGTTCTTCCAACATATTAGCCTCTAGAATTGCCGATTTTTGTTGTTGTTTCCGTTTTGAAGTTATAATTATTTTCATATTTCAGTTAATTTTTTAACTGAAATTTTTGAAGTATAGCACCCATTCTGGAAAGTGCACAAATTCTAAATAAGTATATAGCTCAGTAAGTTTTTAATATAAGCACACTCATGTAACCTGCACCCAGATACCCAAGATCAAAAACTGGAACATCATTAATACCCTAAAAACCTTCTTCTTGTTTTCCTCCCAAATCATGACCCCACTCTCCCAAAGCTACTGCTGTACTGATGTCTGTAACTGTAGATTACTTGTGTCCGTTTTTAACATTTGATCCCTCAATAGTTCATACCTCTTCTGGGGGCTGTGTAGTATTCCAGTTTACCTATTTGGAGGCTGTTAAGAACAACACTGCTGTGAATATTCTTCTCCGTGTCTGTTGGCAACACTCGGTATTCATTTCTGTTGACTTTGTCTTCCAGGAGTGAGACTTGGTGGATCATAAGATATGCTTATATTCAGCTTTGTAGATACACTGGCCTTTTTTTTTTTTTTTTTTTTTTTTTTTTTTTTTTTTTTTTTTCGGTACGCGGGCCTCTCACTGCTGTGGCCTCTCCCGCTGCAGAGCGCAGGCTCCGGACGCGCAGGCTCAGCGGCCATGGCTCACGGGCCCAGCCGCTCTGCGGCATGTGGGATCCTCCCGGACCCGGGCACGAACCCGCATCCCCTGCATCGGCAGGCGGACTCTCAACCACTGCGCCACCAGGGAAGCCCTACACTGGCCTTTTAATAACAATTGTCAACTTTTTTTTTTCTTTTATTTCAGAGCTCTTCCAGTATTAGTGGATTCAGATGAGGTAAAATATATTTTTACTTATGTCTTGGAGCTGTTATTTTCACAAAGTAGAAATGTATTTCAGAAGAAGCTCTGAAAGTTACTTTTTAAAATGATTACAAATTGAGCCGATTGAAAGGCTGCCTTGAGTTGTGGGTAAAGTTTTAAGGAACTGGATCCTCATTTAAAACAGGAGCACGATAAATGCTTATTGGTGTAAAAGGAGGGAAGAATTATTTTATGAGGTTTTGAGTCTATGATTTTCTAACATCTTAAGATGTACGAGTTTAGAAGACTTCAAGATGGCAGTTGGTCTAAATCTAGCTCTTATATTTGTAGATATTTTCCTGGGGTATTAAATAAAGTTCCTGAGTTACATTTACTAAGTAGGAAATTTGAATAGATGATGTGGATTTAGGAAGGTTTTTTTGGGGAAAAAATTAGTTATCGATCATCTGGACACTGCAGGGTGGCCCAGGACAGGAAGAAGTCTGAAGTAAGGATTCAGGGATGGACGTGCGGACCACCAGTTTATCCAGAGGAAGAGTAGCGGGAAAGGAGTGGCAGCTAAGGAGTCATTTACATGGTGGCTGTAGAATATGAGAGAAGCTACAGCTCTGTTCATTGAAAGGTCAGGGGCAAGACTGCTATCAGCGCGGGGATTTGGCCACAGTGGGATGGGAAGTTTTGAGGAGGCCACCGTATATACGCACCTTGCTACTAAACCGTTGAACTCCAGGATTTGTAACTCGACGGAAAGATATACCATGGAATTACTTTTAAAAGGGCATTCGTAGTGTTCATCTGATAAATAATTGATTAGTAATTTCAAAAATACCTAAACTGGTAACGTCAGGCAAATCCCCAGATGAGCTCTATGCCTAAGAAATCCATTTGAGCTCTGTCCCTGCCTCACACTGGTGATTCTGAATTAGAAATGTTAAGGTTTTCTGAACTTAACAGATAATCGATTATACTCCATTACTAGAAGTCTGAATTATATGGATTTTATTTTCCGTATCTAATATTTCTGTGTATATCGTGGCGTGTACCCCACAAAATTGTGACTATACTTCGTAGAGACGCTGTAGAGAATTGTGTTAGGACCTGGAAGGAGCAGCAACATTTTGATGAATATCTTCCCTTTTTTTTTTTTTTTTTTTTTTAAGGAAATTATGACCAGATCTGAAATGGCAGAAAAAATGTTCTCTTCAGAAAAAATAATGTGATTGGAACCCACATAAATGAAGCCTACATAACAGGGAAGGATTTCCTCAAGACTAAAAGAGAACTTTGTTTTGATGTAGTACAATAAGTTTTTATTGCATGATCTTGGAAATCTATGTACTAAAATTAAGAATTCAGATGGTGGGAGGGTTCTGCAACCCTTATTAAGCTGACTCTTCAATGTCAGTTTAATGTCCACTAAATTGCCTGGACTTTGCGATGACCTGAGAGAAGTATTAGAATAAAGATAGGTGCCCAGATGCCCTTAGCTGATGGATGGCAGGCGAGTGGGTTTGGGTTCTCTTTTTTTTTCCTGGGAAATATGACAATTTAAAACAACTTTTTTATATCAACACTCCTACTGTTCTTCCACTGACCTTTGTTTGATTCAGGTGATGTGATTCTTCTGAGGTGTGGTAAACCAGTGTCTCCATCTCTTGGGTTTATAGTTACTAGGTGCAGTAATAATTCTCTTTGATTTTCATGCTGATGCTATTTGATAAGAAGTAAAACTTGGTTAACGTTGGAACATAAGGATGTTTATATGGTTAGGTTTGCCATGTGTGTGTGTGTGTTTTGTGTGTGTGTGTGTGTGTGTGTGTGTACCTGTGTGTATGCACATCTGTACAAAGCCCTTGTGTGTAATTATCACCACACACATCAAATCATAGCATTGGTCTTCTCTGTCTGAGCTCAGGGGAGCACAGTACATGGAGAGAGGTTACTTCCAAAGATCTGCTCTGCCACTGTCCCCTCCCTCAGGCCAGATATCTGTGTGCCGCTGCTGAATGCCTGGGGCAGGTGGGGTCCTCTGGCCACATGGCTCTGCCAGAGCACTTCCTCCCTGGCGAGCTGGGAGGCTCATTACCAGTGAACCTTGAGGAAACTAGAACTTTCTATGTAATCCTAGCATATTTGGTTTCATAATAAAATATATATTTAACTGCATAGTACATCACTATGAATCTTGTAACTAATTTTTTTAACCTTGAACCATGTCTTATACATTATTTTGTTACATTATATATGTAATGTATAATTTGAAATTTAAAAAAAAAATTTTTTTTAATGCAGCACGTTCTGAACTTGAAAAGCAGTTGAATATAGTATGATGGAAATGGTGAATGTTTTGCTGCTCTCCTGACCAAAGATACAGCCTAGTGAACATTTAGAATAGGATTAAAGTTAGAATCCTATATGTCTTTCTTTGAAGGAGTTCTAACCTTGTGAGTTGAGGATGACTTCAGAGTTTTTGATTAAGCATTCAAGTCTTAACCAGTACAAGCACTTAAATCATAACCTTTCATTGATTTTTTTCATTGTGAGGCCACAAAACAAAATGATTTCTTTCAAAAGCCTGCATTATGAATTGGTTTCTCATTTACTCATTTCATAGGAGTTAGTAAAAAAGCTTTCTAGTAGTAATGCCTCTTGAAAGATACTTGCAAATTTATTTTCAGTAGTGAATATTGACTGTGCTGTATTGAGAAAGGTTTGGGACACCCTTCCCAAGAAAAGAACATCTAACTGTGGGTTCCCTTCCTTATTCCTTTTTATTCCACAATAATGGGCTCCGACCTACCATCTTTCCCAGCATTTATGTCCCTTCTGGTTTTGGTGTATTTTACCCTCAGCCCAGTTGTTTCAGAGCTGGAGGTGACCAGTGCCTTCTTGTTCCTAACGTTTGTATCTAATACCAGTCCCCAGATTTTGAAGCAGTTGGATCCCCAACTCATGGGGCTCTAGTTGAATTTTGAAATGCAGAATCCTGGGTTTCCAGCGGCAGGTGCCGTGGAGTGCGCGTGGGGAATTGATGCTAACTGTGTAGTAATAAGGGGAAATGCTTCTCACAGAACCTTGATAGTGTTTATAAAAGCACTTCAGTCTGCACACCTGAGCCGGTATGGCTCAGGTACACACGGAAATGCAGACTTTTCTCCTCATCCCAGAAAGCAGTATTTTCTCCCGATGACCTCATCAGAAATGCTTTTCAAGGGGCGTATACTGTGTCCGTCACCTTCGGTGGCAGTTGCGTTTGTTGGTGACTCGTGAGCTGAATCGGGTGTTCCTACAGAGGGCCTTCTTGGCCCCCTCGTGTGCGCAGGAGGGGCTCCCTGGGGCTGTAGCCGTAGTTCTGATGAAGGACCCCAGGGAGAAGTCACACTCAGAGCCACCGTACAGCTCGTCGTCCCCGCTTCTGCACAAAGTTTCCAGAGACTGGGCATCAGGGTCTTTGAGGCTATCACATCATTTTATTCTTAGGGTGCCATCAAGATGGGTTTCCCTATTAATGCAGGGATCTGAGAATAAGAGTCCAGTTTTGTGTTCCTCGGCAAAATGCTTCAGTGTTTTTATCATGCAATTCGTGTTAGGTTTATGTGATGTATGAAATCTGCTTAAAAGGAAATCTTCATGATTTGAGTTAGATTAGTATTAGTATCTGCTTTAGTGGAGCTTTAAGTTAGTTTATTTCAAAAAATAAGGAAAAATAGATGAATATGTGAAGTTTTTAAGCCCAAGAGATAAGATGCTCCCATACTTTTCACTTTTCCTGTAAAGAAAATAATATTTAAAATCTTTCACATAGCCTGTGGAGTACTGACTTTCCCCCTCTACTGCAGTATGTTATATTTGCACTACTGTAATGTGAAGACTGAAAGTATAAAAGGTTGATTTTTATATCCTTTTTTCACAAGGATTTGAGTCTATTGCACTAGGCCATACAGGACTGGTTTATGAGACGTATTATGCTAGATTTCTAAGTCCCTAGTTTTGGTACTTGTGTCTTTGTATGATCAACAGCATGCGGTAAGCAATACAAAACACCGTGCCTTATAAGAAAGAAGTTTAACATGTTGGTTAAAGTACTAAATTACATAGCGAATGTATATAAGTGACAAAACTAGATTTAAGGAAATGTACATTATAACACAAGAGCTCAATAAGAAACTTCTTTAGAACTAGGAAAACATGTATTTGGGAAGAAAAGGGCTTAAGAAGTTATATATTTTTATTTAAAAGGTTAAATTATTGTATTATTTGGAAGAAGCTGCTCTGAATATAGGACAAAACTATTTCAAAGGTTTTTGTTTGAATAAACGGATGTATTTTTGTGCCTTAATATTTGTTCTGACAATAAAATGCTTTCTGAAATTTTGGATGATCCATTCTTGATAGGATTTAGGAGTGCTAAGATTATTTAAATCTACAGGAAATGTAGACTCCAGTAGATGGCAAGACATAAACAAAATTCTCAAAAGACGAGGTACAACTAATTAACAAACATGAAGAAGTGTTCAATCTCAGTAGTGATCAAAGAAATGCAAAATAAAAGAGGAAATTTTTTAAAATCAAGTTGATATGTTTATGCTGTTAAATATTTGTAAAAATCCTTTTGCTTTTAATGTCTGATGGAATGAGTGCATCATTAGTGATGGTAATGTAAGTGATTCAGTCTTTGTGAAAAGAAGTTCAACCTTTTCATAACCTTTGAATAATACCAGTTCATAACCTTTGAATAATATCGGTTCTGGTGACGTTTTAAAAAATGGTTCAAAATATAGAATCAGGCTTCTGCACAAAAATGTTTATTATAGCATTATCTAAAGTAGAGAGGGCTTCCCTGGTGGTGCAGTGGTTAAGAATCCGCCTGCCAGGGCTTCTTCCCTGGTGGCGCAGTGGTTGAGAGTCCACCTGCTGATGCAGGGGACGCGGGTTTGTGCCCCGGTCCGGGAAGATCCCACATGCCGCGGAGCGGCTGGACCCGTGAGCCATGGCCGCTGAGCCTGCGCGTCCGGAGACTGTGCTCCGCAACGGGAGAGGCCACAACAGTGAGAGGCCCGCGTACCGCAAAAAAAAAAAAAAGAATCCGCCTGCCAATGCAGGGGACACGGGTTCGAGCCCTGGTCCGGGAAGATCCCACATGCCGCAGAGCAACTTAAGCCTGTGCACCACAACTACTGAGCCTGCGCTCTAGAGACCACGAGCCACAACTACTGAAGCCCGCGTGCCACAATTACTGAAGCCTGCGCGCCTAGAGCCCGTGCTCCGCAACAGGAGGAGCCACCGCAATGAGAAGCCCGTGCACCGCAACAAAGAGCAGCCCCCACTCGTCACAACCAGAGAAAGCCTGTGCGCAGCAACGACAACCAAACGCAACCAAAAATAAATAAACAAAACTAAAAAATAAAGTAGAGAAAAAACAAGAAGCAAACTACATATCAACAGTAGAATGGTTAAGTGAATTATGGTGTACCGGGTACTTTATGGAATACTCTGCAACCATTAAATTATGAAGAATATATGATAACATAGAAACGTACTTGTGAGAAATACAAAGTCACGTATGTGAACTCATCTCTGTCAACACAAAGTAGGGAAAGGACTGAGTGAAAACATCACAGTGGCGCTCAGGAGGAATGTTCAGGTTCAGCTAGACTGTAACTAATAATAAATTATAATCACAGTTCAGTAGGTTAATACAAAATAGTTTATTTCTCGACCTTGTAACTGTGCTAGGATAGGGGCAGAGGTGAACAGGGCAGCCCTCCTCACACAGTCCTTGAGGGGCCCGAGGTTTATCTTCGTCCTGTGGGCCCACCGTCTCCTGGGGCCTGTCATCTGCATCCAGCCAGCAGAAGGGGAGAGTTGCTCCAGCCTGCGGATTTGGCGGGGCTAGACCTGGAAGTGGTGCCCATCACTTCTTAGCCTGTTCCATTAGCAAAACTCAGTCACGTGGCCACACCAGACTGCCAACTGGACTGGGAAATGGCGCGAGCCGTATCCCTGCCTGCTATCCCAACTGTGAAAGGAGAGGATGGATTTTGGTGGACAACAAAGGCGTCTGCCACAGGTTATTTGGGGTCACTGGCCCAGGGGAGACTTGCAAACCTTTCTATGTTTTTGCAATTTTCTAAGGTCAACATATTGAGAAATAAATATGTTAAAAGGGCCGTAACTAGGCTGTATGATATCAGAAACTTCAGAAACAAGGGTGTTCTCAGATCACAGCTGAGTCCATTAATCAATAAAATCCATCTGGCCCCAGGTAGATGGGACGTGGAGGATTTTCTTCATGGGAATTCTCCCAGCCTTGGGGGGTGGTCAGGATGGGTAGTCCCGGAGGAGAAGCAGGGTCTGTTGTCATGCCTGTGATGACAATTGAGGGAGGGTTGGGAGTGCTGGAGAGTGCCAGGCTTTGTTAACCACTGTGGTCTCGTAGCAGACAATGAGGGAGGTATAGGCACTTCATAGATAAGAAGCTGAGACAGGGTGGTTAAATAACTTACCCAGGGTCACCCTCCTGACAAGTGACAAGACTGGTACAATACCAGCTATGGGTGAGAAGTGTCCCTGAAGGGTTATCCTCAGAGTCCTGGGAGAAGGGAAATTTTATTTAACAAACATGTGATTGCTTGTTAGAAGATTGAGATATTGTATCTAAAGTGCCTGGTGTGGACTTCCCTGGTGGCGCGGTGGTTAAGAATCCGCCTGCCAATGCAGGGGACACAGGTTCGAGCCCTGGTCTGGGAAGACCCCACATGCCGCGGAGCAACTAAGCCCGTGCGCCACAACTACCGAGCCCGCGCTCCAGAGCCCTCAAGCCACAACTACTGAGCGCACGTGCCACAACTACTGAAGCCCGTGTGCCTAGAGCCCGTGCTCCGCAACGAGAGAAGCCACCACGGTGAGAAGCCCACACACCGCAACGAAGAGTAGCCCCCACTCACCACAACTAGAGAAAGCCCGTGCGCAGCAACGAAGACCCAACGCAGCCATAAATTAATTAATTAATTAATTAATTAAAGTGCCTGGTGTACAGGCCTTCCCAAGACAGATAAGGTTAGTATACAAAAAATGCAACAGTTTAAAAAAAAAAAAAAAGCAACAGTGATTATGGTAGATGCTACTGAGACTCAGTTGAAACAAACTCCACACGAAATTCAAACACATTCTAAGGGTTCTTTACGTGCATTAAAATGAAGTTACCCATGGTAGTGTATATATGTCAATCCTAATCTCCCAAATCGTCCCACCTTCCCCTTCCCTCCCTGTGTCCACATGTCTGTTCTCTATGTCTGCCTTTCTATTCCTGCCCTGCAAATAGGTTCATCTGTACCATTTTTCTAGAGTCCACATATATGTGTTAATATACGATATTTGTTTTTCTCTTTCTGGTTTACTTCACTCTATATGACAGTCTCTAGGTCCATCCACGTCTCTACAAATGACCCAGTTTCGTTCCTTTTTATGGCAGAGTAATATTCCATTGTATATATGTACCGTGCATAAAATAGCTAGCGAGCGGGAACCTGCTATAAAGCACAGGAAGCTCAGCTGGGTGCTGGGTGACAACCTAGATGGGTGCAAGGGAGGTCCAAGAGGGAGGGGATATAGGTATACATATCGCTGATTCACTTCATTGTACAGCAGAAACTAACACAACATTGTAAATGAATTATACTCCAATTAAAAAGAAGAATGTTTCCCAACTGACTCAGAGACAGATGTGACTACTGGACATGAGTCAGAGAGATGCGTTATGAAAAAGCCCTTGAGCCACCATGGCTGGCTTTGAAGACGGAGGAAGGGGCCGTGAGCCAAGGGATGCAGGTGTCCTCGAGGAGCTGGAAAACTCAAGGAAACAGATTCTTCCCTGGGACCTCCAGGAGGAACTCAGCCCTGCCTATGCCTTGATTTTAGCTCAGGGAGACTCATATTGGACTTCTGACCTCCAGAACTGTAAGATAATAAGTTTGAATTGTTTCAGACACCAGTTTGTGATAACTTGTTACAGCAGCAATAGAAAACTAATACAGGTTCTGAGTCTCTCTGGCAGAGAAATGTGGGATGAAGGAAGCACACAGAATTTTTGGTGCTCCAAAGCACAAGGGCTCATTTCCCTTTCACCTGACCTTCAAGGGAAGGGGGGACTCCTGGGAAATATGGAAGAGTTGCGGTTTTCCATGAGCAACAATGGTCTCTGCCAAAATCACGTGACACCACTTTTTGGCACATGGTGGACATACATGAATACTGAATAAAAGAATCAGCAACTAAATTTTTTTTAAAAATGAAGTTACCGAAGTCATGTCCTATGCCCCTTCAGTTATAGTGGATTGACAGCTAAATTCCTACTAACATAAACTGGTATGGTACTGAATTCGGATGTAAATAATTTTGACAATATTTCCTTTAAATCATTTGGGAAATAATAAGAAGCTGCAGTGCAAGTTTATGTACAGGAATGCTTTTAAACACTATCCAGCAGATGGTGCCAAAGTAATGTCTCTGAAGAGGGCTAATCTCTATTTTTGGTCTCTAATTCTTGCCTTCAAAATTTCTATTCATTTACTTTTACTTACCAATGCCAATTTAGGGATAAAATTTTTAAAAATTTTTAAAATGTACACAAAGAGGGCTTCCCTGGTGGCGCAGTGGTTGAGAGTCCGCCTGCCAATGCAGAGGACACGGGTTCGTGCCCCGGTCCGGGAAGATACCACATGCTGCAGAGCTGCTAGGCCCGTGAGCCATGGCCGCTAAGCCTGTGAGTGTGGAGCCTGTGCTCCGCAACGGGAGAGGCCACAACAGTGAGAGGCCCGCGTACCGCAAAAAAAAAAAAAAAAAAAAGTACACAAAGAGTACCACCATCCTGGTAAAAAAAAAAAACAAAAAAACTTTTCAGGTAAACTTTTCAGGTCTGCTTGGTGGCGTAGTGGTTAAGAATCCGCCTGCCAATGCAGGGGACGCAGGTTCGAGCCCTGGTCTGGGAAGATCCCACATGCCACGGAGCAACTAAGCGCGAGCTCCACAACTACTGAGCCTGCGTGCCACAACTACTGAGCCCACGCGCCTAGAGCCTGTGCTCCGCAACAAGGGAAGCCACCGCAATGAGAAGCCCATGCTCAGCAACGAAGAGTGGCCCCAGCTCGCCGCAACTAGAGAAAAGCCCAAGCACAGCAACGAAGACCCAACGCAGCCAAAAATAAATTAAAAAAAAAAAAAAACTTTTCCTTTAGGTATATTTCCAGTCTCTCTCAGAATTAGAACTTGAAAGCTCCAAGGGGCCTCTGAGTTCATTATACAGATGAGAAAATAAGGAACCAGGAAAGCTTCCTTGGCCCCAGGTCCCTCGGGCCAGATTGGGAGCCTGTCTCCTAGATTGCTTTTCTCAACTTTGGATCCTCGGGGTCAGAGGGAGGGAGGTGCCACAGGCAGGTTGAAATGCACATCAAAGCTTGAAATATACTTTCTATGATTTGGTTATCCCTTGCTATGTCATTTTTCTTTTTGCTATGTCATTTTGTATTACTGTGCTTTCACTCTAGCCACCAAATTCTTGTCTCTACATAAAGAGTCATATGCTGATTCTCTGGTTCTTAATTTGATAAGGGGACATTTCCTTGAGGCATAGTAGACTCCATCCAGCTCGTTAAAGATAGTGTCTATTTTATTTTTAATGCTACTGAACATACTGATAATAAAATATTCTACTCTAAATTTTATCTTCCTTTTTTGTTTTTTCAATTTCTTTTTTCTTTTTATTTTTTTTTTGGCCGTATTGCGTGGCATGTGAGATCTTTGTTCCCTGAGCAGGGATCAAACCCGCGCCCCTTACAGTGGAAGCACAGAGACTTCCACTGCACTGGACTGCCAGGGAAGTCCCCTTTCTTTTTTAAAAAAGGAAAATTAAGTGGGGAATGAACAAGCTGGCCTTTTCACTAAGAAATTGCTTTTTAAATAATGGATTTATTATTATAAAATGTATTTGTGGATTTCAAGTTCTGATAATGGAGAATTACCTTCTGTTGAACCAACCTTACCCGCAGACAACAACTCTAGATAAGATTTAAATAACAGCTACTTTGCAGACTTCGGAGAGAGACAGAAACAGGGAGACACTGGAAGGTACTCAACACTTGGATGAAGGGAATTGTACTGGGTGCATTTCCCATTTTTATGTCTTTTACACTCGGGGCAGGCCACAGTTTGTGCCAAGTGGAGATTAAACCCAGATATAAAACCCGAATTTTACTTGAGCTGGAAGACAGAAATTAGAAGAACCACAACAGCTGGAAAGTGAAAGAATGACTGAAAGAGAGAACCAAAGAAAGTAAGAACCATATTCTGTGTATAAACCTCCCAAATCACTGGCTTGCCCTCAACTATGCATGTAATGGTGGTACAGACTCCATGCACCCACCCATCTAAAGCCAAAAAAATGAAACTAAGATTTCTGCTAACATAAGAGACAAAGTCTGGCTAGAGTCCAACCATGTAAACTGCCTGCTTAAAAACATAATGTGGGGTGACATCAGAGAAAATGAGGACTAAGGAGCTCTGAAAATTTATCATATAAACAATGGAAATCCTCATGAAAACTTTCAGAATTAACCTTTGTAGAACTCTGGAAATTGACCAGTCTTGCAGCAACCTAGGGAGCATTTATTCAAGAAAAATTCCTGAATTTCAGTAAGAACATCAAGCTTGGTGGTGTTTTTATTTGTCCTACTACCATACTCTGTTCCCCAGCTCAGCAGTAGCCTTCACAACTAAGGGTCTACATTCCCAATACTGCAGGGGGGCAGAATGGATTAAAGACCTAAGTTAAGACCTGAAACCATAAAACTCCTAGAAGGGAACACAAGCAGAACACTTTTTGGCATAAATTGTAGCAATATTTTTTTTGGATCGGTCTCTGAAGGCAAAAAAAAAAAAAAAAAAAAAAAGCAAAAATAAACAAATGGGGCCTAATTAAACTTAAAAGCTTTTGCACAGCAAAGGAAGCCATCAATAAAATGAAAAGACAACCTACTGAATGGGAGAAAATATTTGCAAATGATATGACCAATAAGGGGTTCATATCCAGAATATATAAACAGCTCATACATCTCAATATCAAAAAAAAAAAAAAGAAGAAAAAAAACCTGAGTAAAAAATGGGCAGAAGACCAGAACACACTTTTCCAAAGAAGACAGGCAGATTGCCAACAGGCACATGAAAAGATGCTCAACATCACTAATCATCAGAGAAATGCAAATCAAAACCACAATGAGATATCACTGTCAGAATGGTAACCTGTCAGAATGGCTATCATCAAAAATACCACAAATAAAAAATGTTGGTGAGGATGTGAAGAAAAGGGAACCCTCGTGCACTGTTGCTGGGAATGTGAATTGGTGCAGCCACTATGGAAAATAGTACTGAGGCTCCTCAAAAAACTAAAAATAGAACTGCCATATTATCCAGCTATTCTCTTCCTGGATATATATTGGAAGAAAATGAAGACAATAATTCAAAAAGATACATGTGCTCTAATGTTCATAGCAGCATTATTTACAATAGCCAAGATACGGAAGCAACCTAAGTGTCCATCAACAGATGAATGGATAAAGAAGATGTGGTACGTGTACACAATGGAATACTACTCAGCCATAAAAAATGAAATTCTGCCATTTGCAACAACACGGATGGACCTAGAAGGTATTATGTTTAGTGTAATATCAAGTCAAAGAAAGAGAAATACTCTGTTATCACTCACAGGTGGAATCCAAAAAATAAAACAAAGGAAAGAATATAACAAAACAAAAATGGGCTCACAGATATAGAGAACAAACAAGTGATAGTTATCAGTGGAGAGAGGGAAGGAGACAAGGGCAAGATAGAGGTAGGGGATTAAGAGATACAAACTCTTAATTATAAGACAAATAAGCAACAAGGATATAGTGTACACCACAGGGAAATATAGTCATTATTCTATAATAATTTAAAATGGAATATGATCTGTAAAAATAATGAATCACTATGTTGTACACCTGAAATTAATATTGTAAATCAGCTATATTTCAAACTTTTTTTTAAAGGATTTTGTTGTTGTTGCGCTGGGTCTTAGTTGCGGCAGGTGGGCTCCTTAGTTGTGGCATGTGAACTCTTAGTTGCAGCATGTGTGTGGGATCCAGTTCCCTGACCAAGGATTGAACCTGGGCACCCTGCATTGGGACCGCGGAGTCTTATCCACTGTGCTGCCAGGGAAGTCCCCTATACTTCAATTTTTTAAAAAATCCAAAACCCATGAAATTTAAACAAAAAATAAAGTTAACAAAGCTAAAAAGTTTGTTCTTTGAAAAGATAAACAAAATCAATGAATGTCTACCTATACTAGTTTAAAAAAAGAAAAGAAAAGAAAAGATATCCATGGGCTTCCCTGGTGGCACAGTGGTTGGGAGTCCGCCTGCCAATGCAGGGGACACGGGTTCGAGCCCTGGTCCAGGAAGATCCCACATGCCGTGGCACAACTACGCCCGTGCGCCACAACTCCTGAGCCTGCACCCTAGAGCCTGCAAGCCACAACTACTGAGCCTGTGTGGTTAGAGCCCGTGCTCTGCAACAAGAGAAGCCGCCGCAATGAGAAGCCCACACACCAAAACGAGGAGTAACCCCCGCTCGCCACAACTAGAGAAAGCCCGCATGCAGCAATGAAGACCCAACACAGCCAAAAATAAATAAATAAAATAAATAAATTTATTTAAAAAAAAAAAAAGAAAAGAGAGAGAGCCCTGATTACCAATATCAGGAATAAAAGAGGGGCTATCACTACATAGCCAACAGATTTTTAAAAGATAAAAAGGGAATACTACCAATAATTTATGCTAATAAATTTGAAAAATTAGATAAAATGGGAAAAGTCCTTGAATATTCTAATTTACCATAATTGATATAAGATGAAATTTAAAAATCAAATTTTATAACATACAGACATGCTTCTTTATCTTTTTGATGTAATTTTAGATTTACAGAAAAGTTTTACAGAATTAGTCCAGTCCCCTTACACCTTTCATCCAGCCTCCCCCTTTGTTAACATATAACCACAGAACACTTGTCAAAGCTGTGAATGAAACCTTGATACAATACCTTTAACTAAAGCACAGCATTTATGCATATTTCATCAGTTTTTCCACTAATGTCCATATTCCATTCTAGAACCCACTCCAGGATCCCACACTGTGTTTACTATGTCTTCTTAGGCACCTCTTATCTGGGGCAGTTCCTTGTCTTCCAGATCTTTCATTGCCTGATAATACCAGTTAGGTATTTTGTAGTATGTCTCTCAATTTGGGTTTATCTCATTTTTTTCTCATGATTGGATTGATGCTATGCATTTTGGGCAAGAATGTCCCGGAAGTGATGCACCTATCTCTGTGCCTCAGATCAGAGGGTACATGATATTGATGTTGATATGCCTCATTGAGCCACTGTAAATTAAAATTTTTCCCTTTCTAATATTTGTAAATATTTGGGGTGGATACTTTGAAGCTATGCAAAACTCCTGTTTCTGCTTAAATATTTACCCACTAATTTTAGCATTCATTGGTGGATCTTACCTGCAGCAGTTATTACTGTAGTGTTCTAAAGGTGACTCTTCTGTTTTTTACATTTTTTCTACGTTTACTGATTGTAATTTTTCTGTAAGGAAGAGTTGTTGTTTCCCCCCCCCTTATATTTATTTAATCATTTATATATTTATATCCCAATGGATTCATAGATTTGGGTTCCACTGCATGAAACAGAAATCCAACTACCAGTGGCTTAACCAAACAGGGATTCATATTTCTTAGCAAACAAGACATCTGGAAGTAAGAGGCCCAGGACTGGCATGTCTCAAAGAAATCATTAAGGAAGCAAGCTTCCTCTGCCTTCTCTCTTTCTTTCTTTCTTTCTTTTTATAGTTTATTTTACTGAGGTATACTTGATTTACAATGTTGTGTTAATTTCTGCTGTACAGCAAAGTGATTCAGTTTTTTGTCTGTTTGTTTTTTTTGTTTTTTTTTTTTTTGCAGTACGTGGGCCTCTCACTGCCATGGCCTCTCCCGTTGCGGCTCCGGACGCGCAGGCTCAGCGGCCATGGCTCACGGGCCCAGCCGCTCCGCGGCATGTGGGATCCTCCTGGACCGGGGCACGAACCCGTGTCCCCTGCATCGGCAGGTGGACTCTCAACCACTGCGCCACCAGGGAAGCCCCGATTCAGTTTTATATATATATTCTTTTTCATTATGGTTTATCACAGGATGTTGAATATAGTTCTCTGTGCTATACAGTAGGACCCTGTTGTTTATCCATTCTCTATATAATAGTTGCATCTGCTAATGGCAAACTCCCAATCCATCCCTCCCCCTTGGCAACCCCAAGTCTGTTTTCTATGTCTATGACTGTGTTTCTGTTTTGTAAATAAGTTCATTTACGTCACGTTTTGGATTCCACATATAAGTGATATCATATGGTATTTGTCTTTCTCCTTCTGACTTATGTCACTTAGTATGATAATCTCTAGGTCCATCCATGTTGCTGCAAATGACATTATTTCATTCTTTTTTATGGCTGAGTAATATTCCATTGTATATATGTACCACATCTTTATCCATTCCTCTGTCGATGGACATTTAGGTTGTGTCCATGTCTTGGCTATTGTGAATACTGCTGCTATGAACATATGCCTTTTCTCTTTCTAAACTTCCATCTGGTCCTCATGATCATGGGGTGGCTGCTGCACCTCCAGGCATCGGGACCATGCTCCAGGCAAGAGGAAGAAGGACACACACCAGTTGAGTCTGTTTCTATTTATCAAGAAAGTGGCTTTCCTGGAAGTCCCACTCACCAGACTTCACTTATATCTCATCAGTCAGAACTGGGTCACACAGCCAAGGGAGTCTGCATTTAGGGAGTCTGAAGAGGTGGTATAGGGGTATTTTTAACTGGGTATATTACAACCTTAGACAAAAATAGTATTGTATTACTAAGGGGAAAGATTGTCAGTAACCTCTTAGTGCCTCGCCCAGAGAGTGTGTGTACACAAGCTTGATCGTGTGTGTACGTCACCTCATTTCCTGTTAGAGCCACAATTCTGGAGAAGAAAAATATTTTCAACTTATTGCCAATGGTCACTCTATCAGTCAAAAGCCGAGAGAGGGCTTGCTCAAGTTAGTATAATTTGCAGATGATTTATTTACAGGATATAAATGGGATGTACAAGCGCCAACCAGGGGAGTGCCCTATCCCAGGTGCTTCTTCTAATGCAGGTGCTCTTCCTATCTCTGGACCCAGGAGGATGAGAGGGAGAGGGGCTGCTGGAATCCCAGAGAAAGAGAGGGGTAGGGAACAGATTGCCTTGAAAAGAGCAGTGATCTTCTATCGAGGGACACAGCCAGCTTGAGTCAAGCTCAGGACCTCACCGTTCTCTACCTGACCTCCCACTGAGCGCCTCCGCCTGCTACACACAGCCAGAGGACAGAGCACCCAAGGGTGTTGATGCAATCCTTACAGGTTGGCTTCGAGGCAGAGGGCAGGGTGGGAACGGGTGCAGAGCGCATCCGGAGGGACAAATAGAGTCATCTGGCAAAGCCATCCTGTTTTGAACAATATTAAGTAGGAAATTCTAGACCCAGGAATTAATTTCAACAATTCCTTGGAGGTTATTGTAATCAGGCCTAACTGTATAGGTGTAATCTCAGTTTGCAGTAAAAATGTATCCCTGAAAAATTACTCCTGAAGCTAATTTTGATATATCTGCCTCAGAAAGCATGCTCCTCGGGATCAGACACACCCAAGTGTAAATCCTGTTTCTCCCAATTACTAACCTGATGCTGATCTTGGGTGATCAAGCATTCTGAGCCTCAGTTTCCCAATCTGCAAAATGGGAATAATAGTAGGACCCATTTTGCTGGGTTGTGAGGGAATAAATGAGAACATTCATGAAACGCTTAACAGAGGGCCTGGCATACAGCAGGTGCTAAGGAAATATTGGTTCCCTTCTTATGTTGTCCCCGTGTGGACAACTGACCATGAGTCAGTTTAGGCGACGACTCTTTAACTAAGCACCACTATACGCTAGGCCCTGTGTTAGGCACTTTATATCCATCATTTTGAAACCCCTTAATAATTCTTCAGATAAGTGCTGTTTCCATACATAGTTGAGGAAACTGAGACCTGCAAAGCTTAGGAGAGTTGCAAGGTCACACTGGCAACATGTAGCGGGTTAAGATCTGGCCCAGGTGTGTCTGATTTCAAGGGCTGTGTGTCCTTGGCTGCATCCATACTCTGCCCCTCCCACAGGCACTTGGACTTCACTGTGGAACGGCATTCATGGATTTGCAGCATTTCCTCCTTTTGGCAGATGTTAACTGGTGTTTGGTCTTTAATCACGGCACAATTGAATCTGTTTCCCTACAGATTTTCATTTTATAAAATTGGAAACGGTTTTGTAGGGAGGAAAGTCTCTTCTAGCTGTCATGACATCATACATAAGCGGACAATCTTCAAAGTTCAACAAAGGAGTACACGATTTTGTTGTCTGGGGCTCGAGATTTAGCGTGAAACCCTCCTGTAGCCCCGAGGACAAAAGGGCCGTGCTCGGAGCTGGCACCTGATAAATATTTGTGGAAAGAGTAAATTGGACTAAGTCACTGCACTCCTGCTAGACCATCCTCCCCCTGTCCCTACCCTGTTATCCTGGCTCAGGCTCACATGCTGGGCTTTGTTCCTGGGCCCCTTTGCAGGTGCTTAGTGGGGGGTCGACTCCACTTAGAATCACAGATAGAGGTGAGTGAAGGAGACAAAGAGGGAGAAGCAGCTCAGAATGAGATGACAGACAAGATTCAGCCGCAGAGAAGCCCGAGAAACCCGAAGGAGAAAAAGCGACGTGTCAGTCACTGTGAGGGTCCCAGGAAACCGCTCTGGAATGGCGGATTTAGACTGGGTGCTGCGGAGACAGCACTGAGCCCAGGAGATGGCAACTGATTCTGCCAAAAGGCTTTAACAGTATTTTCTTTAGACATCTAGACCCCCTTCATCCCCTGACATTCCAGAATAGTCTCTTGAAAATGAAGTACAGAGGAAACAGAAGAAACAATATCGAGGTAGGCCCATCTTATTAAGTCAAAGGTTGGTTTTCGGAGCCCTGAATACAGGGCGCTTGGTTTATTCTCACGGTCTGTCTGCTCTTCGCAGCCTTGGCAAGTCTGGCTGTGGAGGGTGTGCCTTGATGACCACAGGTCAAGGGCAGTTGAGGACACAGAGAGAAGGGACAGTACTGCTGGGACAGTGGGACCTTAGACGGTTAATTCGGAGCAGATGCCAGAACACTAGACAGAAGTCAGCCACAGGACAAGGGAAACAAATGGAAATTGATAATAGGAAAACAACCTCTGTGTCTCCGTGTTGAAACTTAGAAATGCTTGAAAAGTAAAAGAAGAGAAGAAGAAGAAAACAATAACAACAACAAAAAAAAAAACAGGAAAGTCTCTGTTCCTGTAAATAAAATTCCTGAAATCCTATGATTGCATTATTTAAGTAAAATGTGGGATAAGGTAGCCTGTGCTGGAACCAGCCCTGCTCTGGAGACCTTTGGGTTTGCAAACCATGGGCAAGTCACTCAGCCATTCCTGGCTTCAGTTTCTTCACTGGTGAAATCAGGAGTGCCTTCCAGCTTTCTGAATCCATTCAGAGGGCTCAGGAGGGGAACAGGTCTTGTGCACATCTGTCTGGTTCCAGCACACGGTGGAACACGGCTGAGAAGCCTTGGATTTGGGGGCTGCCATGTAAACACAAGGTAGGATAAAATACAAAACAAACGCAGCCACAGTGACCAGAAGGAATCCTTCCTTGGGGGGCAGGGGTGGGGAGAGTGCAGACAGAGAGGGGGACGCCGGGCTTTGGCACAGAGAGCAAAGGCAGAAAACCACTATTTCCACAGGCCGCCCGGGCTCAGGTAACTCCTGCCCAGCACCCTCCACCTGGACAGGGAAAAGCAATCTTCTGCCCAGGTCTCTCTCAAGCCGTCTCCCCAGGAATGCAGATAAGAGGACCAGACCTGCTCTCCTTCCTCCGGCAGGAAGGTGGAGGGGGCAGCCCAGCAGGATTTCCTGGGTAACTCCTGCCCAGGTGGCCAGGCTGCACCAGGCGCCAACAGTCCCCTTTCCAGGGGACTCCAACTTTCCTTTCCAAAGGAAAACAGTCCCTGCTCTGAGGCTGCAGCCTTCTGAGCTCTGTGCCTTGAGCTCTGAGTGGGCCCTGCTAAGTGAAATTCGGAAAAGGAAAAATAGATTTGAGGCTTGGCCAGACTTGGTGTGCACCATGACATCTGCAGTGTTGCCTTCTGAAAACATTCTTCCAGTAAGAACTTAAATAATGTTTTCCAGGAGCTTGGGGCTGAGGCCATCTGGTTCCTCCCACAGCCCCTGGATGCAAGGACTCGGACTGCTCATGTCTGCCCTTCCCACCCGACCTCAGCAAAGCATCCAGTGTTCCCATAACCCGGCCTCCAGTCCAAACTGAGTTTCTCCTTCCGTTTGGGGAGTGGAGGACAGCAGATGAGGAGGGCTGTCGAGTGTGTGTTCTTGTACCCCGATAGCACTGTTCAAAAAGACACTAGTCTACTCGGGTGGAGAACTTGGTCTAAGTTCGTGAAGCCCATCTCCTGGCCATTCTAGTCCTGTCTTCCGAGGGCCGTGGAGGAAGATGTCCTCACGTGAGCTCTGAAGTTGGACACACCTGGGTTTGAAGCTCCACTTCCTGCTGGGTGATGTCAGCCTCAGTGTCCCCAGCTGGGAAAGGGGCGGGTCAGGAGCGGCCCGGCGCGGGGTGGGCTCCCGCACGCACGCACGCGCGCGCCGCGTCGGCCGCCGCCCCCGCTAGGGCGCTGAGGATGCCCGCGCTCGTCCTCGGCGTCGCGCCCGGCCTCCTCGGGGAGCCGCGCGGGTTGGGCGCGCTCCCAGGCGCATTCCTGGCCGGGCAGCCCCTCCTCCTCGGCCGTGGCCAAGGGGCTGGCGCCTCCCCGCCTCGCCGCGATTGTCTCGTGCGGGCGGCTGCGGACGCTCCTGGCCGCTGCGGCTGCAGGTCGGCGCGTGGCGCACCTGGACCCGGGACTGCGCCTCCCGAGCGCGGCGGGCCCGGCTGCGCTCCGGGGTTCCCGCCTCCCTCCCTGCCCGAGCCGCTCGGGGCCGCGCGGAGCCCCGCTCCCCGCAGGGGCGGCTGCAGCATCGGCTTGGGACAACCTCGGCAGGGAAGGCAGACAAAGTTATTTCCCCTTCCCAAGCAGAAAGGTTCCGATTGGCAAGATGGTGCCCAACTGTCCCCGCGCGCTCTTCCTCCTGCTGCTTTTCCTCGCCTGCCCCGAATCGCGGGCTTCCCAGGTCAGTGTCCCTCCCGCCCGTCCCCTGTCCCGCTTGCAGGGGAGGCCACGCCAAGGCCGGAGGACCTGGGCTCGCCACATTCCACCGGAATGCTTGGGCTGGGGGCTTGGAGCGAGGCTGGAGCTGGGGTTCAGTTTTCAGAGGGAAGCGTGAGATCCCCCCCATCTGTCATCGGATGCATCGCGGGCCGGGCGTCTGGGAGAACCCGGGCTGGTCTAGCCGAGCAGTTTGCGCGAAAGCCTCGGTCCGCTGGGGGGGGGGGAGGGAGAGAGAGGGCGCCGCGTGAGAACCGTGCGTTGCAGAAAGATTGCCCTGAGAGTTGAGACATGGTCTTCCTCAGGTCTCCAGAAGAGCTCCCTGCTCACCCAATTAGGGTAGAGGTTGTCTCCTCCCCTACAACTTCCAACATTTAAGTTTCTAACTGAAATATCATTCTCACCACCACCAACTTTTAAATTTATTTATTTAATTTATTTTTGGCTGCGTTGGGTCTTCGTTGCTGCGCAACTGGGCTTTCTCTAGTTGTGGAGAGCGGGGGCTACTGTTCGTTGCGGTGCGCGGGCTTCTCATTGCGATGGCTTCTCTTGTTGTGGAGCACGGGCTCTAGGCGCACGGGCTTCAGTAGCTGCGGCGGTGGGCTCAGTAGTTGTGGCTCACGGGCTTAGTTGCTCCCGCGGCATGTGGGATCGTCCCGGACCAGAGCTCGAACCCGTGTCCCCTGCATTGGCAGGCGGATTCTTAACCACTGCGCCACCAGGGAAGCCCCACCACCAACTCTTAAAGGCTCAGAACTTGCTTAGCAGTTCGCCGCGTTTCCCAGGCAGAGACAGGTGGGAGGTTTCTGAAGCAGCCTCACCTGAGCCCAGGGGCCTTAGATTTGGGACTGCATTTCTTTCCCACACTTGCAGGCAGCTTGCCGTTTAATTTTTCTCTCCCTGACGTTTGTGTCTGTTGGAGTCCCACTGGATTTATGTGCTTGACCAGATTCACTTTTACATTAAGCAATAAAAACTCATGGTTAAAATTAAGATTAGAATGCAGATAAAAATGCGTCTTCCAAAGGTGAGACTGGAATTGCTCAATTCAGAGCCAGCTATCACCAGACTGGCTCTGGAAAGTGGAGACCCCTCCCTCTGTGACGGCATGTCCCATGGGCTGTGGGGCAGCTACCCCAAGAATACCGTCCATTACAATAATAGTAACGGCAGCCGGAAAGAAAGCTCACTGAGTGATGAGTGCTGGATTCTCTGCTAAGCATCTTCCAGGCTCTTTATTCTCAGAGCAGTGCTGTGAGTCGGCAACTACTGTCATCCCCATCTTGCAGCTGAGACCCAGGGAGATTCTGACTTAATCAAGTTCACATGGCCAGGAAGGAGTGGAGTAAATTTAGTCTCTCTCCTTGGTCTCCAAGCCTTTTCCCTTCCCCACAGACTCTCTCTCACCCATGGACTGAATACCTGACAGGCATATCCGTGGCCACCTAGAAGCCCGCGGGGCACAGGAAGGGGTTCCAGGCAGGGAGTTCAGACCAAACAGGGGCCCGTGTGAGTGCAGCATGCCGTCAGTTGCCACTGCAAGGAAGTCACTCAGCCACCAGGCAGCAGAAGCCTGGTCTAGGGCCACAATCAACCCACCCGACAGAACAGTGGGGTGTCCCACCCACTTTGCAGATTACATAACAGAACCTGAGGCCCAGAGCTCAAGGCCAGAAGCACAGGTAGGTGCATCCCAAAGCCGGCTCCCCACCCAGGCCAGGAGAGGGGGCAGCGTGGGTAGGAAGTGCCAGAGGAAGCTGAGGGGCTCTGCACTGCCATTATCTGATCTCTGAAGGTTACCTGGAAAAGTGGTGACACCTTGGCAGTTCTCAGATGTTTGCAGCTGCTGTTCAAGCAGGGAAGTAAGCTCTCTCAGGCTCTGTTCCTGGGGGAGATCTGGGTCCCATCCCTGCCCTGCCACGTCCAGGCTTTCTCAAATTCCTTCTCCTCTAAACCTTGGTTTCTTTACCTGCGAGAGCACCTGCCTCACTGGGATCTGTGAAGGGGAAAGGGAGCAGAAGGGATTCTCCATAGAAGTTAGTTTAAAAATTCTAGTGAAACTGTCCTTCACCCCAAATCCTATGTAGTCGGGGGAATCTCACCCCTAATCCTTGTCTGACTTTTCAGCCCATCTGTCCTGGGTCACTTTGCAAGATTTCTCTGACCTGCTGTTGGAGAGCCAGTGGTCCTGGGGAAGGGGGGGAGGTTGAGCAATGTGGGGATCCCGTAAGTGGGGGCCCTTTCCAACACTACTGCCCACTCTGTGGCCTTCCCCCAGGAAGAGAAACAGCCTTGCTGGGGAGACAAGAAAGGGAGAACATTTAACACACCCCACGCCTCACCCTCTTCCTCCATGACGGCTCTTGGCCTCCTCGTTGCCTGTGGGGAGGGGGGGCTATGGTATTTCAGAACGTTTCCCCTTCTCCAAAACCTCTCCTTGTGATCACATGTCACAGGGTTCCAAATTCCACCATTAGAGATTCATTCTTTTGGTTGTCTACTCCCAGTTGATACATTGCTTTTTATAGTTCAATGGGAAAGAAATGTTTTTGGTGTACATTTCCATGATTTTAACCATAGAACTATGTTCTATATGTGGTACTCACCACCACAGTCAGGAGACAGAACAGTTCCACCACCCCAAAATGACATCATCATGCCCTATGTAGTCACACCCTCTGGCCACCCCAGCGCCTGGCAAAACTGATCCATTCTTCATCATTATAGTTTTGTCATCTTCACAGTGTCATATAAATGGAAGCAAAAAGTACATAGACTTTTGACTCTGACTTCTTTAACTTAGCATAAAGCATTTAAGATTCTTCCATGTCGTTCTGGGGATGCACAGTTCCTTCCTATTGCTGGGTAGTATTCGATTGTGTGGGCGTATCACAGCTTTTTTTAATCAATTCAGCCATTGAACTGAATGACACCCATGGTATCAGTTCCAGTTTTTGGTGATTATGACTAGAGCTGCCGTAAACATTCCCATACAGCTTTTTTTTTTTTTTTTTTTTTTGCGGTACGCGGGCCTCTCACCGTTGTGGCCTCTCCCGCTGTGGAGCACAGGCTCCGGACGCGCAGGCCCAGCGGCCACGGCTCACGGGCCCGGCCGCTCCGCGGCACGTGGGATCTTCCTGGACTGGGGCACGAACCCGTGTCCCCTGCATCGTCAGGCGGACTCTCAACCACTGCGCCACCAGGGAAGCCCATCCCATACAGCTTTTGTGTGAATGTAAACACTCATTTCTCTTGGGTAAATATCTAGGAGTGGGATTGCTGGGTTATATGGTAGTGTATCTTTAACTTTGTAAGAAGCAGCCAAACTGTATTCCATATCAGTTGTATCATTTTGCATTCCCACCAGCAATACATAAAAGACCCAGTTGCCCTGCATCCTCACCAGTACTTAATATTATCGGGTTTGTCTGTTTGTTTCCAAGTCACTCTAATAGGTATGGAATGGTATCTCATTGTGGTGTTAATTTCCATTTCTCTAATAACTGATAATATTGACATCTTTTCATGTGCTTATTTGCCATTTGAATAGTTTACTGGGTGAAGTGCCTGTTTAGGCCCTCTGCCCATTTTCCAAATGGGTGGTTTGTTTTCTTATTGTTAAGTTTTGAGTATTCTTTGTACATTCTAAATAGAAATCCTTTATCAGATAGGTGAGTTGCCAGTATTTTCTCCCTATCTGCAGCTTGTCTTTAAAAAAACTTTTTTTATTTTATATTGTAGTGTAGTTGATTTACATGTTGTGTTAGTTTCAGGTGTACAGCAAAGTGAGTTAGCTATACATATTCATATATCTATTCTTTTTCAGATTCTTTTCCCATATAGGTTATTACAGAGTATTGAGTATAGTTCCCTGTATTATACAGTAGATCCTTGTTGATTATATATTTTATATATAGTAGTGTGTATATGTTAATCACAAACTTGTAATTTATTCCTCTCCCCACCCCACCTTTCCACTTTGGTAACCATAAATTTGTTTTCTAAGCCTGTGAGTCTATTTCTGTTTTGTAAATAAGTTCATTTGTATCATTTTTTTTAGATTCCACATAAGTGATGTCATATGATATATGTCTTTCTCTGTCTGACTTACTTCACTCCGTATGATAATCTCCAGGTCCATCCATGTTGCTGCAAATGGCATTATGTCATTCACTGCAGCTTGTCTAAACAGTGTCTTTCCCAGAGCAAAGATTTTAAATGTTGATGAAGTCCAATTGATCGATTTTTTATTTTTATAGATCGTGGTTTTGGTGTCAGTCTAAGAACTCTTTGACCCCAGATCATGAAAATTTTCTTGTATGTTTTCTTCTAAAATTTTTGTAGTTTTGCATTTTTACATTTTGATCTGTAATTTATTTTGAGCTAATTTTTGTGTAAAGTTTGAGGTTTATGTTGAGATAAACACTTTGCATGTAGATATCCAGTTGCTCCAACAGCATTTGTTGAAAAGACTGTTGAATTTGCCATTGAATTGTCTTAGCAACTTTGTCAAAAATCAGTGCATCACATGGGTTTATTTCTGCCAGTAACACACTATCTTGATTACTGTAATTTTATTTAGTTATTTATTTATTTGGCCGCACTGGGTCTTCGTTGCACACAGGCTTTCTCTAGTTGTGGCGAGCGGGCATCTACTCTTTGTCGCTGTGCACGGGCTTCTCATTGCGGTGGCCTCTCGTTGCAGAGCATGAGCTCTAGGCGCACAGGCTTCAGGTAGCTGTGGTGCATGGGCTCAGTAGTTGTGGTTTGTGGGCTCTAGAGCGCAGACTCAGCAGTTGTGGCGCCCGGGCTTAGTTGCTCCAGAGGCGTGTGGGATCTTCCCAGACCAGGGATCCGAACCCGTGTCCCCTGCACTGGCAGGCGGATTCTTAACCACTGCACCACCAGGGAAGTCCCGTTACTGTAATTTTATATAAGACTTATTTTAAGACTTTATTATTATTTTTCAAAATTGTTTCAGTTATTATAGCTTTAATTTCCATTAAAATTTTAGAATCGGCTTGTCTCTATCCACAAAATTCCACTGGAATTTTGATTGGTACTACACTAAACCTACTGATCAATTAGGGGTGAACTGGCATCTTAACAATATTGAGTCTTCCAATCTGTGAAAACAATGTCTTTCCATTTATTTAGATCTCCCTTGATTTCCTTCATCAGCATTTTTTAGTTACCAACATAAACATGTTTTCTTAGATTTATATCTAAGTATTTCATTTTGGGAGCTATTTTAAGTGGTATTAGGTTTTAAATTTTTTCATTTCCAATGCTATATTCCTTGTATATGGAAATTCAGTGGGCTTTTCTGTGTTGACATGGTGTCCTGTGACTTTGTGGAACTCACTTATTAGTTATAGGGCATTTTTTGGGGTAGATTTTTTTACATAAACAATCATGTTATCTGTGAATAGGGGCAATTTTATTTCTTCCTTTCTAATCCATGCGCTATTTATTTATTTATTTAGTCTTACCACACTTACTAAAACTTCCAGTACTGTGTTGAGTAAGAGAGTGGACATTCTTGCCTTGTTCTAGAACTTGGGAAGAATGCATTCAGTTTTTTAATATTAAGTGGGATGCTAGGCTGTGGCTTTTTGCAGATGCCATTTGTCAGGTTAAGGTTCTCTTCTAGCCATAGTTTGATAGAGGATTCATTCTGAATGGATGTTGAATTTTATCACATGCTTTTTTCTGCTTCCATTGATTTGATCCTGTGGTTTTTCTTCAGTCATTAAAGTGGGTGACTTTGACTGAATTTTTTTTTTTTTTTTTTTTTTTTTTTTTTTTTTTTTTTTTTGCGTTACGCGGGCCTCTCACTGTTGTGGCCTCTCCCGTTGCGGAGCACAGGCTCCGGATGCGCAGGCGCAGCGGCCATGGCTCACGGGCCCAGCCGCTCCGCGGCATGTGGGATCTTCCCAGACCGGGGCACGAACCCGCGTCCCCTGCATCAGCAGGCGGATGGATTCTCAACCACTGCGCCACCAGGGAAGCCCTGACTGAATTTTTTAATGTATTTTTAATTTTTTTAAATTGAAGTACAGTTGATTTACAGTGCTGTGTGCTTGATTTTCTAATTTTGAAAGCAGCCTTGCATTCCCAGATAAACCCTAACTGATTATGGCATTGTATACATCGTCTATATTTCTGGATTCTACTTGCTAATGTTTTGTGAGAATTCTAGTATCTTGTTCATGAGGGATATTGGTGTATAGCAGGGGTCAGCAAACTATGCTCCATGAGCCACACCCAGTACACTGCTGGTCAAATCTGTGCACACCAATTACTTACATGTCATCCATACCTGCTTTTTGCACTGCAGCTGTGGAGGTGAGTAGTTGCAACAGAGACCCTACCGGCTGCAAAGATGAAAAATTTGACTCTCTGGCCCTCTTTCCACAGACACAGTTTGCTGTCCCTCATCTATGGATTTCTTCTACTGTCTTTACCTGGTTTTGTTACCAGGGTAATGCTGGCTTCCTAAAATGAGTTGTGAGATGTCCCCTTCTCTTCTGTTTTTCTGGAAGAAACTGTGTAGAGGTGGTGTCAGTTCCTCTTACAATGTTTGGTAGAATTGACCAATGAAACCATGTGGGCTTGGAGATTTCTTTTCTGGAAGGTTGTTTTGTTTGTTTGTTTTTTTCACACATCTGGGAGAGACACTTTTTTTGGGGGGGGGTAGGAGTTTATTAATTAATTAATTTCTTTTTGCTGTGTTGGGTCTTTGTTTCTGTGCGAGTGCTTTCTCTAGTTGTGGCAAGCGGGGGCCACTCTTCATCGCGGTGGGCGGGCCTCTCACTGTCACGGCCTCTCCCGTTGCGGAGCACAGGCTCCAGACGCGCAGGCTCAGTAGTTGTGGCTCAGGGGCCCAGTTGCTCCGCAGCATGTGGGATCCTCCCAGACCAGGGCTCGAACCCGTGTCCCCTGCATTGGCAGGCAGATTCTCAACCGCTGCGCCACCAGGGAAGCCCCTGGAAGGTTTTTAACTATGAATTCAATTTCTCTGACAGATACAGAACTACTTAGGGTAGGCTTTTTCCTTTGGGTGACTTTTGGTAGCTTGTGGCTTTCAATAACTTGTTCCACAGTCCTCTGTTTTTAAATGCCCTGGAAATTACTCCCCATTTCTAAACAATTGATCTCCTGTAACGACAGATGAGTATTTTGTTCCATTGTTCGCTGCAGAGCCAAATAGTCTACTATGATTAATTTCCTTTCTTGTGTAACTTTTTGGTTTTCCTCAAGATTTTTCTCTTTTGCCCGGTTCGTCCTCTACATAAGCACAGTTGTTTCCAATAATCTCTTTCCTAGTCCATATTCTGTCGGGCTGCTTTCCCCCTGGATCGCAGATCTGCTGACCTTCTCTGGGCTCATAGCCCTGTGGCTACCCAGGGACTTTGGCCTGAGCTGGAGTTTATGTTTTCTAGATCATATGTCTTCCTCTTTCTTGGCTTATTCCCTTGTTTTTTTGAACACATTCTCAGGAAAATGATGTTTTAATCCGCGATCCTTAGGCCTTCCCAAATCCCTTTCCTATTGTAGATGTTACCATTTTTCTACCCTGAAACTTTAAAGCAGCCGACGGTAGCACCATTATCCCCACGCTGTAGTCGGGGAGCCTGATATGCCTGAGGAAGTAGCAGCTGAATCGTCATATTGGGAGCAAACCCGGAGGAAGGAGTGAGAGGGGGGAAAACTCCCCCATCCAATGTCCCCCACTGACTGAGTCTGGAGGAAGGAGGTGGGGAGGGTTTGAGACCTGTTCCCTGGTCTGAGAACAAATGAGATGAAGAAGGGTGGAAAAATGAAAACCCAAGTATGTTCCTTCCCGGTGTAGTATGGTCAGCTTATCAATGTCAATGCTACTGCCACCTTCGATGGATTGGCTGGACTCCAGGTTGAGACGGATTGCTGTTTACTTCAGAACTCAGCCCAAAGGGATACCATGCTTGATTAAAGGTATCTGCCGTGCTCGCAGCACCAGGAGTATTTGCTACCCTGCAGCAGGGTTTTATACACCAGCGCCTGCATTTATAAGACTACATGGGGGTGAGCGGAAGCTACGGGGACATGTGAATCATCCCTTTTGAAAATGGGGCATTTCATAAAACAAATATTTGGTGACCGCCATGGCCCAGGCCGGGAACACAACAGACAAGGACCCTGCATTTGGTTTTGAAAGGGCTGCTCTAGATCTGGAGTTGGCCGATCAGGGTGGCAGTCTGAGCTGGGCTCAGCTGGACTGTTCTGCTCACTGGCTCCAGGCTCTGCTCTTCAGGTCTGGGCTCCTCTTCATCTGTGGACGGCTGCCAGGTTAGCTGAGGCTGCTTGGTCCAGGGTGGCTCAGCTCCACGCAACCTCTCATCCTCCAGCAGGCTAGCATGGGCTTTTCACGTGGTAGAAAGTCGTCAAGGGCCAGGACTTAGCAGAATGCCCAAGACTTCTTGAGATGCTGTTCTAAAATGAAGCTGGGGGCTTCCCTGGTGGCGCGGTGGTTGAGAGCCCGCCTGCCGATGCGGCGGACGCGGGTTCGTGCCCCGGTCCGGGAGGATCCCACGTGCCGCGGAGCGGCTGGGCCCGTGAGCCGTGGCCGCTGAGCCTGCGCGTCCGGAGCCTGTGCCCCGCAGCGGGAGAGCCCACGGCAGTGAGAGGCCCGCGTAAATAAATAAATAAATAAATAAATAAAAAATAAAATGAAGCTGGGATTTTGGCTTCCTCCAAGCGTGGCGAGGCCAACAGATCAGGAGACGCTGCCGGAAAAGATAGTGTGTTACAGTTCTCTCGAGGAGGGAGCATGTCATACCAAGTTGGGCTACAGAGAGAACGGCAGGCAGAGAGAGAGGGAGGGAAACTTCTGGAAAGCCTTTACTGGGGGTTTTGGGGGAAGAAATGGGTGAGACAGGTTAAGGGGACTAACCGGGTTCAGATTGGCTAGTTGGAATAATTGTAGCAGGATGGTGGTATAGGGATGCCCCTAGTTGTCTGACGCCGAACCCCAGGTTTGTTGGCGGGGACTGGGCGGGTGTTAGTGTCTCACAAGCTTCGGAGCCAGAGAAGCAGGCGGATGGGCTCTGGTTCCGTTGGTTTGCTACCAGAGGTGTGCTGGGCGTGGGCAGGGAGGGTGTTGTGTTGTTTGCTGCCTCTAGGAGATTGCAGGCCCTGCCACAGAGGGGCAGTCTGTGCCACTCAGCGTCGCCCCGGATGTCAAAACATCACATACAGAAACTAGACAATGTGGTTAATCCAGAGCCAGCCTTGGAACTGGTATATCGCTTCCAGTGCATTCTGTTGGCCAAAGCGAGTCACGAGACCCGCCCATATCCGGAGATGGGAAAACAGACCTCCCTCTGGATGCGAAGACTGGCAGAGCCTCCTTGCAGATGGTGTGGGTGTGGGGAGGAAGAGATTGCCATCCTGCAAGCCTTCTTCAGCAGTGATCCAGGGCTTTCCTCCCTGCAGAGACAGTGTTCAGATGAACGGGTGGGGTCAAGATGAGGATGGGTGACCGGGAGGCTGTCCTGGCATCTTCCACTTTCTCCAGCAGCCTCTACCTTTCCCTGGCACTTTCAGGAGGGGGACTCTTTCCAAGTCCTGTCAAGGACGGCCCTGATTACAGAGAAGAGTGGAGACCCCTTCGCTCCTTGGGGCAGTTTCTGGCCCCCGGGGGCGTTGGGCAGCGAGTGCTGAGGGTGTGGACTGGATGTGAACAGCCGGGGAAGAAGGCAGTGCCCTGGGTTCTCGGGTTGGCCTGGAGGCTTTCAGGCAGGAACCGATGCCCTCCCAGGCCTGCTCCCCCTGGAGGATTCCGTTTGACACTGGACTTGATTCCAGGCCGACCAAGCCAGAGGCCCGTGGAGCTGTTCACCCCACCGTTTGGGCACCGGCCCTCCCTGCACGCGCCCACCTCGACCTGCCTCCCAGCCAGCTGCCCCAGGAGGGGTGTCCATCCCCTGACTGTTGACAGAGGCCCGACGGTGCCCCGGATCTATAGGGGCAATGGTGGGCTGCCATGCTTCTACCAACTGTCCCAAGGCTTTTGCAGCCCTGGGGCCCTGGGGACAATGGGGCAGACTCCCTGAGTGGGTAGAACTTTCTATGTCCTCTCAAAGCCTCCACCTGAGTCTTCCCTGCTTCTCTGGAGTTGCCTGGAACCGAAAATAAGGATGTCACAGACATCTTCATTTAAGAAAACAATAGGCACCTACACTTTGACAGGACCCAAACCTGCCCATTTCAGTAAGTAAATCTCTATCTCGAGGAAGTAACCATTGATTTTCCCTGTATGCGGGAAAACGTGGCGGTCTGGGCGCCAGGCTCTCCAGAGGGAAGCAGCTTAAATGGGAAGCAAAGCCCAGGGAGCTCATCTTGGGGCTGGGTTTCCAGGTAAGACTGAGACGTGACAAAATTCACATCAAAGACTGGAGGGGTGGGGGTCGGATGGCAACTCCAGGGACTCAGGAGACCCTAGGCTGCCCCCTGACCTCACTGCTGTCATCTGGTTGGCTCCTGACTCAGACATTTCTCTTTATGCCGGGGATTAGGTTACCTCTAGACTCTCAACAGAAGCGGCGCACTGCCGGCCCAGGAGATGCCCTTCCCTCTCCTCCCCTAGGCTGGGTTTCCCGTCTCTGCAGGAGGGGTTGGGGTCTGTAGGCAAAAAAAGACAAAAAGAAAAGCTTCTTCCAGAGAAGCATCAGACGCCATCCCTCATTTACACTGTGCTGTGAAAAACATACAAACTTGTCAGTATCACCTCCCGGCGCCTTCTCTGATTGCGCAATTAAAGATTTTACCTTCCCAGAAGGAATCTAACTAGTAAGGTAATGTGCTCATTCTACAACTATGTCCCGAGAGCCTTTCCTGCCAGGTGATTTTCTGGGTCTGGCAAGGCAGCAGGGCCCGAGGCAGTGTAGCAAGTGGAGAAGACCCTGAGTGCCTGGTCTGTGTTCTGGCTCCCATGCTTCCCGGCTGAGTGACGGGGGGCAAGTTCCTGCCTCTTGTGAGTCAGCCTCCTCCTCTGAGATGCCTGTCTCATGGGGTGGTAGGAAGGAGAAAATGAGTGACATTCAAAGAACAGGTCCAAAATAAGGGCTCAGTACGTGTCAGGGGAGAGAGCGATGAGGTGGACACAGACCCTGTTGTCACGCGTCTCACCAAGCAGGTAGAGAAAAACAAGACAAACCTGAAAGTATCCGGAGGCAGACCATGGAAATGGGGTGTTGTGTTGGAGGGTGGCCAGGAGGCTGCTCTATACTCAGTAGGCGGGGAAAGGCTCTTTGAGAAGGGGGCTTCTAAGTGAAAATGGAAAGACAGGAGCCTGGCTTTCAAGGACCAGGGGCAGAATCTGGGCAGAGGAAACAGCCAGTGCAAAGGCCCTGAGGTAGAAGTAAGCTTGCTGAGGTGTGTGGAGAAACACAGAGGAGGTCTGAATATTGGGACACAGAAGGTGCCTGATCTGGACACAGTTGGAGGTGGCAGGGCTTGATCACATACGGCTCTGTAAGCAGAATAATGCCCTCCGCCCAAAGATATCTATGTGCTTATCCCAGAAACCTGAGAATCTTACCCTGATTTTAGCCCAGTGAGTCCTGTGTCGGGGTTCTGACCTCTGTCTTTTGGGAGGTTTAGATTGCAGGAGGGCCCGGGAGACGCAGGGAAAGCAGGTGGGACACAGGTGCAGGTGCAGGACAGGATAGTTTCTGTCGCACCGTTGCCTGCTCACGGAGAAACGCTTGGGATTTTTCGCTAGCAAAGGTAGGAAGATCTGAAAGTGCACCGCGTATGTCATTCAGACTTGACAACCATCCAGGTGAGTTACTTTAAGAATAAGGACTCCAAGGCTCCACCTCTCACCCATGGCCACGCCTACCGCACTCACCTCATCAGTCCCCTTCCTTCTGCCCACGCTGCCGGCCAGGACCAGGCCCCTCAGCGCCCTCCACCTCCTTGGCGTCAGCCCCAGGAGACCCGGTCAGATCCAGATGTTCGCTTTCACAAGTCGCAGAAATCTTGGATCATGTGTGAATGTGCACACACGTGGGCTGACGTTCCCTGAAGGGTCCGTGCGTGTGTGTTGCAGGGGACAGTGGGGGGACTGAGAGGGTCAGCTAGCAAACTGGGGCCTCTGAGCCCCTCGTCCTGGTTCCCTCGGGCTGAAGAGAGAAGAAGAATGTACTTTCCCAGTGGGTGGACTGGGCACAATGTGACTGGTAAGGTAGCCTCTCCATTGACCAACCGGATGCCCTGAGCCTCAGTTTCTCTAGCTGTGAAATGGGGAAAACCATGCCTGCCTAGGGGGGCTGCAAGGAGGACTAAATGAGATAATGATGGCTCCATTTCTTATGTCAGTGCCTGGCACGAAGTAGGATGCTTAGTGAATATTTGTGGAATAATGAATAAATGAATGAATTGTGGAATCATTCTGTTGTACATGTGAAACTAACAGAACGTTGTATGTCAATTATACCGCAATAAAAAATGTAATATAAAAAAGAAGAAAAACAAAAAATGAGTAAGTGAGGAGAAGATGCAATATACTAAGTTTCTTTTTCCTCTTCTTTTCCTCTCTTTTTCTCAACTTCCTCTCTCCTTCTCTACTCATACTGGGTCAAGTCCCAAAAGGAAGTAAGCAAAACATGCCCCATTTCTGCAGCCAGGAGGTCCTCAAGTTATGGAGAGAGGTGAGGGGAAGGCCCAGTACCAGGGGGCTCCACAGGGGATTGTGACTGGTTTTTTTTTTGTGTGTGTGTGTGTGTGTGTGTATGAGTATATGTGTATATGTGTATGTGGTGTATATATTTGTATTGTATATGTGTATATATGTGTATGTGGTATGTGTGTGTATGGTGTATATGTATGTGTGTATATGTGTGTGTATGTATATGTGTATTGTGTATGTGGTATGTGTGTGGTGTATATGTATGTGTGTATATGTGTGTGTATTGTGTATGTGTGTATACGTGTATGTGGTGTGTGTATATATATGTGTGTATGTGGTATATGTGTATTGTGTGTATGTGGTATGTGTGTATATGTGTGTATGTATATGTGGTTTGTGTATGTGTGTATATGTGTGTATGTATATGTGGTTTGTGTATGTGTGTATACGTGCATATGGTATGTGTACGTATGTGTGTGTATGTGGTATGTGTATTGTGTGTGTATACATGTATGTGGTATGTGTGTGTTTGTGTATATGTATGTGTGTATGTATATGTGGTATGTGTATACGTGTAGTGTGTGTGTGTGTGTGTGTGAACGGAGCTCCCCACTGGGCTGGGCGTTAGGGGAGATATTTGCTGGAGGTAAAGTGATGCAGTTAAAGGCACAACCAAGTCTGCCGGTGAACGTGGCCACTGGAAGCTTGCCTGGGCGGCAAGCAGGTGAAAGAATATGGTGGATTTGGGGAGGGAGATGAGGGAGGCTGCCCTGGGCTCACGCTTACATCTGCCTTCGCTCCTCATCCGTCTGTTTTGTTGGTTCGCTCAGATGAGCGTCTCGCGTGCACTGTCCTCAGTGGTGAGGATTCCACGTTGTCTGTAACTTGTTCTCTGCCCTCAGGCATGCAGAGGGGCCAGGAGAGGGATGACCCGAGTTGGCTGTCAAGGGGGTGCTAGGAAAGGAGAGGAGTCGGGAGATGGACAGAGAAGGGCTCCTGGGGGGTCTCCATGGACCCCTCTCTGAAGTTTCACATCAGGGTCTGGAGGAGGCGTGCTGGGATTTCAATCCTGGGTGCGTCACCACGGCCAAGTGACTACTTAGCTTCCTTGCCTGTAAAGTGGGTGTAATCATGGTGTCCATATCCCGGGGCTGCCGTGAGCATCTGACGAGTTCGCTTGTGTGCGGTGTGGTGGCAGTGCTGCCTCTTGGCTCCTACCGTTGTCATCGCTCCCGTGGCCATTTCAAAAAGTAGACAAGAACTGGGTTGGGGCGAAAATATAGAACTTCGGGCCTCCGGCATCGTAAGAACCCAAAATGCCCTGAGTACACAAAGGGAGACTCTGCTGGAGGGTTGTGACAGCTAATTTTATTTGTCCTCTTGGCTAGACCAGATAGTTAGTGAAACACCAGTCTCGATGTTGCTGTGAAGGTTTTTTTTGGCCACACGGTGCGGCATGCGGGATCTTAGTTCCCTGACCAGGGATCGAACCCGCGCCCCCTACAGTGGAAGCGTCTCTGTGAAGGTATTTTTTTAGACTTGATGAGCATTAAATGGTAGCCTTTGAGTAAAGCAGGTTGCTGTCCATAATGTGGGAGGGCTTCATCCCCAAGACTGAGGTTCCCCAGAGAAGGAGGGCTTTATGACTCCAGACGGCCTTTGGAGCTGCAATACCAGCTCTTCCCTGGGTCTCCGCACTTTGCACGAGCCAATTCCTTAAAATAAATCTCTCTCCTTCTGTCTCTCTCTCTACAGCGTGCGTACAGATACAATTGGCTCTTCTTGGTTCCGTTTCTCTGGAGAACCCTAAGACAAGGCCTTGGGCGCCTCCCCAAGCAAAATTCCCTCACTTCCCCCGGAAATGTCCTTCCTTTACTCTTCTGTGTGGGTGCTGGGTCAAGGTCACTGGGATGAGAGAAGTTGAGGAGTTATAACCCGCTTCTGATTTGGTCTAAAATTAAAAAAAACAAAACGGAACAAAACAAAAAAACTTTTGGAGAAAAAAAATCGTGCAAATTCTACATGACTTAGATGCAGAGGGCCTCGAGCCTTGGCAAGTGTGCTCCGTCCTTTCATAGATCTAAAGGCATCAAAACATCTGTGTTCCCATTAACAACACGCTGACATGACACATAACTGTGGCTTAGAAGAAACCAGCGTGTGATGGCCCCTCCAAGGTCCAAGGGGTCATCCGTGGCTGCCTGGAGGGGTCTGGGGCTCTGTTAGCCTTGAGGTGGCCCTCAGAAATAGCCACTGTGCCAAGGCTGTCGCCGTCAGGATGACCGTCGAGCCAGGTCACGTGAGAATGGAGCCTCAAGGACCCCCCATTCTTGTGTCCCCCCATGCCTGGGCCCTTCAGGGCTTTGAGAGCTGGGCTTCATTTGTAAACTGAGCCCACACGGCAAGCAGGCCTGGATGGGGTGGGAAGGTCCGCCTACCGAGTTCTGGCACGGGCACGGGGTGAACTGGGGGACACACATCGTCTTTGTCTGAGTCTACCCTTGGGCCAGCAGGTGAGGTCTCAGGAGCTGGTCAGCCTCCCAGGAAGAGGGGTGTTGTCAGCCCTGAGGCGTCTCCATTAGATCCATGTGAGAGGGTGGGTTGGAGAGAAGATGGACAAGACTTTCCCTGGCGGTGCGGTGGGGTGGATGGAGGGTAGCTCTGTGACCTCCTTGCTCCCAGGAGCCTGACCTCCATCCCAGCTCAGGAAGAGCTGGCTGGGGTGACTGCTGTCGCTACTTTTCTCTCTGCTTTTGCCCTTCTCTGTAAACACTGCCCTTGGTGTTGCGTTCAGGGAAGCACCCAGCCCTGTGAGGCAGAGTTTGATACCAGAAGCGGTAAATCTGGATCTTTTTCCTACCCAAGGATGGAAGAGTTTCACTGCATGTCTTTTCTTGGTTCCATTACAAATACGTGATTAACTCTAAGAAATGGAAACGAATTTTCATTATTTATTGTCAATGGCATAAGCCAGGCTTGGAGCCAGGTATTGAAAGGATGCAAATTTAGACCATTTGAGGGTCTCTTCTTTGAGAAAAATATTAAAAATGAGAGTCCTGGAAGGGACTTCCATGGGGGCACAGTGGTTAAGAATCTGCCTGCCAATGCAGGGGACACAGGATTGAGCCCTGGTCTGGGAGGATCCCACGTGCTGCGGAGCAGCGAAACCCGTGCGCCACAACTACTGAGCCTGCACTCTAGAGCCCATGAGCCACAGCTACTGAGCCCTCGTGCCACAACTACTGAACCCTCGTGCCACAACTACTGAAGCCCATGTGCCACAACTACTGAAGCCCACACGCGTAAAGCCCGTGCTCCACAACAAGAGAAGCCACCGCAATGAGAAGCCCACGCACCGCAAGGAAGAGTAGCCCCCGCTCACTGCAACTAGAGAAAACCCACACACAGCGACAAAGACCCAATGCAACCAAAAATAAATAAATTAATTAATTTTAAAAAGAGTCCTGGAAGAGACCTTGGCAGGTGGGGGCCCTGGTTTGGCAGCTTCCTCTGACACACGCCTTCCTTCCCCCTGGTATGGAGCCCTCCTCTTCCTAGCCCTTCCCCCCACCTCCCCCCTACGCCCCCCTGCCTGGATTTGACCTTTGCCCAGTCACAGGCTTTGTGAGCCTTCCTGCCCAAGTGGGCGGTTGCTTTTTACAGTTGGGGTCTGGGACCCTGAGATGGGAAGCCAGCTTTCACTGTGGCAGGGCCAGGCTGAAATTCAGATGGGTGACACCTGAGGGTCCAGCCTATTTCCTGTCCCCCAGCCTCTGAGACCCTCGCAGCCCCTCAAAGCCCCCTCGGGCCGACCTCGTTGACGAGCTATGTTTATAAAGAAGGAAATGATCCATTCCCATGTGTGGCTTCTCTTGGCCCAGAGCAGATGGTGGGTGTGGGAGGGGAAGTGGGCAGACAAATGGAGTGGGGGGGCCAGGAGACCCCCTTCTTGGACAGAAAAGAACACAGAGGAACAGAAGTGAAATTGAGGCTCAGGGTCCAACTTTTGCTCTGCTCGTTGACATGGAAATGATGCCACAACCCAGAGTGGAGAGTAAAGAGCTAATGTAAGACCTGCGTCCCTTGGTCCAGCACCTGCAAGGTGATGCGTGTGTGTGTCTGTGTGTGTGCATGTGTATCTAATCCAAAAGTTAAAACCTCACAAAAAATTAACAGTGGTTGTCTTTGGTCATGGGACTTGTCCTTTGTTCTGATGTGTTTTTCTGCGTTTTGAATGGTTTTTCAGGAAGCATGCTTTATTTTCATGATCAAGCAAAACGATAAAGCTTTCTCAGTTTGAAAAGGGGAAACGCTTAGGTTCTCAGTCCCCCTCCTATGACGTGATTTGTCCCCATGATAACCCCCTAACCCTAATGTCCCAAGGTGCAGACCTCTTGAGCATTTGACTTGGTGCGAAGCTTTCTAGCCTGTCATCCACCTCTGCAGATAAACTCAGTTATGCCCCTGAGGCGTATCCTGAGGTCCACTGCAGGTGATGGATTCTGAGCATGGCTCCTGTGGACTCCATTTCCAGCACTTTGGGATCAAGGGGCTGCCCTGTTAGTAGCAGCTGTTGCACAGACCCCTCAAACCTCATGTCGAGAGGCAGTCATTCTTTCCACTGCCCTGGCACCCTGGCTCTGCCCCTGCCATGCTGGCTTGCCAAGAAGACAAGGATGTTCCTTTTTTTTTTTTTTTTTCCTTGCAAACTTTGACTCCCCCCACACTGAGTTTTATTGAGATATAATTGTATAATATAATATAAATGTGTAATAGCCTTGTATTAGTCTAAGGTATACAACATAGTGATTTGCTCTAGGTATATATTGTGAAATGATCACCACAGTAAGTCTAGTTAACATCCATCACCTCACACAGTTGCAATTTTTTTCTCGTGATGAGAACTTATAAAATCTACTCTCTTAGCAACTCTTACGTATGCAATATATTGTTGTTAACTATCGTCGCCATGCTGTACATTACATGCCCAGAACTTATTTATCCTATAACAAAAAGTTTTTTGTTTTTTTAATAAATTTATTTTATTTAGTTATTTATTTTTGGCTGTATTGGGTCTTCATTGCTATGCATGGGCTTTCCCTAGTTGTGGCAAGCGGGAGCTACTCTTCATTGCGGTGCGCGGGCTTCTCATTGCGGTGGCTTCTCTTTGTTGTGGAGCACAGGCTCTAGGAGCACGGGCTTCAGTAGTTGTGGCACGCGGGCTCAGTAGTTGTGGCTTGCTGGCTCTAGAGCACAGGCTCAGTAGTTGTGGCACACGGGCTTAGTTGCTCCGCAGCATGTGGGATCTTCCCGGACCAGGGCTCGAACCCATGTCCCCTGCATTGGCAGGCGGACTCTCAACCACTGCGCCACCAGGGAAGCCCCTAACCAAAAGTTTTGACCTTTTGACCCCCTTCACCCACTTCTCTAACCCCCCCCCACCCCCTGCCTCTGGTAACCACCAATCTGTTCTCTCTGTGTTGGGGTTTTTTCAGATTCCATATATAACTGAGATCATACAGTATTCATCTTTCTCTGTCTGACTTATTTCACTTAGCCTGATGTCCTCAAGGTCCATCCCGTTGTCACAAATGGCAGGATTTAATTCTTTTTTATGGCTTTTTCTACATTTTCTTTTTGCATTCATCCATCAGTGGACATTTAGGTGGTTTCCATGTCTTAGCTATTGAAAATAACTCTGCAGTGAGCATGGGTGCATATATCTTTTCGAGATATGATTTTGTTTCCTTTGGAATTGCTAGGCCATATGGTAGTTCTATTTTTAATTTTTTGAGTAAACTCCAATCTGTTCTCCACAGTGTCTGCACCAATTTACATTCCCACCAACAGTGCACGAGGGTTCCCTTTTCTCCACATCTTCACCAACACTTGTTATTTCTTGTCTTTTCTATAATAGCCATTCTAACAGGTGTGAGATGATACCTATTGTTGTTTTGATTTGCAGTTTTCTGATGATTAGTGATGTTGAGCATCTTTTCATGTACCTGTTGGCCATCTTTGGAATATCTTCTTTTGAAAAATGTCTGTTCAGATCCTCTGCCCATTTTTTTTTTTTTTTTTTTTGCAGTACGCGGGCCTGTCCCGTTGCGGAGAGAGTTGTGGCCTCTCCCGTTGCGGAGCACGGGATCCGGACGCACAGGCTCAGCGGCCATGGCTCACGGGCCCAGCCGCTCCGCGGCATGTGGGATCTTCCCAGACCGGGGCACGAACCCGCGTCCCCTGCATCGGCAGGTGGTCTCCCAACCACTGCGCAACCACGGAAGCCCCTCTGCCCATTTTTAAATCAGATTTTTGTTTGTTTGTTTGTTTTTGTTATCGAGTTGTATGAGTTCTTTGCATATTTTTAAATATTAACCCCTTATCAGATATTTTGCAGATGACTTGCAAATATTTTCTCCCATTCTGTAGGTTGCCTTTTCATTTTGCTGATGGTTTCCTTCGCTATATAGAAGCTTTTCAGTTTGATTTAGTTTCACTTGTTTATTTTCTCTTTTGTTGCCTTTGCTCTTGGTGTCATATCCAAAAAATCATTGCCAAGACTGATGTCAGAGATCTTACGGCCTATGTTTTCTTCTAGGAGTTTTATGGTTTCAGGTCTTATGTTCAAGTCTTCCATCTAATTTGAGTGGATTTTTGTATGATGTTAAGACAGAGGTCTAGTTTCATTCTTTTGCCTGTTACTGTCCAGTTTTTCCCAGCACCGTTTATTGAAGAGACTGTCCTTTTGCCATTGTATATTGTTGCCTCCTTGGTCATAAATTAATTGACCGTATGTGCATGGGTTTATTTCTGGGTTCACAAGGATTTTCTAACACTTCGTTCTGTTAGAATCACTCCAGTGAGGTCAGAGGCAAGGATGGAGATTTCCTGACTTTCCCTCAGCAAGTCCGCCCACCACCCTTCCCCCTCCTTCCCCGCCTGGATGTGGCCCTCGCGTGCTTGATCCGGAAGGTTTTTCCACTGTGATCGGAGAGGTGAACACGTCTCACCTGTAACGAACACCTTGAGGAGAAGCCACGGGTGCCTGCCATCCACGGTGCAGGGGTGAGGAGGGCTCGGGGGCGGTGCCGCCACAAGCAGAAGACGGTTGGCCCGGACCCAGGAGCCCTGGGCTTAAACTCACTTGACTGCCCAGAGGCCCCGTTCGCTCCACTCCTGATGCCCTTTTTTCTGTACTGACTTGAACCCCATGTCCCCAACCCCAGGTTCCTGGCAGAGGCCTTGGCGTTGATCTCTTGTCCCCTACTTCAAAACTTAGCCCCTCCCTGTCCCCTGGGACAGCCCTCTCCCAGCTCTCACGCCCTGGAGGCAACTGCTGGCCTGGTCCGGTGTGTGAGACCGTCTCCCCCACCCCTCCCGCCTTGCTGTCCTCACTGCCCCTTGCTCCTCAACCTGAAGTCTGGATGGGACTTAGAAACCCACTCCTGTGGGATATTTTGCTTGGGTCACAGAGTTCTCAGTCCCTAGTGCAGCTTAATCAATAAGACCATTCACCACACAGGGGCGTTTGTGAAATGCCCTAGGGCATAAGGCAGCCACTGGGCCAAGGACTGCTTGGCGGGGGGCACGGGGGCGGTAGTCAGCAGGCCCCCAGCCTGGCTCTACTGCTCATGAGCCACATGGTTTGGGACAGGTCCCCCGACTCTCAGCCCCTGTATCTCGACTGTGAAATAGAGACAATCCCAGGCCGTCTTCACCCAGGGTTGCTGCGAGCCAGTAGTCCTCTTAGAAGTAGGAAGTAGCTTTGCAAACTCAGAAATGTGAATCACACATGAGCCACGGAAGCCATCTCTGAAAGCGGCTCTTTTTTTTTTTTTTTAAGGGAAGGGAGGGGACTTCCCTGGTGGTCCAGTGGTTAAGACTTCACCTTCCACTGCAGGGGGTACGGATTCAATTCCTGGTCAGGGAGGTAAGATCCCACATGCCTCGTGGCCAAAAAGACCGAAACAGAAAACAGAAGCAATATTGTAACAAGTTCAATAAAGACTTGAAAAATGGTCCACATCAAAAAAAAAAAAAAAAAAAAAAAGCAATCTTTAAAAAAGAATTAAATAAATAAAGGGAAGGGAGACGGGTGTGGGAAATCAGGACTGGGTGGATGGCTGTGCTGTGCTGGGCAGGTAGGGGACCGCAGGAGGTCACTGCCCAGATGACCAGTTCTGGTCACCGCCCAGAACCTGTGTGGGAAGGGCCACAACAAGGGAAGGAGAAGGAAAACAAACAGACCTTCCCTTCCCAGAAATTGCGTTTGGGGCCAGGTGCCGTCAGGCCCTGGTTAGGGTGGAGGCCAAGGAGCCTCCATGGATTAACGAGCTCCAGGGGCAACTGGGGATTCAGCTTTGTCAAAAGCATCCATTGAACCAGGCCAGTGAGTCATCTGTTTGGTGAAATCTCCAAGGTGCAGCGGCCTGGCAGCCTCCTTGGGAGAGAGGCTGCAGCTCTGTTTCCACCACGGTGGCAGTGCTCCATTGGCGAAGCTGGAAGCCACCCGGGCTGCAGAGGCCACATGCCTGCCTGCCGCCTGCTGACTTTTAGACATTTTTTTCTAATTATGAAACTAATAATCGTTGTAGAAAAAAATAAGTATAAAAAATAAAATAAAAAGTGATCCACAAGCCTGTCCCTAGAGAAAACCATCATTCTGCTGTCCTCTGTTCCATGCAGGTCTTGTGAGTCAGGTTGGACCAGGCTATGCTGAGGTAACACACAACGCCCATGTGAGCCACGGCCATGGTCCTATATATTCACCTCTCCTTTCCTCCTGTTCATTTCCTGGCTCTTAAAGGCAATTAGGATCCGAAACTTTCAGATTTTTATCACTAAGCGTGATGCTGGGTATTGCTTGAAGTTAGTCTTTATCAGAATAAACACAAGCCTCCTTTTTCTAGTTTTTAAGGTTTTTAAAAATTGTCAGAACTCGGTGTTGACTTCTAGTGAATGCTTCTTTAACTCTATTGAGTATTTTCTTATTTGCCCTGTTAGATTTTTGAAAGTATAAGAACCACTGGGGGGCTTCCCTGGTGGCGCAGTGGTTAAGAATCCGCCTGCCAATGCAGGGGACACGGGTTCGAGCCCTGGTCCGGGAAGATCCCACATGCCGCGGAGCAACTAAGCCCGTGCGCCACAACTACTGAGCTTGCGCTCTAGAGCCCGTGAGCCACAACTGCTGAGCCTGTGTGCCACAACTATTGAAGCCCATGTGCCTAGAGCCCGTGCTCCGCAACCAGAGAAGCCACCACAATGAGAAGCCTGTGCACTGCAGTGAAGAGTAGGCCCCGCTCGCCACAACTAGAGAAAGCCCATGCACAGCAACGAAGACCCAACGCAGCCAAAAATAAAATAATAAATAAATAAATAAATTTTTAAAAAAAAGAACCATTGGGGATCCCTGTTTTGCCTGTTTTATATGTTTTATCATCCATCTGCTGTTAAAAATACCCAAGGGAGAAAAAAAGAAAATCCGAGGGAGAAAGAAAGAAAAGGTTCCCCAAGGCCCAGATTTCAGAGCATTAACTTAGAGTGAAGAATTGGGGGAGGGGGGCTGGGGGTTCTTTGGGGTAAGACCGCTGATACAAGGCACGTTGCGTTCAGGTAACTGTTGCGCCACCCAATCACTTAGAGTCATCGCTTCTGCCCTGCGCTCTGAAAATGGGACTTTTGTTTTCGCTGAGGGGTCAGCTGGGCCTCCGTTAACGTGCACTTGAGGCCGCCTTTTGGTGACCTAACCCGACAGATGTCGGGACGCCTGATGGGGCCACTTCTACCTTGTGCTCAGGGATTATCCAGGGTTTTTGGGCCCAAGGGCCGGGTGACTTCTGGAAGCCCACGGAAGGAGGATGGGACTGAACCAGCCCCCGTACTGCTGGTGGTGGTGATTTTTTTTCTCTCCCCAGAACTGTCTCAACAAACAGCAGCTCCTCTCGGCCATCCGCCAGCTGCAGCAGCTGCTAAAGGGCCAGGAGACACGCTTCGCCGAGGGCGTCCGTCACATGAAGAGCCGGCTGGTGGCGCTGCAGAGCTCTGTGAGCAGAGCGGGCCTGGACACGCCCCCAGGTGGGTCCCCAAGTCACCACCCCGGGCCCGGGGGAGTCCTCGCCCCACCCGGATCTCCCTTGCCTGGCCAGGGTTCGCAGTGCATTGAGTGGAAGGCGGGCCTTCCCCTGCCTCCCCTTCTGTCTGGGGCGGGACGGTAGGAGTGTGTGAAGAAGGCATCTGTCAGCCGTCTCCCCCCATCATCTGAGTGGTACCCATTTCCTCTTAGACCTTTTCATTCCAGGCTCAGCAGCCCTCACGTCTGCATAGCATCTCCAGAGAATTGTCGAAAGGCACCCCTTTCAGAGCATCAGCTGCTCTCCCTTCCCTGTCCCTATCCAGATGGACCCTAGGTAGTTCCTTTTTTTTTTTTTTTTTTTTTTTTTAAATTTAATAGACTATTTTCTTGAGCAGTTGTCAGTTCATGGCAACACTGAATGGAAAGCGCAGAGAGCTCCCATATACACCCTCCGGAACACACGCGGCCTTCCCGCCACCAGCATCCCGCACTCGTGTGACCCGCGGGTACAGCCTATGTACCAACATTGGCTTCCGTTTTCCAGGCATGGAAACTAGTCCTCCCTCCTCCGTGAGTCCCCCGTCAGTGCGGTGGGGTGGGATGGAGGGGCTGCTGAGGGCAAGTCCCGTTTGTCTGGTGAGGTTACTGGGGGCCCCCCCAGACCCCTTCCCCTGGCGGGTGGGACACTGACAGACACGGGGCCTTTTCCTGGTTGTCCCAGTGACAAGCTTCCATGCTGTCAAGGCCCTGGGGGTGGGTGGCTGGATTTCCTCTGGCCTCTCCTCCGGATGATTGATGGGGGTCAGGGAGAAGGTTGTGTGTTTGTTCTGAGTCGTGAACCTACGGAATATCTGACATCATTTACTCACTTAAGACACATTTCTCAAGGGCCTTCTTTGTGGTGTGAGATGAAGTTTCCTGAGTTGGATTTCCTACCTTTTCAGAGACTGTGGTAGCAAATCCAGAGTCTCCACAGCCCTGAGTCGACTCCTGTTTTCCTTGGCTCCACGGGTGCAGAACTAGACCTGCCGGCCAAACCCCTCACACTTTCCAAGGCGCCAAGAGGCCCCAGCCTTTGGTGGGGCTCATCACAGCCGGGCTCCGAGAGGCAGGCAGGGCATCCTTCCCTTCTGCTGCAGATGGGGAAACTGAGGCCAAGAGAAGTGAGTTAGCAGTAGTGGGTCCCAGCTCTGGTGATTCTGTTTCTGCTAGAGGTTCACCCGCACAGATCCTTTCTGTTTTCATGGGATCAGAGCCCCTGCCGTTTCTGGGAGTTTCCAAGAAGAACCTGCAGGAGATAATTTCTACAACTTCTCTGTCCATGTTAGAGGTCCCTGTCCACGAGTATATACAGAAAGGTGGCTATGGTTAAATTACTAATCCTCTTGTCACCAGGTTCAAGGTCTTTCTCCTCTGAACCATACAAGATTTTTCAAAGTGGCCAGTTCTCTTTTTAAAGAGTTGCTGTCACGCGTTCCGTCTCTCTTGTGTGTCGGACACGGGGCTGGCAGCTGTCAGGACTGCCTGCAGGGGAGGGGGGCGCCACACAGGTGACGGAGGAAGCCAGGTCAAACTGCATGTAGTGGGAAAATGATCTTGTTCTTTTTTTAGAAGGGCATGTGCAGGCGGTCAGGAAGAATAATTTCTAGTCCTGGAAAATTCTTGGCCTTCCTCTTTCTGGCTTGTGTTCTAAGTATCTCCCTCCTGTTTTCCTAGGAACATCACAATCCATCAGCTTTAGGGCTTATCTCGGCCCCCCCTCATTCCGATCGTGTTTCCAAATCACCAGTAATTTAACCATAGCTACCTTTCTAACCATAGCTACCTTCACTGCCAAGCTCATTCTTACATGTTATCCTCCTTCGGGAAGGTGTAGGCAGCTTCCCTGTGGCCCTGGAGACTCACCGAGACACGATCAGGATGAAATGAGCCAGCCAAGGGGCAAGTCTTTCCACCCAACAGAAACCTTCGGCTCCCATTTGGGAAGTGCTTGCTATTATTTTTTTTTTTTTTTTAAGATTTTTTGATGTGGACCATTTTTCAAGTCTTTATTGAATTTGTTACAATACTGCTTCTGTTTTATGTTGTGGTTTTTTTGGCCACGAGGCACGTGGGATCTTAGCTCCCCGACCAGGAATCGAACCCGCACGCCCTGCATTGGAAGGTGAAGTCTTAGCCACTGGACTGCCAGGGAAGTCCCTGCAAATTGATTTTTAATTCATATGTATCCATTCATTAAGTCTACTGACATTCGTGGAGCTGTGTGGAGATACTGACTCCATCCAGTCTGGTACCATTTACCTGTGAGTAGCTCCAGCAGGGAGGTTTTCTTTTTTGAGGGTTTTAAAGATTTCTCTTCCCCAAAGAGACCCTACTCCTTTCCCCCAAAGCATTTTGAATCGTTTTCAGCACAGTGCAGTAGTAGATTTTTCAGAGAGAAATATAAAGTCGTGTATTTACAGGGACCGAGACAGCAAGCTAGGAGCGCCCAAGCATTGGGCTGTGGGCTCATCCTGGCTTCCTGCTCACAAGGTCATTACCACGGGTACCCACTTGGAGGTTCATAAAGGAAGGTGACACAGCATGGTCAGGTGTTCCCCAGTAACCAGAGGGCACTGAGAGTCCCGGGGGGGGGGCAGCTCCTGCCCTTCTCCCAGGACACAGGTGGGATTTGGGGCAGAGCTGCGGGTGGCTGCCCAGTGCCCCCAGAGTGACGTGTGGGCAGATGCTCCCCTCGCAGGGGATGCTGAGCGATTCTCCATCACGCACTTCAACCTACACAGCTGAAGCAATAGCTTCGTTTTCATCTGTCTAAAGCCCTGAAAATATTTTTACAAATGACACTTGGAACCTACTTTAAAACGTGTTAGAGGTGGCTCTGAATTTCCAGCTCAGCTAAATCCAAACCCAACCTGTCACAACTCGGGACACTGTCCCTTTAGACAAGCGTGGACCACGCGTGGCGCTCGGCTGCAGGTGGAGGAGGAACGGGGAGCGTCTCCCCTCTCTCTCCAGCCCACGGTGGTCCTTCAGGAAATCTGGTTGCTTCTGCCTTCGCAGCACAGCCAGGGTTGAAGCCATCGCTCCTGGCTCCTTGCTCCCGCCCTGGGCTGAGCCCCTTTCATCCTGCCCCTGCCTTCTACCTCCCTCTCTGTCCTCTCTCCCGCTGGACGTTGCACTCAAGCTGAAGCCAGAGTGATGCTGTTTGCGTACAGCTCGGTCACTTCCTGCCTCTCCTCAGACCCTCCAGCGGCCCCATCTCATGCCAAGAGCCAGTTACGTGGCCTTTTCTTTCCTTTTCTGTGCCATGTGACACTGCTCTATGTCGCTCCCTGACGCCTCTCTGGCTTCCTCCCCCAACTACTGTCCGGCTCATCCTCTCCACTGCAGCCACGGTGGTCTCCTGGACATTCCTCATACCTGCCAGGCACACACCCACCTCAGGGCCTTTGCACCGGCTTGATCCGTCTGTCCTCTGCAGATATCTGCACGGTCATGCCTTCACCTCATTCAACTTTTTGTCCCAGGGAGACCTCCCCGGCCACCATACCCAAATTCAGCCCTCCTCTGGCATCCCCAGCACTATTCCCTACTTTATTTTCTACATGTCACTTGTCACCTCTTGTCACTCCTTGCTATTTGCTTGTGGATCTTGCTTATCACGTGTCTCCCCTGCTAGAAGGGCGCTTCCCGAGAGCTGGGTTTCATCTGTTTTGTTCACTAAGTGCCAAACTTCTCATATGGTGCCTGGCAGATGGTAAGAACCCAGTAAACAATTTTTCACTCATTCATTTGGTCAAGAATTATTTACTGGGCACTCATAATGTGCCAGACACTGGGCTGGTGCCGGGATACAGCAGGGACAGGAGGCTGGGCAAGGTCCCTGCCCTCTGGAGCTGCATTCCGAGGGAGAAACTGACAATGAATGTGGAAACAAACGCATCAGTAAGATAACACCAACAGTTACACATGCTGGAGGAAAGCAAAGTGAGCTCACGGGAGGTTTTAGCAGAACATGGTGGTTAGAGAACATTCTGGAAGGTGGAGGGCATTCGGGTCAAGACTTGGAGAGTGAGAAGCAGCCAGAGATGGGCAGTTCTGGGGAAAGAACATTCCAGGCAGAGAGAAGGGCAAAAGCCAAGGCCTGGAAGTGGGGCTGAGCCCAGCCTGTTCGGGAGAACCAAGGAAACCCCGGGGACGGCTGGGGCTCCGAGACAGCAGAGCGAGAGGGTGGGCCCTGTGGGGGGGGTTCCAGCTCCTACCCTCCCAGGCTGCCAGGCCCCGCCCACGACCCTGGGAGTCTGTCTCTGAGCTGCGGTCTCCTCATCTGTCACCAAGCGGGCATGCATTACCTGTGCCCAAGAGTGCTTTGAGGGTTCAGTGACACGTGGTATGTAAAACGTGCAGCCCAGGGAATTCCCTGGCAGTTCCCTGGTTAGGACTCTGTGCTTTCGCTGCTGAGGGCCCGGGTTCGATCCCTGCTTGGGGAACCAAGATCCCGCAAGCCGTGCGGTGCAGCCAAAAAATAAGAAAAAATAAAATGTGCAGCCCAGTGCACAGCCCAGAGCAGGCACTCAACCTCAGGGCGCTGAGGGTGAGAAGCCTTGTAATCCAGAGTGATGTCTAAACGGCTGTGGGCCTTCTTTTGTTCCTTACAGTTTCCTGCCCTGCTCTGAGCACCCCTCCGGATGGCAGAAAGTTTGGGAGCAAGTACTTAGTGGATCACGAAGTCCATTTTACCTGCAACGCTGGCTTCCGGCTGGTCGGGTCCAGCAGCGTGGTGTGTCTTCCCAACGGCACCTGGACGGGAGAGCAGCCCCGCTGTAGAGGTACGGTCCTTCCTTCCCAGGGGCCTGCCGGGCGGGAAGGGTCATTCCGGGGGACACTTCTCTGCCTGATTCCTCAACCGCAGAACAGCAGCCAGCGTGTCTGATGACCACAGCCTGGCTTGGGCTGGCATCTATATCTGCATAAGCCCTCGCCAGACCCTCCCAACGATTCAGTCTTCTTGTTTTGCGTACGGGGAAATTGAGGCACAGAGAGGTGAAGGAACTTGCCCCAGGCCACACAGCTGGGGGACAGGCTGAACTGACTCATACCATACCCTCTGACCCCAGAGTTGGGGCAAGAAGTCTTCTGTGGGTTGGGAGAGGGGCAAGAAGAGGTACTGCAGGGAAATGTTCCTCCTTTGGGCTGCTTTGTTCTGGGGCTGTAGTTTACTGGCGAGCCTCTTGGTGATCTGTAGGGTTGAGGAAATTTCTCAGGTGTCCTCTGTGACTGCTTTGGGACTTGGTGTAGACAGGCTCCAGGAGAGACCATTGGGATGAGAGGGAGGCATGAAAAGGCTTCTCTTCTCTGTGCTAAGCTTGAAAACAGGACTTTCTTGGCACGCCTAATTTGTTGGCTTTTTTTAAAGTATATGGTCAAAATATCACAGATATCCTGTTCGTTTTCAGAACAGGATTCACGGGACATCTGCTGGGGCAGAATGTCCACAATTGTAGCCCAAGCATTGAAGGGGAAAATGCAAATATTACATAAATAAGTCCATTGTCAAGAGTAGTATGGAGAGGATTTCAAATGCATAAATAACTTGAAAATATAAAGGAACATCAGAAAACAGACCATCTCGGGACTTCCCTCGTGGTGCAGTGGTTAAGACTCCACGCTCCCAAGGCAGGGGGCCCGAGTTCATTCCCTAGTCAGGGAACTAGATCGCACATGCATGCCGTACCTAAGAGTTCACATGCCACGACTAAGGAGCCTGCCTGCCGCAACTAAGACCTGGGCCAGCCAAATAAATAAAATACTTTTTTTAATGTTAAAAAAAAAAAAAAAAAAAAAAAAGAGGCTATCTCTGAAGACGAGTGTAGGTTGACATGAGAAGCACAGGGCAACCAGCAGCACATTCATAGACCTAGACTTCTGTTTCCCCCTCCTGGGAAGAACAGTGATTCAAAGGTCGATGACAGGTACCAGCTCTCAGACTTATCTGGGAGCCAGCCAGGAAATCAAGCCACATGACTTGCAAACACACCGGGGGAAATGCCAGTATCTGGATTTACCCTTGACCCTGAGAGATCTCCATCCGGGAAAAGCACCTTATGTGTGCTAAAACTATGGTAGCAGGGCTTCCCTGGTGGCGCAGTGGTTGAGAATCCGCCTGCCGATGCAGGGGACACGGGTTCATGCCCCGGTCCGGGAAGATCCCACATGCTGCAGAGTGGCTGGGCCCGTGAGCCATGGCCGCTGCGCCTGCGCTTCCGGAGCCTGTGCTCCGCAACGGGAGAGGCCACAACAGTGAGAGGCCTGCGTACCACAAAAAAAAAAAAAAAAAAAAAAAAAACTATGGTAGCAGAGGTGGGACCACAACAGCATTTCATTGTCATTGCTTTGGGTGTCTGTATTTTTAACTTACAGATTGAGTTACTGACCCCAGTTGGTTTCTTCCTCCGAGCATCCAGGTGTCCCTGGGGGCCCCACCAACTTCCATGAGGTGCGGACGCATCTCACCTGTTGGTGCTTCTGTCATGGACACCGGGCGGCACCAGCCCACACTCCCCCGGCAGTGCTGTGGGCAAGCGCATTTTACCCGAGTGCAAGTTTTCTTTCTTGCTCAGGTCTTATCCATATTCAGCCCACGGTGGGGATACACATTTACAGTGAGCATCATGGGGTTTGAATGAAAAGATGGGTTCGAAGGAGAAGACAGCTGAAAAATGCATATTAAGGCAGATAAGTAAGCAACACCAGAGGCTCAGGAACAAAGGAAATACCTAGTTGCTTGACAAAGTTGGGACCCAAAGCAGCCCCGTGTCATCTTACCAGCCTGACTAGGATGCCTTCCCAGAGGATCCTGGGCGTGTCTGCCAGCTGCCCTCTTGACCTTGCACGTGTTAATCATGTATTAGCACCTCACCTCCCTGCAGCAGGACCCCCTTAATGGAAAACAGAGCCCTGCTGCGCTGTGGCCTGTGTGCTGTGGTTCCCCAACTGTCAGGTGCTCTAGAGTCACCCAGGAAGCTTGTAAAACACAGGCTCTGAGGCCTCAACAGGTCTACCGAGTTGGGTGAGATCTTTATGGATGAGACTTGGGAAATCTGCATTTTTCGTACGATTCTGACGTTAACTGAATTTTGAGAAACACCACTTTATTGGTTTTTGCCACTGCCAGAAACCACAGGGGGGAAATCATCTTCTTATACTTACAGGGAATTTATCTCAAGACCCAAAAGGTCAATGCCGCTGAAATATTTGGCAGTGCTTTAATAATTGCCCCTCGGACTTCCCTGGTGGCGCAGTGGTTGAGAGTCCGCCTGCCGATGCAGGGGATGCGGGTTCGTGCCCCGGTCCGGGAAGATCCCGCATGTCGCGGAGCAGCTGGGCCCGTGAGCCATGGCCGCTGAGCCTGCGCGTCCGGAGCCTGTGCTCCGCAACGGGAGAGGCCACAACAGTGAGAGGCCCGCGTAACGCAAAAAAAAAAAAAAAAAAAAGAAGAGGGGTGTGCTGATTGGATGGGCATGTTGCTGTTGTGTAGACATGCACTGGAGGTGACTAGAAGAGATAGACGCTGGGAAACCACTTAGGTGGCCGTTAGCAGGTCCAGGGGAGAGATACAGCAGGGGAGATTGAAAGTAAACTTGGAGACAGAACTGATGGAACTTATCCCACGTGGGATGTCAGCAGGAAGAGAAGGCGGGCGAGGCTCCCAGGCTCCCAGACAGGGTGCATGAGACAATGAAGAACCAGCGACAGATGTAGGTTTGTTTTTGGTGGTTGTTTTTATTTCACTATAGTTGATTTATAATACTGTGTTAGTTTCAGAGGTACGGCTTCAGATTCTTTTCCATTACAAGTTATTGCAAGATACTGAATATAGTTCCCTGTGTTACACAGTAAATCCTTGTTGTTTATCTCTTTTATATATACTAGTGTGTATCTGCTAATCCCAAACTCCTCATTTATCCCTTTCCTTCCCGTATCCCCTTTCGTAATCATAATTTTGTTTTCTATGTCTGTGAGGCTGTTTCTGTTTTGTGAGTTGATTTGTATTATTTTTTCAGATTCCACATATAAGTGATATCATGTAATATTTGTCTTTCTCTGTCTGACTTACTTTACTTTGTATGATCGTCTCTAGGTGCATCCATGTGGCTGCAACTGGCATTATTTCATTCTTTTTTCTCTTGGTGGGAATGTAAATTAGTAGGTTTGTTTTAAGCAACCTGTGTGTGGGTCGATGATCAGAATTCCATTTTGGTCACGTTAACGTGTCTGTGCGACATCCCAGTAGAGATCCATACATTCAACCCGCGGAGACCATCGCGCACAGTACCGTGCCCTGGTTACCAGTCCCAGTGAGGCTCCAAGCACTTTCTGCCCACTGCATCTCGGTGTTGGGGTCGCCAAGGAAAACACAAAGCAGTCGGGCCCTGGCTGGAGCAACGCTGTCCTCACGCAGAGTAGACAGAGCAAGATCGGCTCCAGCCGTGGGCGTCCGTCCCCCCGGGCGGGTGGGTCTCCCTCAGCAGCACTTGCACAGGGCAGCTCACCTGCGTGCAGTGGAAGGACCCTCCTCCCCGCCCCTCCACTTCCCCAAGGAGGCTGCAACACTGGAGCTGAGGGCCATCGACCTACAACTTCAGCAGAACAAAAGAGGAAGCAGGGAAAGATATGGCCACACGAGGTGGTAAACCCAGCACAGGCCGTGGGGATGCTTTATCTCATGTCGAGGGAGTGTGCCAGGCCCAGTGGGGGGCCAAAGACTTCCTTTCCCAATAGAGTTAGGTGGACAGTTGGATGTAAAGTCTGGTGTCAAGGGCAAAGGAGGGTCAGAGAGACGCAGTTGGGAAGTATTAGCATAATGATGGTGTTTAAATCCATGGACAGTGATAAGAGCAGCCAGAGAAGAGGGTAGAGAGAAAAAAGAAGTAGCTCAGGGGACTTCCCTGGTGGTGCAGTGGTTAAGAATCCACCCGCCCGATGCAGGGGACATGGGTTCGAGCCCTGGTCCGGGAAGATCCCACATGCCGCAGAGCAACTAAGCCCGTGCGCCACAACTACTGAGCCTGCGCTCTAGAGCCCGCAAGCCACAACTACTGAGCCCACGTGCCACAACTACTGAAGCCCATGCGCCTAGAGCCTGTGCTCTGCAAGAAGAGAAGTCACCACAATGAGAAGCCCGCGTACCGCAACAAAGGGTAGCCCCCGCTCGCCACAACTAGAGAAAGCCCGTGTGCAGCAAGGAAGACCCAACACAGCCAAACATAAATAAATAAACTCATATCAGATCTTGCCTCTAAAAAAAAAAAAAAAAAAGAGAAGAAAAAGAAGAAGAAGAAGAAGTAGCTCAGGACCCAGACAAAGGAGGGCAAAGGAGGACAGGAAGAGCCTGCAGAGGCAAACCACAGGGAGACTGCAGAAAAGCAGGGTCGTGCACTGGATTTGGTGTCTGGAAGGTTATCTTGGAGTCAGAATAGAGCACAGCTTCAGTTCCCTTGCCTTCATATCCCCAGGCCTCTTCTCAGGCACCTTTAAACAGCAATTGAAAGACCTTTGATATAGTAGCCACTTGATAATTAGTTACTGTGAAACTGACTGGCTGGCTGATTTACCGAATGCTTGAGTGAGTGAATGAATGAATGGGGGATTATATTTAGAAACTATGAATTTCCTTCCAGACTTTTATCTAAGCAGATATATGCAAATTTTACTTATTCAACTTCTTCTGTGTGTAGATATTAACACAAGTTAATCTCCATTAACTCTTCTTTCTAAACTTAACTTTTAATGATTATGAAGCACTTAAGGGCTATTCTATACTTAACTATTCCTCTGTTGCTTCTATAATCATAACCAATGCCGAGACAAGCAAGCTTTTTTTCTTTTCCATTATGGTTTATTACAGGATATTGAATATAGTTCCCTGTGCTCTACAGTAGGACCGTGTTGTTTATCCCTTCTATATGTAATAGTTTGCATCTGCTAATCCCAACCTCTCATTCCATCCCCCCCCACCGCCACTGCCACAGTGTGGTATTTGTCTTTCTCTGTCTGACTTACTTCCCTTAGTGTGATTATCTCTGTGTCCATCCATGTAGCTGCAAATGGCATTATTTCATTCTTTTTCATGGTTGA